>NC_138166.1:63280386-63601338 GCF_964165515.1 Mesoplodon bidens
GAAGACTCTTTCTAGGAAATTCACTGAAGGAAGTAATCATGGGTGTGCCCAAAGATGTCACTACAAAGATGTTCATTGCTGTATTGTTTCTAATACCTAAAAATGACAAAATAGGAGACTAAACAAATTGGAGTTCACTCATAAAATGGGATGGGCATTAAAAGTCATACTGAAGAAAACATTTTTCAAATAAATCATATTGGATGATTTTTCTTGACATGGAAACATGTTTGTAATTAAGTAGGTGAGATAAACATATTACCTTATAGTATGTACAGTATAATCACATTTTCTTAAAAGAAAAGAAAACATGCATACATGTACACACATACACACCCTAAAATATAAATAGTGGTTTTCTTCTTAGGGTGATATTTTGAGTGATACTTCTTTTGAGTATACATTTTTCCCCCATTTCCTCTGTTTCTTTTTCCTTGTCTTTATTTTCTAAATTTCCTACACCAAGAAATAAAACTCCCTTTTAAAAATGGAGGTGGGAAATAATCATTTTTACACCATTCAGATTCTTGTTTTTTTCTATTTTGATTTTTAATTTTATTTATTTTTGGCTGTGTTGGGTCTTCGTTGCTGCTCATGGGCTTTCTCTAGTTGTGGCGAGCAGGGGCTACTATTTGTTGTGGTGCGCTGGCTTCTCAGTGCGGTTGCTTCTCTTGTTGCGGAGCACAGGCTCTAGGTGCGCAGGCTTCAGTAGTTGTGGCACGTGGGCTCTAGAGCACAGGCTCAGTAGTTGTGGCGTGTGGGCTCAGTAGTTGTGGCTCGTGGGCTCTAGAGCGCAGGCTCAGTAGTTGTGGCGCATAGGCTCAGTAGTTGTGGCTCGTGGGCTCTAGAGTGCAGGCTTAGTAGTTGTGGCACATGGGCTTAGTTGCTCTGCGGCGTGTGGGATCTTCCCGGACCAGGGCTGGAATCCATGTCCCCTACATTGGCAGGTGGATTCTTAACCACTGCGCCACCAGGGAAGTCCCTTAGATTCTTGTTTTGAATAATGAAAGAGAGCAGAGAGGCAAATTGTATATATTATGCTATACCCTTTGGGTAAGAGATGTGGACATTCTCCCCCAAAGTGCCTCTCACATTATTATTTAATGCCACCACCTCTGTAGTAAATTGTGGTAGAATCTTCTACCTAGGTTAATATAACCGCTTACCAAACAAATGGCTAACAAGGCATTAGCCCATCCAACCTCCTCCTAGTCCCTTGACGATGTCATCTTTTTCTGCTGAATCCAGCTGCAGCTGCTCACTCCCATGGTCACATCTTGGTCATTGCCATCTCCAGGAACTTCCCCACAGAAATCCAATATCTCATTCTCTAGCTTAGCCTCTTGTCCTTTCCAGTTCTTCATTCAACATTCCCTGCTTTTCATCTCTTCTTAGAATTAATTGAGACCTCCAGTCCTTTGACCAGCCCACCCATACAAGTAATACCTTTATTTCCTTGTTGCTCAATCCAGATTTCATAAAACAACTCTCTTGCATATGAAACAAGTTCTTATGCAGTTCTTTCTTTCCAAAATGGAATTCGTGCAATTCCAACTTTGGATCAACCTAACATCCACCTTCTCCTGGCATCTGAAATTCACCAGAGGAAATTTACACAATTGGGTAACTTAATAACATCATATATTTTGGAATAACTATGCTAATTGGGATCTCAATGGAGTGCAGTGAACCTGCTTCATTTTCCTGGAGAGCACTCTCTCCCCTCCCCCATCATGGCAATTCCATTCCTTCTAAATTCTCTTTAAGCCTTGCTTCCATTGTAACTGGTCCTCAATTTCAGCCTCATAGTGGAGGCTCTGGGGCAGCTTCTCATGAAGTTTCCTTCTCTATCAGCATTTGTTTTCCTGGACGTTAAAAACACAAAACTAAAACAAGGTCAAAAAGAAAAAGAGGAAGGTAAAAGAGAGGAGGAGGAAGAAGAAAATGAGAAAGAAAGGGGTGAAAAACTCTTTTAAAATAAAAGGAAACTAGAAAGTTACAAGGAGAATAAAACTAAAATATTTCCAGCAAGATGAGGGGGAAAAAATGTAAAGGAAAAGGAATAGAGTATTAGTTAAAAATCAATTTAAATCTTTGTGAGATAAGGTCCATGAGATAAAATAGGTAATATTTAAAGATAAAAGGCTTGAAGCTAATGAGATAAAAGGTTAAAAACATAAAAGAAGAAGATGTAAAATGCTAAGATAAAAGGCTCTGTGAGATGAAAAGCAAAAAATGTAAAAGTAGATGGGATTAGGAATTAAGTTCAAGAATTCAGGACTAAAAATCTAGGCTGAAAATATGAAAACTCTAAGACTTCAGAAGTTCTTCAGAGTTGAGTGCTTAGGGGATAATAGGTTTCCTGGTGGGTCCCCCAGATTTTCTGGTGGCTACTGTGAGAGCTGGCACCTGGAACCTCCCACTGCCCAGCAGCAATGACGTCAGTGGGTGGTTTCTCCACCCCTAAAGATTCTGCACCCAATTCCAACGTAGTCGGCGGGGTGGGGGGGGGGCGGTCCCAGATGTCTTCAACACCAGCTGGGTATCCTACAACAACTCGATTCTGACACTATCTACACCCAGAGATAGTGTCAGATTCCACAAATTTAGGGTTAAATCCAACACAACTGCTCCCCACCCTCCCCGCTCCGCTCCAATTCAGATGCCATTAGCAAGTCCAAGCAGCCTGTGCTTCTGACCAACAGGGTATAGGTAGGAGCTTCCAATGACCAGCTCCTTGGGTTCAGTTAATTGGCTACAGTGGCTCACAGAACTCAGACATTTCAGTCACTAGATTACCAGCTTATTATAAAAGGATATGACTTAGGAACAGCTAGCTAGAAGAGATGCCCAGGGCTAGGCATGTGGGAAGAGGTTTCAAGCTTCCATGCCCTCTCTTAGAGCACCACTGACCCTGCATCTCCACGTGTTCACCAACCCTGAACTTCCCCGAACCCTCTCTGCTTAGGTTTTTTTTGGAGGCTCCATTACATAGGCATGATTGATTAAATCACTGGCCACTGGTGATTGTTCATTCAACCTCCAGCGCTTCTTCCCTCCCTGAAGGTAAGTGGGGGTGGGACTGAAAGTTCCAACCCTTGAATCACTTGGTTGGTTCTCCTGGCAACCAGATCCCATCCTTCTTTTTGTCCAAAAGTCACCCCACTAAAATTGCAAAAGATACCTTCAGTGCTCCCATCACTTAGGAAATTCCAATGGTTTTAGGAGCTTTGTGCCAGAAATGAGGAGGAAACCAAATATGTATATTTCTTATTATAAATCACAATATCACAGCCTCCATCATTGGCATTTGGTTTGGATTTAAGACCCTAAGGTGTCCTTGCATGCTCTTCATAGCTCCCAGCTCTTAGGGCACATCTCAGGCTCCTCAGCTTAGCCTTCGAGACCCAGCAGGAGTACTGCATAGTCTACATCTTCAGGCCTGGAAGTTGAACCACCTGATCAGGGCATGCTGTACCCTCATGCCTCTTTGCCTCTATGCTTCCCAATCCCTTTGCCTGGAATGCCATTCTTCCCTTCTGTTGCCTGGGTAGGTTTTACCTGTTTTAGAAAACAGCTCAAGAGTTATTTCCCCTGAGAAGCTTTTTCTGAGTCTCACCACAATGTGCCCTCCCATCCCCAGTTTGGTTTGGTCTTCAACCCCACTGTAGAATAATTGTGGATTTGCTTATCTGCCTTCCTCATGAGACCAAAAGTGGGGACCGCTGACTATTATGAAATAAATAATAATAATAATGATAAGACACTACCCATCCATTTTCTCATCAGATTCTCCACAGCCCTGCAAGGTAGGCCCTGATAGCCACATTCTACAGATTAAGAAACAAAACTTAGTCATTTATTTCTTTGACAAAACTTTATTGACTTCCTACTATGTGCCAGGCTTAGAGGGGTTAAATAACTTGCTCAGGGTCACCCATTTAGAAAGTTGCAAACACCATTTATTGAACTCAGGCCTCTCAAATTCCAAGCCTACGCTCTCACTACTTTGTTTTTTTCTTCTCAGCACAGAGTAGTTGCTCACTAAATGTTTGTTGAAAAAAACAAAAGAATGAATGGATGCAAGCTCTTCATGTAATATACAAATGAGAGTAAAGGCCTTGGGAATCCATTTCTGCTTTCTCTTTTTTTAAATTTTATTTATTTATTTATTTATTTATGGCTGCGTTGGGTCTTCGTTGCTGCGTCGACTTTTTCTAGTTGCGGCAAGCGGGGGCTACTCTTCATTGCAGTGCGTGGGCTTCTCATGGTGGTGGCTTCTTTTGTTGCAGAGCATGGGCTCTAGGCGTGCGGGCTTCAGTAGTTGTGGCTCACGGGCTTAGTTGCTCCACGGCATGTGGGATCTTCCTGGACCAGGGCTCGAACCCGTGTCCCCTGCATTGGCAGGCGGATTCTTAACCACTGTGCCACCAGGGAAGCCCCATTTCTGCTTCCTTGATTCGCCTCCTCTGACACTTGGCTGTGATATCACTACTTGGTGAGCATCTTCAAAATAAGGTGCTGCTGAATACGTGTGGAGCGTGTTAGAAAGATGCCAATGGTAAACACACAAGTTGCAATAAAGCTTTCCTGAAAATCTTCCTTTGAGAAGGCAAACAGGACAGGGACTCTCGAGTTTTCAAGTCTGAGATTTCTAGGATTCATTTTTATGGTTTAGGAGTGGAATGTATGGTTTAAGCAAACACAATTAAATCCAAATTACCCGTGGCCGAGCAGCTACTTGATGTCTTTCAGTGTGGGGAAAAGTTGGGCTTATAAGGCTAGAATATATCTAAAGAAAAGGTATGCAATGGCTTTGTCCTTTTCCTTTTTGTAAATGTTCATTTAAAACATACCAAATTCCCGAGGTTGCCATTTTATTTGTTTATTTTTTTGATTCATTAGTATCACAGAGCATGAAATCTTATTTAAAAATCACTGTTCTGGGGCTTCCCTGGTGGCGCAGTGGTTGAGAGTCCGCCTGCCGATGCAGGGGACGTGGGTTCGTGCCCCAGTCCGGGAGGATCCCACATGCCGCGGAGCGGCTGGGCCCGTGAGCCATGGCCGCTGAGCCTGCGTGTCCGGAGCCTGTGCTCCGCAACGAGAGAGGCCACAACAGTGAGAGGCCCGTGTACCACAAAAAAAAACCACAAAAAAACACTGTTTTTTCTTAAGAAAGATGCCCAAGATTTGCATTCTCAGAGTCTAAGTCCAGAAACCATATACAGCTTTTGCCTCTTTGGAGCACCTCTGTGTTCCTTAAAATATGCTGGTGTTTTTCCTGCTAAAGATTCTTCTGAGACAGAGTGCAGGCAATTTGCGGTGACTCGTAATGAGTTGATTTACATGGAGATTGTTTTAAATGCAGTGTATCCCTTGGTATATAGTATACATGTTAGTGTGTCATCTCCATATGGTTGGTGCAGGCCATTTGAATAAAGTACCAGATGGAAATCATCGTTCAAATTATTCCTTTCCCATCACCTAAATGCAAACAGCAAAATGGGAAGCCATTTTCCATAGCTTCCATAATAATAATAATAGTAGTAGTAATAATAATAACAATAATAGTGTTAAAAATCCTGACAGATACCTTCAGAGGGTATGGTATTATAATGACCGTAACTGCTATAATGGGACTCTTTTACAGATGGCAGCCGAGGCAGATCAAACCCTTCATTAGTCCTTCTAAAAACTGTCATATACTTTCTCTTCTTTATGGTTCAAAACACAAAAGGCCCTTTGTGCCTTTAGAAACTTAGCTGCAATTTCAGCTAAAAAGAGAGGCACATTAGCTGCTTTTATGCATGAGCCATATCATCAGCATAAAAATGAATTTGTAATATTTTGCCACATGTGATGTATTATTGCTGGGCTATGTAAACAATACTGGGCCTGAAATTGAGCCTTGGGGACTCCCTTTACAACTGACAAATTGAGAAACAAGGCCATCAACTCTCACACATTGCATCCGGTGAGTAAATAACTCAGCCAAGATCCATTTCCAGCCCAGTCTGAGATAATCTCTGTCCTGTAATAATAAATCATATTCAAGGGTGTCAGATGCCCCAGGCAAATCTATAAACCTGTAAACACTGCTATGCTACACAATTTTGATCTCTTTCAAAAGCTCAAGCCAAATCATTCATGGGTTTAATCTCAGCATTGGTCATAATTACATTCACAGCTCCTGTCTGCCCATCAAAAACAGCAGGGTTGCTCTTTGGAAATAGATCAAGGTAGCAGCCGTCTCTCTTTGTTGATTCTTTGGTTTTCCCTTCTCCTGGATTCAGCAAAAGCTAGTATCTGCACTGAGAAACAGGTCACGGAGACCCGGGGACAAGCTCTATTGCAGAGGAAGGAAGCAGAAAAAGATTGTATGGTAAAATGGAATTGCTGAGGCAAATGATTCTCTGTCACAGGACCTGAAACAGAAGTTTTGGCCAGAAATGGCCTGGAGGATGGCAAATCTGCTCAGTTCTGTCTCCAGATTGCTTTCCTTCACTTTGCTTTAGTAGCATATGTCCCTGGTGTCATAGGTTTAACTGTCTGTTTAGTGCCTTCATTGTGTACAACAGGACAGTTAACCCTCGACCATATAGGGTCAAAGCTGATCCATGAAACTTAATGTTTGGGATTTCTCAGTCTGTATTTAGTTCTTTGACTTACCCTAAAATTCACAAGGTGTGCCTCTTCTCATGAGCTTCACACTCATGAGCTCAAGAACCAAAGCTGGGGAGACCAGCAGGGAATACTAAGGGTGGATTTAGAGTTCTAGGTAAGATGCAGAATCCTTTTATGGTTCATACTGGCAGGAGAGGGAATTTGCATTTGTTAAACACATATAAAATTCCAGGTACTGTGCTGACAATTTGGAAATGTTCTCTCATTTACTCCTCACAGTAATCCTGTGGTGGATGGTATAATCCTTGTTTAAGAGAGAACAAAACCAAGACCCAGAGAGGCAAAGTAACTTGCCCAAACACAGAGAGCTAGTTGAGGCACAGGGCTGGGATCTGAAATGCTCTTTCTCCTATGCCTTACTTCCTCCCAAGAGTGATAAATTTATGTGACCTCTTTGTTTTTTAAGGCTGAGTAGGCAAATAGGATTTATGCCAAATTCAGTCATTTAGTAGTAGTGCCTGGAATGCTGCGTTGAGAAAGATTCTTAATGGGAAAGAGTCTGTGATTGAGTAATGATGTCTGGCATGTATGCTGCAGGAAGAGCAGCCACACACAGGCTGAGCATATGCTGGCCTTCCCCTCTGGTTACTAGGAGGCATAGTTCATCTTCTGGTAAAATTGTGCCTGTGTGAACTTTGCTTTGAGTAGTAATGTATATCCTGTACATACATCCTGCATCAAGTATCCTGATGCTTATAAGTTGGTAGCAAGGTATTGTTCTTGTCCAGTTGGGAAGAAACTTCCACAAAAAGAATGCCTCCCAATTGCTGCTCTGGAAACTATCAAGTTGTGGTCAACCAGCGTTTCAGGGGCTCATATTCTTGGACGTAGAACACACCTGAAGGCACCCAGGAAATACCTAGGGTATCACACCCTGAAAGCATCCTATTTAGAGAAGAATTATTCCCCATTTTCTAGTTGAGTTGGAGAAAAAGTGGTAAGTGAATGCAGCCTAAATAAATTATTACAATGAAAACTCCCCCAGACATTAGGTGGCGCTATAATCTATTACCCTTAATTTATAAAAGCTTTGTGGCTTGCTTGCTGGCTACTGTTTCCTTTTCACACTCACTTAGTTCTTTGCCCCACTTTGCCAGCCATCCTCAAGACAAACCAACCACCCAGTGGTCCAATGAACAAACATCTCCACCAAGTACCCTTTTTTACATTATTTTTTTCCTTGTAGACCCTATATTTCAAAGCTTTGGTCTAGCAAACAGACTTCAATTAATACTAGAAATTCATTTTTGGATTTTCATTCATTAAAGACTGCCTATCAGAGCTTCTGCTCAGAATATGACAACAAGTGTTACCAGATGAGTTGTGTTTCTCTAGCTAAAAATCAAAGAAATATAGTGTTTTAGATAGTGTGCTTGTATAGTCTTATCAAGGGTACACATACAGATTCTACTGGGCTTTTTGAAGTGATGGAAATTGTTCACTAATTCTCATTACTGCCTTTGAAGACTTTTATCATTAATTCCTGGGTGCTGGGTAGAAACTTTGTAAATACAGGATGGTGATTCTGGTTCCCTAAAAGCAATACCTGCTGATTCTCTTTGTTGGCCAAATTTGATCATAAATTCTAGCTCCTTGCTCAGGATAAAATTCTCTATTTCAAATGCTAACTTGTACGTGAATAACATCTTTAATTCTAGGGTCTTAGGACTCGCCTGGAAGACGAGGCCACATTTAGTTTAAATTAAATCACTAAAGTTCTTGTATGATTAGTTGCTAATAGTAAAAGAGGCTAGAACTCAGGACATTAGGAGCCACTCACAATTTTAACAATTAGACCACACTTCCTCCCAGTACAATTTTTAAGTCCTTCAAATAAAAATAAACAGGTTTTCCAGCTGCAGGATTTCAGCTTTTGTTTCATTCCCAGTTAGCCTGGAACCCAGCCGTCCAGATGTGTCAGAGAGAGGGAAAGATGGTAAGACCAAATGTTGCTCAAAACCTTGGAGACAAGTTTGTTCCAGCATGAACTGGAGTTTTACTAGATTAGGGATGAATACAAGCTGCTTCCCTCTATTCCTCTGCATTATTTCCTACTGCCTAGTGAGCACTACAACTCAAGGGCCAATGTCACACATGCCTTAGAAATCAAAATTCACAAATTCAATTACAAAGCATGCTTATTGTTTGGTTTCTTCCATTGACAGAGGGAAAGATCTTCCAACTGGACTAAGCTTAATAGAAGTGAGAGTTCTATGGCAAAAGCAATTCCCAGCCTGTCTTTGCTTTATAAGCTAATCAAGCTGATACTAACAGTCACCTAATCACATTTACCAACCCCACCCTCCATGCAACTCTGTCCTTAACTAAACATCTTCTTAACAATGTGCCCCAAATGGTTTCAGATGGACTCACACCAGAGCAGATGGGAGAGGTGATTTAAATTCTTTTTCTGAAAAGAATGAAACTGGGACTTAAGTGTAAACATCATCAAGAAAATTAGAGGAGACCTTTGAAATGATCACTTGCCATGATTTAATCAGGACAATGAGATCACCAACCTAATGGGAGTCTTTCACCAAGACTTTACTGAGAGGGTGCAGGAAGCCACTGAGAGAGCCCGCAGTGGGATTTTTTCAGAGCCTGGTTCATCATGTTCTCAGTGTATACATTTTAAAGAATTCAGGAGGAGAGCAAAGTGCAGCTATGTCTGGCTCAGTCAATGCAGACCCAAAATAAATGTTCAGATTTCAGAGGCATCAAATTTGTGATCAACTGGGATTCAGAAAATGAAGAGTGTGTGAATCAGTGAAAGTTGGTAATCTCAAAAAGGAAAGGAGGACCTCAACTCCCCAGAATGGTACCAGATATGGCTGAGATGCAGACAGGTGTCTGCCAGCTGTCATTCAGGCATAATCCCAGCTGGGAGCCCCATCCTGGTGTAGAAATTAGGAACACTGAATTGCACCTCTGTGACTTTCCCTGGGGCTGTGTCTGGCCTGGATACAAAGATGTTTGGAGGAGACCATAAATCTAGCCCATGACCCTGGCTTCAGTCCAGTTCCTCTCCCCTCCCTAAATCAGGTCTCAGAACGACTTGAGCTTAAGGCAGGGGAAGATAATTCTTCTGACTGTGGAAAGTATTGGACAATGACAAACATTAGATGACAAAGATTGGTTGTAAAATCTCTCTAAGAATTAGGAAAAGAGTTATTTAGACCAGTTCTCTGTCTGCCGATTATGGTATAGATATAATGAGCCCTATAATCCTCAGTTTCTTCATCTTTAAAATGGGGACCATGGTAGTAGCTACCTCGACTGGTGGTTGTGAAGATAAAATGAGTTATGTAGGTAATGCACCAACCCACATTGTTGTAAGTGATCCCTAAATGATAGATTATGGAGAGAGGTTTTTCCTCCCTATCCTAGAAGTGAGAGATTCCAATTGATATTGAGCTCGAGAAGACTCTCTTTCTCATGTTCTCTCTCACTCTGTCTACACACACACACACATGCTGACAGGTATTAAGGAAAGTGTTCCTTTAAAGCTGTGGTGCTTAATCTTTTAGGGCTTGGTGAAAGCTGCACTCCCTCTGCTTGGACAGCCACTAGGTTTAGAATGATCTTTAAAGGATTGAATGATGGAAAGTGAAATGCTGCACCAGTTTCTCATCATTCTGAAATGTATCATTTTTGTGACCATGGTTAAGAGACAGTGTTCTCAGCTTTATCACGCATGCTTGTCCTGAGCCTAGCCAATGTGATGACATTATAAAATTCATGGCTCCTGTGGTTCTGATACAATAATATTATGATAACTTTTAAGCACTGTGCTAAGTGCTGCACACACATGAGCTCATATACCTTTTGGCTCAGACCCTAACAGGGGGCTGCTCTTTATCTCCTCATTTTCAAGATACGGAAATTGAGGTTCAGAGAGGGTAAGTAACTTGGCCAAGCTCACAGAACCAATATGTGCAGACCTAGGATTTGAACTTGAGTCTGTGAGAATCAGACCCCAAGTTCTTCATCACTCCATTTTCTTCACTGCCTGTCATTCTGCCACGCTGATGGGAATGGCGAGCATGTGATGCTCCAATACTGACCTGGGGCTGAGCTTCAGAATGGGGACTTGGGGAAATGGGCTGTCATATGACCTGTCAAATACTTTCTGTTCTGTTCTTTTCTGGAAGAGGGGTGTCTTGTCATACCAAGCTCAGCAGGGTGAAGACCCAGCCCTTCATTTTTTTTTTTTTTTTGCCGTACGCGGGCCTCTCACTGTTGTGGCCTCTCCCGTTGCAGAGCACAGGCTCCAGACGCGCAGGCTCAGCGGCCGTGGCTCACAGGCCCAGCCGCTCCGCGGCATGTGGGATCTTCCCAGTCCGGGGCACGAACCCGTGTCCCCTGCATTGGCAGGCGGACTCTCAACCACTGCGCCACCAGGGAAGCCCTGGCCCTTCTTTTTGACCTTAGCTTGGCTTCCTTTTATTTCATGACTTGGGCTGCTCTTACCTTGTAACTTAAGAGGGGTCACAAAAGTCTGTCTCTGCCCCATAGTAGTCAAGTCAAAAGCACAGAGAGATCAGATTTTCACAGTGAGCTGCAAATTTGTTGAGCATCTTGTACATGATAACTCTTCAATCTTACCTCCTCCCTGTGAAGTAGATATTCTAATTGCCACTCTGCAGGGGAGGAAACCAAAGCTCAGACTGGTTACTAAACTTATCTGAGGTCAGATAGCTAGGTGGTGGGCAAACTGGGGTATGGACCTTAGGTCTAACTGAATACGATGCTCTTGCTTTTTACTTATGCTGCATCTCTAATACTCTAATGCCATTGTCCTCAACCAGTGGCAATTTGGCCCTGCAGGGGACATTTGGCAATGCCTGGAGACATTTTTGTTTGTCACAACTGTGGACAGCTACAGGCAACTAGTGAGTAGAGACCGGGGATGCTGCTGAAGATTCTACAGTGCACAGGGCAGCCACCACAGCAAAGAGTTATTGAACTCAACTGTTAATAATACCAAGGTTGAGAAATCCTGCTCTGAAGGCAACAGGGGAAGCTGTGTGGTGTAGTGGAGAAAAGAACAAGCACAGAATGTATCACCTCATCCCCCAACTCTGCAGGGGAGGTCTAATTACCTTCATTTCACACACAGGGAAACTGAGGCTCAGAAAAGTTAAGCAACTTGCCCAAGATCACACAGTTAGCAATCACTGGAGTTGAAATTCAGATGAAAGCCTCCTGATCAAACCCAGAGGTTTTCCCCTTTATCATAACTGCACTTCCGTGGATTCTGGCTTTTCTCGTTGAATTTAGACTTTTAGTCTACCTATACATTGTTCAGCGGGGTCAGTGGTTCTCAAACTCTAACCTGCCCCAGTTTCACAAGAGGGTTGGTAAAAACACGGATAGCTGGGCCCCACCCCAGTGTTTCTGATCCCCTGCGGCTGGGGCAGGACTTGAGAAGTGCATTTCTAACAAGTTCTCTGTGATGCTGCTGGACAGGGGGCCACACTCTGAGAACCACCGTGTTAGGTCCTCATTGTGTTTTCCTTTCTTTGCCTGCCTCCCCCTTGTCTTTCCCTCCCCCAACTGTCTGGGGACACAGAAGTGCTGAATGTTCAGTCTGGCCCCCGTGGATAAGTTGAGGCTGACAGGCCTGTGAAATATTTGTGGAACATGTGAAAGCCACAGCCTTATGAGTGCTCACTGCAGAGCTTAGCCAGATTACATGCATTATTGGTGCAAGCAGTCCTTACAGTCTCCCGGGAGTGAATTAAAATCATTTGCTGGTGACATAGGCGGGTGAGCTAGTTCTGAGTCGGGTCTAATCTGGGTCAGAGAACACAGGCTGATCTGTCATTTGAAACACTGAAATCTCCCCCTGGCGTCTCCTGGGGGACCGCGGCTGCCCTCTGTGCACAAAGGCAAGAGGGTGGAGGTGCAGATGGAGGCCTCTGTCCCTGTCCCTGTGTCTGGCAGCTGTTCCCCTCACGGGGCGGCTGCTTCAGGCAGCAGTAGGTGGTCTGCTTAAGGGGCTGGGAAGTCAGGCTTCCCACAGCCCTGGGAGTTTCCTCCAATTTATTACCTCTCAATGCTTGGAACATCTGATGTGCCCGAGGTCCAGGAATTTGTGATGAATGTACAATCAAGACATATGCAGTGCTCAAACCAGCATTAAGAAGGCAAAGAAGGGGGAAATAGAAACTAGTATTTATTGAGCCTGATTATGTGCCAGGCATTGTGCTTGATGCTTTACAATCATCTCGTTTAATTCTCATAATAGTTTTGCAAGTTAGGTATTCTTACTAGCATGAAGAAACCAACTGACTTACCCAAGCCCATGAACCTTGTAAGTGGGGTCACCAGGATTTGAACCCAGGGTAATGACTCCAACAGCTGTAATCTTTCCATTTAATGACAGAGAGAGAGAGAGAGAGAGAGAGAGAGAGAGAGACCTTGAAGGCCTGGGGTTCAAAGGAGGTGGGGATGCCATATGTCTAGTGATGTACTTGGCAGTTCTTAGGCCAGTTATGTGGTCCCCAATGCTTGGGTCTTAATTGTAGGAAGGGCACTTGAATTGGTAAGACTTTTTTAGCATCCACTCAACTGGAGCAAATTGTGATATCCATGGGATGGGAAGAACCAAACATTTAAACCACCTTTGTGGATAATTGGCCTTGAGCCTCCTAATCCCATAATATGCTTAGTGGCGTCTACAATAGGCTTGACTTGCAGCACTGGCCAATTGAAATTAGACCCAATTCACAACATAAGTAATAATACCTTTCATTACTTAATGCCTTTTACAGTCCTGTAAAGCATTTTCAGTCACATTATCTCATACAGTCCTCAGAACCACTCAATGAAGGAGATATTTTCATATTCAATTTATAGACAAAGACACCAAGCTTTGTAAAGTTCACAAGGTTAGTAAGGGGCAAACTCCCAACTCAAATTCAAACCTTTAAGTCCTATCTGAGTGCTTGTTCACTATATTTCTATCTGCCTCTTTGTTTTGTAAGATTGACTTTGTTCTTTCCACTTTGTGATTAGATTTTGTTTAAAATAGCTGTTCCTTGATATAAAATAAACACATATTCTTATTGAAAATAGAAAAATCAGTGAAGGAACTCTATTGCCTTGATTATACAACCACTGTCAACATTTTGCTTTATTTTTTTCTATGCATATTTAGTCAGCATCTCTTCATTTTGATTGAGTTCAAATTGCATGTAGTTTTCTCTCCCCAGGTGGCCCTAGCACTACTTCTAAAGCCTGAGAGTTGCTCTGAGGGATGTGCTGAGTGGATGGAGGGATAGAAGTATGAACATGCATTCATAGGTGTGTGTAGGACACAAAAGAATTGGAAGAAATTGTCCATATTCTTGAAATGGTTGCCATCTAAATATGACAAGCCTGAACTTTTATTCATGCAGCAAATTTTTGGAACAAAAACATAAGGAAGCACCCAAATCAGAAGTCAATAATGTGGTATTAGTGTCATGTGTAAGTGTTGAGAAGGGGATTGAGCAGCACAAATTGGGACTAGTCCAGGGAAGAGTCTCGGGGCAACACAATCTTTAATTAAATCTTAAGAGAAATGATGTTTGTGGTTGGCAGAGAGGTGTACAGTTCTTTAGTCTTTTCCAACTTTGTCACTATTACCTGAAAATTGGAAGTTATTTATATTCTAACAATTTTCCTTTGGCATTTGGGTCCCTTGAGTGGAAGCACAGTACATCCAGTGGGCCAAGGAAACCTATTCTTTTAATCCATTTATTGAAAATATAAATGTGACCTGTGTTTCTGAAGAGTGCTATTTTCTAATCACTTAGGGAAATACAAAAGGAAATAAAAATGGCTGCTTTACTATTTAAGCTTTGGGAAAAAGAAATGGTGCAATCTATATAATTTACAGATTAGAAATCTGAATGTTAAGGAAGAGGTCAGCTTTTTTGCTTTTAGAAGAATGATTTATGGGTCTACTTAGCTTTTAAAGTCCTGCTGTGACATTTTGGGAACATGCTTTTTCATTGATAAGTAATACTGTAGTGTGATAGATGAGGAACAATAGCATAAGTTTGGCCAAATAGCTATTCTTAATGTTTGGTTAACAGATAAAGAAGTCAGGTGACATTTTCCATCAGTGAGTTGTACAATATTGCAAAACTAACAGCTCTGAGATTTAACATAGAAAATGAGAAGTTCCCAGGGAAACTCTAGGCTGCTAGTTTGACAAGGACATCCAACATCAGTTGTATTCCTTAAATACCTTCTCCTATGGTCTTCATGATTCAGTGGAATGTGAACAGACTTTGAAGTCAGATCTGTGTTCAAATCCCAGCTCTAACACTCCTTAGATATGGGCCTTTGGAGATATTACTTGAACTTTATAAGCCTGCTTCTTTACTCTCTAAATGGGGTTCATAATAGCTATGTCACAAGGTTGTTGAGAGGATGAAAATAGTTACATATGTAGAGTGGCTTACACAAAACTTGATGCCTAGTGGACACTCAATATATCCATTCATTCAACAAACATCTGGCACACCACTATAGGCTGAGGAATACAAGAGTAATAAAGACAGTCTCTGCCCTCATAGAGTGAACATTTTAGTGGGGAAGACAGACCCAAAATAAAAGTAAACAGATAAATATATATAATCACTATAAATTTAGCCAAATGTTAAAAAAGATCCCAAATGCAGAGACTGCGGATATTTGGAGTAAGAGTGAAACTATGTCCCAGGTAGGAGAGGGAATGCTTTTTGAGCAGGTGACTCGAAGCAGAGAGCTAAAACATGAGAAAGAGCCAGCCATGAAAAGAGTAAGGGGTCAGCATTCTAAACAGAAAAAGTAGCAAGAGCAGTAGCCCTGAGGCAGGCAATAGCCTGGAGTGTTCCAGGAACTGAACAAGACCAATGGGTTATGGCCTAGAGAGCAAAGAAGTGAACTTCTAGGCAGAAGTCAGCAAGGATGGGTCATGCATTACCTTGGTAGAGAGTTTGGGTTTCATTCTAAGTACAATTTAATCATTAGTTTTATTCCCTTCCCATTGTAATTTCAACCATTATATAGCATCAAGAACCTGCCAGCTGTCATCCAATTTTGCAGTAATTCCAAGGAGTGTGTGCTCCAAAGATTAGGGAATAAGTACCAGGGTGGTGAGAAAGTGTATCCTGTTGTGAAGTTAAGCCTCTGGAACCCACAGTGAGAGGATACTAGTCTAGCATTCGTTTCACTACCTTACAATGTGTCAGAGCTGCGATGGCCTTGGAGCTCCTCCCATCCTGCTCCTTCATTTTATAAATGGGAAAGGAGGCTGCAGAGGGCATGGGATTAAGATAACTGGGAGAGAGAGATTTAAGTGCTAATTTATTGACAGTTTTCTGTTTTCTAGAAAGGGTGCTGAGTACTTTCCTCTTTATCTTCTTTAACCTCCACAGGTCCCTGTATGGCACTCATTTTAGTCAGTTTTCCCATATAAGAAAGATGGGTAAACTGGTTAAGAAAGTGACCCACTGGTGCAACTATTTTGGAAAATAATTTGGTTTTATTCTGTTAAATTGAACTTTCACTTGCAACCCCAAATTTTCACTTCTTGTTATATTCCCAAAGGAAATTCCTACATGAGAGTGCCAGGGGACACATATAAGAATGTTCAAAGAAGTATTGTTCTTAGCAGCAAAGAACTGCAAATAATCCAAATGCCCGTCCCTAAAGAAATGGATGAATAACTTATGGTATAATGGAATATTACACAGCAGTGAAATGGAGTGACTTACAACCACCCACAAAAATATGGACTTCATTCAATATAATGTTAAATGAAAACTAGTCCCAAATGACTTTTTAGAATACTATACTCTTCTTATAAAGTTCAAAAACAAGTAAACGAAATATATTATTTAAGCATACATATGTATGTGATCAAACTTTTTAAAAGAAAGGAATAATAATCATAAAATTCTGGATACTGGTTACCTCTGTGTGAGGAGATAAGAGATAGGATAATAGAGACAGAGACAAACATAGGTAAATATACTTCAAGTTCTCGAGTAGAGTAGTGGGCTCATGGGTTTCATGGCATTATAACAGAATGAATGATTGGGTAAATGATTGAATGAAATAAAAGTTCACCCTGCTTAAACCAATGATGATTGTTTGAACTAAGATAATGAATAATCAACTCTAGAACTGAAGTTCATTAAAAGAAAAAAAAAGGTGACTTTTATGGTCTTTCCATTATGCTGAGATGCCTGAGGATTAAAAACAAATATTTGACAACTTACTAGTAGAGCTCTAAGCTACTCACTTTGTAGTTTCATTATACGTCTGTAGCCACCACTACCCATATGCCCACAACAATTTTGTTTTTTATTGTAAAGATTTGTGGTCTTCAAATTTTTTTGATCATGCACCTAATCAGTAAAAAATTTTTGGACATCCACTCCTAATATCTGTGAATTTACTGATAAACTGTGTATATCTACTATTATGAATATGTCTATATATTGTTTCTTGTTTTATAGTAAAATGAAATATAAATGGAAGTTTGAATAATTAATTTCTCCCCACACGCCAGTGGATTATCCTGAGCATCCCAATTTGGGGAGCTCTGTAGATCACTAAACCATATTATAAAATACCTTACTTTTGTGTTTCAAAGTCCCACCATAAATTTCCTTATTTGATGTTCCTTATTTGATGATATCCCTAAGAGGCAGCATGGGCAGGCAGTGTTATTCCAGGGCACCAGTGGGGAAAGCGAAACCCAGAGAATTCTTGGTTCTCTCACAACATTACCAAGAAAGTGGCAAGGTCTGGAGAAGGAGCAGGATGATCCAGCCTCACGCATAGGCTCTTCCCACTGTGTTTGGGAGCCTCTCGCCTAATACCAACAGTCTTATGTGATTCTTAAAGTCAGACCAGCTTAACTTCAAATTCCACCTTCAGTGCTTAGTTGGGTGCTTGAGTGGCTCACCCAATCTGTCTGAATCTCAGTTTTCTCATCTATAAAATGGAGATAATTTTATCTGCCCCACATGGTAGTTGTAAGAAATAAAAATAAGGCCAGGGCTTCCCTGGTGGCGCAGTGGTTGAGAGTCCGCCTGCCGATGCAGGGGACACGGGTTCGTGCCCCTATCCCGGAAGATCCCACATGCCGCGCAGCGGCTGGGCCCGCGAGCCATGGCCGCGGAGCCTGTGTGTCCGGAGCCTGTGCTCCGCAACGGGAGAGGCCACAGCAGTGAGAGGCCCGCGTACAGCAAAAAAAAAAAAAAAAAAAAAAAAAATAAGGCCAAATAGATTAAGAGCTAAGAGAGAGGACAAGACAGTCAATAAATGTTAGTTTTCTTTTCCTTCTTATTCCTGCTTCCTTCTCCCATTATATTGACATAGGTGATTTAGCAATTCTTGGAAACAGGGGAGGAAGCAGTAATTGTAAACAACATATAAAATACACTTTTATGTATTTAACTTTAAATGTAGAAATTCCCATTAACAGTATTAACCTTGTCTCTAAATCTGTCTCATACCTAGATAGGATTTATAGCCCCTAGGTAGGCATTGCCACCACAATGAAAGCAAAACAGGCCAAGGCTACTTAAAAGCAGTGTGGTCCACACAGACCTTGTGTCTCTTCCACTTTTTTGGTATCAAATATGATGCCACATTGAAATATTTCATAAGTGTACCCACTTAAAGAGCTCTAGCTCTTTGAGTTGTATGGAATATATTTTTCTTCCTTATCTCTCTCTGAAGGAGCAGCAATATATATATATATATATATATATATATATATATATTTGTATCTAAACAATATCAGCATGGGAGGGACCTGTTAACCTGGGCACCAGAGGATCATACAATTCATATGTGGCCTTATCTGTGAATAAAATTCCTATAAACGTAAGATACAATAACACATCTTTACAGAGCTGACCTACTGAATGCCTGCATATGTTTCTAATTTGTGTGGAATTATTCTCTCAGGAGATTCCATTCTCCCTTAAAAAACACACATGTACAAACACAAAACTTGATTTAAATGAAACAGACACCTTAAGAATCTTAACAAGTAGAGTTGACCTTTGAACATAACTCTACAAGACTGTATTGTGCTCCCCAAGTGTTGCCAGGAGGCCTCGGACAGATCAATGTATGACAAACGCCCCTCCTGAACTTCCATAAGCACAGGTCCAGAGGGGGACAGATTCCACAAGGCCCGTGGGCAAGGGTGACTTGGCCAAATCAAGCAGCACTGTTTTTCCCCACTGTGCCCAGCTGTAGTCAAGGGCCTTTCTTTCTCCCTGGAAACTAGCATCATGTGCTTCCCTTCATTTGACAGTAGCAAGGCCTTTTAGTACAGAGACCATGGGAGGTTGCCTTTCTGTGTTAACAGAACATATTTGTGCAGTAACATACATGTACATATGCAGGGATGAACTTAAACACACGTAGCTGTCCATGTGTGCATTTGACCTGTTGATCAAGAGTCCAGGTTCATGGCAGTGTCACAGAGTTTGGGAATCAAATAAAAGAAAAAAATATATTAAATCTATTCTGAGAGCAATTTACCATTTTGCTGAAGAAATTTTGATATCTTAAAAAGGCTTGGGTCGGGGCTCCCCTGGTGGCACAGTGGTTGAGAGTCCGCCTGCCGATGCAGGGGATATGGGTTCGTGCCCCGGTCCGGGAAGATCCCACATGCCGCGGAAAGGCTAGGCCCGTGAGCCATGGCCGCTGAGCCTGTGCGTCCGGAGCCTGTGCTCCGCAATGGGAGAGGCCACAACAGTGAGAGGCCCGCGTACCGCAAAAAAAAAAAAAAAGGCTTGGGTCATCTTTTGACCTTCATTTCTCATGGTTTGAGCCAAGGGCAAAGTGCTGCTCATTGGGTGGGTGGGGGTGGGGGGCAGGCACTTATCCGGATCCACAGAGACAGAACAGATTAGCGGTTGCCAGGAGCTGCGGCAGGAGGGAATGTGGAGTGACTGCTTCAGGGGTTCAAGGTTTCTTTGGGGGGTAATAAAAATGTTCTGGAATTAGACAGTGGTGATGGTTATACAACACTGAATTTACTAAAAGCCCCTGAATTGTACACTTTAAAATGGTTAAAATAGTGGATTTTATGTTAGGTGAATTTTACCTCAATTGAAAAAAAAAGTAAAAGAGAGACCAGGAACTAAGAGTGTTAAGCCATGGAGCAAATGTCAGGTCTCCACAGTGCTAGGGAACAGGGGGCTGATTGTATCCTGGAGGGTACTGAGAGGTGCTCCCGGGGCTGGGAACAGGGCCTGGGAAGAAGGTGGTTGGATTCCAGCATTGGAGAGGGGCAGGTGAAGGATCTCGGGGTCAGGACTGGTGGGCATCAGGGGTGTCCAGAACATACCCATTCACCTTTCCCTGGCCACTGCTCCCTGCTCACCTGCCCCTATTTGGCTGGTTTTTCTGACCCTGGATTATATTCTGGTGACTAAAAGTAGGGAGCGCTCCTTGAAATGCATAGGTGTGATGTCCCAAAGCCCAGCCTCTGCTCTTCTTTGCCTGGGATGGAATCCAGCCTAGAGGGGTCCTAGTGCTGATGCCATGTGTATCACATGAGCCTCCGTACAACAGCCCTGGGGAGCCCCTGCCAGCAGGGAGGTGCAGGAGGCCAACCTTCCTAGTTTCCATGGCCAGAGCTTTACCCACACATGTTGACATAATGTGCATTTCTCCCTGACAGGTGAGCCCAGTGTCATTCCTGAGTTCAGTTCAAGAGGAAACCAGTTTATTTCTAAGGTAAGTCAAGTTGTGTTTTTCATTTGGGAAACAAGAATGTTGGGGCTGAGTAACTCATACAGATTTTTTTTTAAATCAGCTTTCTTACAAAACATTAATGTTAGGCCTGAATTTGGAAGTGTCATGTAAAAGGTTTTTTATTTTGCTCATACAGCAGGACTGAAATGGCTTCCTCTGGCATAAACTCTTTTGTCTTGAAAAATACCAGTGATGAATGCAATGAATTTCTGTATTGGAAAATCTGAATCACCCTGGGATCCACATGAGTTCCTTGATGAAAATGTGAAATTAATTTTGTACTAAATAAAACTTGAAAATGGTTTCAATTACAGGGGGGAGAAAACGTGGAAAGAAGACAGTAACTCTACTGCATCATATTCTTGTTTCATTATTCTGAATTTTAAAAATGTCATCATTTCTAGATACTGTTCCATAAAGACTTTGAGACTGTGAATGTTGGAGGTTGTGGTGATACTTAATACAACTTGTCACCTTCTAAAGAGAGGCTAGGACTGCTTTGGCATAGGGGGAAATGGAGGGAACAAACAAATATTCATGGAGCATCCATCATATGCCAAGATCTAGGCCAGGAAGAGCCACACTTCTCTCATGTAATGCTCTCATTTAATATTCTTGTAATACTCTCTTCAGTACTCATGATTGTCTGAGATAGATACTGACATCTCTGTTTCAGATGGAAAATGAAAGCTCAAGGAGATCATACAAGAGATGACAAAATGATAGAGCTTGTAACTGGCAGAATGGGTGTTTCTCTCCTACTCTGAAGCCCACTTTTCTTTGCAACCCCATAATCTATTATTGAGGAAATCCAGACAATGCCCTCCCCCACCCCGTGGATAAGGCCTTCTCCAGACCGTCCCCCTCTTCAGCGTGGGCTCCTTCACCAACAGCTTCCACTTGGCCTGAGTTTCTAATCTTAGTCATCACCCTTGTTCCTATAGTGAGCTGAACCTTCCTGAGAGAGTCCCCATGACATGTCAGGAACTGTGGTCTGGATAGAAAAGCAAACAAAACACAGTTCTACTCTCTGAGAGCTTAGTTTGAAGTATTTGACCTCAGTGTCTTCACCTTAAAAATGGCAATAATGGTACTGGACCTTAAGGGCTATTGCATGAATGAAAGTAGTGTCAAGGTTCTAGAATCAAAATACATTAATTCTCTTCCCACTGCTACCTCCAGTTTCGGGCAAGAGGCAGATGAGAAATTTTTTTAGTAACATTGAAAGGCAAGATGGAGTTGTAGGGAAGACAGCAGTTGGGGTTTTCTTCCACCAGATGCTACCAAAATCTTGGTGAATTCACATAAGTGTATACATATGCATGCGCACAGTCACACACACACACACGCACACACACACACACATCTTTTTAAGCTGAAATCTGAATGCAATATAGTTTCTAACCATCAGAGCAATTTAAAGACAGCTCTGTGGTGGAATTTCATGATAGCAGGATGAAAGCTGAGTAGAAATGGCTTCTTTGCCTCACTCCGAATGTGATGCCCCTTGGGGTCATGGTCTCTACCACTCTGTCGGAAAAGGGTCCAAAGCGGAGCAGGAAATGGGAGACATTTTCCTCATTCTAACATTTAACTCTGCTGTTGGTCCAAGGGCACCCTTTTAAAGAAGCTGTATTTTCCAGAATTAAATGGAAGGCTTCATGGTTAGAGCAGAACACAGATTCATCATTGCAGGTATTGAAGCTCCCCTCTCACAGGTCTGACAGGTGAGTCAAAGACACACAAACCAAAGAAAGAGCAAGCGAGTGCCGGTGTGGGTGAAGGTGAAGGAGCGTCAGCCTTCTGGGCTCAGAGGCTCCATAGTGACTCAACACAGAGCTTTACCAGCGTCTTGAGCCTGCGAGTGCTAATCACTCACCGGCTCTGAGTTTTCTAAATTATTCAGAACACTCTCACCCATGTCCTCTCACGTTGCCTTGGAAGGACAAAGGGAAAATAACATCCTAAATTGAATTTCTAGGATGTGTTGGACGCTGTTCTAAGTGCTTGCATGTGACCTTATTTCATTTGGTAGGAAATACACAGGTTTAATCTCGCCATTCTGCTGGTAAAGGAACTGAGTTCCTGTTGGATGTGGGGCTTTTGTCTTTTTTAGGTGTGTCTGCTTATGAATGTTTATAGTATGTTTAGGAGAGTTAAACATAAAAGAGATCAGAGGAAATTGTCCATTTGAGATCGAAGGCAGATATTGGAGAAAAGCAAAGCAAAACCTTAGAACACATAAAGGAAATATAATTTGGCATTGCAGGTGAGGGAATATCTACTTTTTATACCTAAGCACCACACCCCAAAGAATGTGTTCCTTTATCCAATCCCTAATTCTGAATCACTGCTTGTTGGTCATGTAATATGGTCATTTTCCAATATGGCAGGCTCATTGCTTTGCAACTTGGAAAATGGTGGGGAGCTGTAGTAATAATCCAAGCCTGTTTAGGTTTGGCAAATCAACAACCTTCCCAAGCCTGTTGAAAACAAACCCAAACAAAATGCAAGGGGCTTGAAAATGATCAATAGGATTTGGAGATTGAGGGAAGGTTTTAAATAGACTCTTTTCATTACAAGTCTCTAATATCCTGGATCCCAATTGTATTTAGCTTGCTTGTCTTAAAGACAATGTTGGAACATTTTCCTGCCATTCTAGACTTACTTGCAAGGCGGTTTTCAAACTGTGTTCTTTGGAATCCCAGTGTTCTTTGGAGGATCTCCAATGGGGTTCCCCTTGGGGAAAGGTTATGGTTAATATGGAGGAGCTCTCAGCTGTCTCTCCCTCACACACATCTTCCCTCCCCTCCCCTCCCCTTCCCTTCAATCAGAACAACTCTGCTTTTATCACTTTTATGTATTGGCCTTCCCCATTTGGTTTAGTTTAGAAAAGTTACATTGCAACTAACACCAATTTTAAAATCAAGTCTTTAGGAATAGTAGCTCTTGGAATCAAATACAAAAAGCCCTCTGCTGAGGAGATTTACCTTAAGATTAATGACTTGGAGAGATTCACCTGAGGGAGTGTGGGCCAGAATTTAGGGAAGCATGTTTCACTTTTCAAAATCATGTCAGCTTTCAGGACTAAAAAAGAACAAAACCATTGTGAATGCAAAATATATCAGAAAAAGAACAAAGTGTGGCAACACCACCAGTGAGATCAGACTCCCTTTAGCCCACAGACTTACTGATTGGAGTTTTCTGATGAGGCAGACAGACTCGTGGAAGGCTGCCAGGAAATTCTGGACATCAAATTGCTTTTGCTAAGCCAACCCAGGGGTGTAGTAAAGAGCTAAGGAGTCCCAGGAGAGGGATGGGAAAGGATTGGTCTCTGTTTCTCTACCCCTGATGTGGGCCTTTTTCGATTAGGAAGTGGAGTGTGAAGGAAGTTATCGGGGGTGAAATCAACTCAGCAAGAAACCTTTTTAGACCAAAGACCAAGGAAAACTAATAAAACCAGTTGGGCTGCTTCATGCTTATCGTATGTTGTGCATGTAGGTCAGCTCACTTTACAGCAAAGACAGACACCCCCAAAACAAAACAGTTCTATGAAAGTACTTCCAAGCCTCTGAAGGATGGCCTGGTTCTTTCAAGGGGCATTTGCTACGTGAAACTCTAGTATAAGCAAGTTTCTGATACACGCTTTCTAAATTAATGATTGAAATGAAATGTTGCCTATTGTGCGGATCGGGGACTATATTTGACTGGGAGAAGCAAAGCCCCCCATTCTTCTTAGGCAATAGGAAGTCTGGAGGCAGCTCAGGGATGCCAGGATCCAGGTCCTCAGTGATCTCTTGGCTTTCTTCGTTTCAGACCCATGGTTGTTCTCTTCTTCCCTGGCACCTTCTCCAAGTTCTAGGCAGGATGAAGCGGGCAGACAAAGGGTGAAAGGGCGGGACGCCACTGAGTCTGTGCTCTTGTTCTTCTGCTCCCATGCCCACATTTTAAGGAACTTTTCTGGAAACTGTATTCAACAACTTTAGCTTATATAATTTAACTAGAACTATGTCACACGCCATTCCATCTTCAAAGGAGGCTTGGAAATACAAGTCTTTTAGCTGGGCATGTTGTTGTCCCCAACAAAATTGGGGCTCATTTCTAAAGAAGGGGAGAAGGTATACCATTCTGACAACTAGCAGTGTCTACTAAACTGATCAGAAGATCCCCTCTTCCTAACTCCTCGGGACACATCCATAGCACCTCAGGGCCTGCTCTACCCCTACTTTTCAAGTACAGTCATCCCTCGGTATTCATGTGGGATTGGTTCCACGATCCTGGTGGATACCAATAGCTGCAGATGCTCAAGTTCCCTATATAAAAATGCATAGTATTTGCATATAACAAATGGACATCCTCCCATGTACTTTATTTATTTATTTTTACATCTTTTTGGAGTATAATTGCTTTACAATGGTGTGTCAGTTTCTGCTTTATAACAAAGTGACTCAGTTATACATACACATATGTTCCCATATCTCTTCCCTCTGCGTCTCCCTCCCTCCCACCCTCCCTGTCCCACCCCTCTAGGTAGTCACAAAGTACCGAGCTGATCTCCCTGTGCTATGCGGCTGCTTCCCACTAGCTATCTATTTTACGTTTGGTAGTGTATATACTCCCATGTACTTTAAATCATCTCTAGATTACTTATAATACCTAATACAATGTAAGTGCTATGTAAATAGTTGCCAGCATGCAGCAAATTCAAGTTTTGCTTTTTGGAACTTTCTGGAATTTTTTTCCCCTGAATATTTTCTATCCACGATTGGTTGAAACTGCAAATGTGGAACCTGTGGATTCGACTGTATTTTGCTCTCACCATAGTTTTTCTTTCTGTATTGGGTTCTGCTTTCCTTCACAGCCTCAGTTTCCTCATTAGAATATCATAGCATACTTAGGTAGCAGGCACGTCTCTTCCCTGGATAATGATGATTACAAGTGCATTTCAAGCTGAGTCACATTGCTGTGTGTGGAGAATGTTGAGTCCAAGCATTTGCAGATGAAGCAGCTGGTAGCAGGCTTGGGAGAACTGATTGGTGACTTTGGGGCTTCCTTTCAGGTTTGCTGTCATGAGGTCGAAGGTTTGCCAATGCCGAGTTTACACAATTTGTTCAAGTGTAGCCATTGTTCCACTGACGCAGCTGAGAAATGACACATCCTTGGCCTAAATTGTGCTAGAATCCACTCTTATTTAATGTCTTATGAGTTCTCTGGCTTAATCCCTACAGCAGATGTTTCAAACTTAGTATATCTAACCCCAAACTCTGACTACATTTCTGTCCCCTCCTCAGTAGAAGGTGACCTCAAATCCTACTTTGCTAAACAAAACAAAACAAAACAAAACAAAAAAACATGAGGTCGTTTGATGTGAGTTGTGTCCTTTGTTCCTCAGAGATCACTGTATTTTCATTCTTCCTCTGTGCTTCCTTTTGATTCTGAGGAATCTACTCCTTTCTTGGTTCCAACACTGGACTCTTCCCTAAGGCTCTTGCCCCCATCCCTCTCACCCCCTCCAGTGCCTTGCTTTACCATTTAGCCCCCTCTCCTGTGCATTTTCAGTCCCTTCATCTCAACTAGCACCTTCTTATTTGTGTACAGACGATCACGGCTACTCTGGTCTAGATCAAGCTTCCTCTGTTCTGCCACTCCTGTAAGCTACTCCTTTTCTTTCCCTCCCTTTTGCAGCAGGTTGGCTGCATCTCTCCACTGGAGGTCGCACCTCCTGATTTCTTGTTGGATGGCCCTCTCCACATAGTGCTTGTCCTCACTCACTCTCCTTCACACTTAGGAGTGGTAGGTGCTCAGGAAAAAAGAAAAAAAAAAAGGAAATCTGAAGATTAACAACTGTTTGCTCTAATTAGGAAATTATTGAGGACTTTTAAAAAAGGAATCTTTATTCTTCTATGTACCTTCTAATTTTTTACATTAAGCATAGTTTTAATCAGAAAAGTAGTTTAAATTTGGACAAATGTCTATCTACTTAGAAAAGCAAGTAGACAAAACTAAGAGAGAATAGAAGTCAAGAGAAGTGGACTCAAACTTTATTCTATCATTATTAACTAAATGTCACTAAATGGGTTTCCTCAACCATAAAATCCATAAAATGGCAACCATACTACTGCCTACACTCCAACCTTCCCAGGGCTTTTGTGAGGGGATCAAATAAACTAATATATGATAAAACAATTCTTAAATTATCTACAGTAGGGACCAGTTTGTTTCTGTTCTTTTTCTTCAAAAAAAGTATGTTAACTAAAGTCCATAGTTATTTAGATTTTCTTAGTTTTTACCGAATATCCTTCGTCTGTTCCAGCATACCCTCCAGGACACCACATTACATTTAATCATCATGTCTTTTTAGCTTCTCTTGGTTATGACAGCTTTTCAGACTTGCCTTGTTTTTGATGACCTTGAGAGTTTTGAGGAATATTGGTCAAATGCTTCATAAAATGTCCCAATATTGGAATTTATCTGATATTTTTCTCATACTAAGACTGGGGTTATGGGCTATTGGTCTTGGTGGAAGACCACAGAGGTAAAGTGCCATTCCCAACACACCATATCAAGAGTACAAACTATCAACATGATTTATGATGCTGATCTTGATCACCTGGTTGGAGCATTTTTTTCTTTCTTATTTCCATTCCATTTTATACCTGGTTCTATTGCACACAATCAGGCCACAGTTCACACCACATCCAACTCACATGCAAGCGCAACCAAACAAGGCCACTGGTCACATGCTTGGATGGTGCGGCCACTTCAAGCACCAGAAAATTTCTAATGCTTACTCTCAACTCACCTGCTTATCTCATCCCAGACCAGTAAAAGTTTGCAGACTGGCCTGGGTCCATGACCACACTTTGAGTAGCATCGTGCTCACACACACAACACAGGAGGTTTCAGTAAATGATTTTAAATCAAGCTGAGTATGACTCAGAAATAAAAAGTGAATTTGAGTTGGAATCTTGAAATCATCGCAGTGAGAATGGGAAGGGATCTTGGTGAGAATCCTTTCAATTCCCTTATCTTACAGATGTGGAATGTGAGTCTCAGGGGTTTGGCTCCACATGGGAATGTGGTGGCAAGCTGACAGGAAGTCTGAGTCTCTGGTCCCTAATCAGGGCTCTTCCCACCATCTGACTGGCTGGAATCATTTCAGGTCCCCTCCAAGAGGAAGAGCAGGGAAGAAAGCAGAGGTGGAGCCGGGAAGGGGCTTAAATCTACAGCAAAGTTAAATTTCTCCCCGACTTCCGGACCTCCTGCTACCCTGTTAAAACTTCAATGAACAGCTGAGAAAACCAAAACGTTTAAGGAGAAGCAGAGGTACTCGCTTGGGTATAATTGGTATTCTGATCATTGGAGGCAATTTATGCTTTCAAGATAAATAAGGTAGTCTCCCCTTGGCACCATCCCATCTGTCCTGTCTCAGTGCAGGCCAGAGAGAACGATTCAGGGCTGAGGATGGAAAACAAATTAGTAAGTCGTGGAGGCCCCCCTCACCTGCCCTGTTCACTTCTACTTCCCTTGCAAAAAAAAAAAAAAAAAATGATGGAATGGAGATGTGGGTGAAGGGCTAGAGAAACAAGAAATCAGGGACGTTAGGAGAGGTTTACTCATTTGACTCCTTTTTCTGTGGAAATGTATTTAAGATTAAATTAGACATGACATTTAGTAGACTCCCAGTGGAAAAATATTTTCTTATACCTGAAGGGGCTCTGGGAAAACGGAACAGCCTGGCAACCAGGCTTGCCCGGCCAGGGTATGGTGGGAAGATTAGATTCCGCAGGATACAGTGTAATACGCTGCACAGGATCTGCAGGGTAATGGGTGATGGGATTCTAGGGACATCTGCTTCTTAGCCATTCGTCAGTTGTTTTTGTTTAATTTTGAAGGTCTTAAGTTTAGAAGGGAAAGGTGGTATAAGAAATTGATGTTATCTGACTGGGCATGGCCTCTGCTTCACAACTTTCCATCACCACCTACGTGATGAAGTCCCACATCCTCACCGAAGCACACAGGGCACCCCACAACCTCGCCCCACCTGCCTCTGGCCTCACCTGCCTCTCCCGCCTCCACAGATCCTCCGTGCCCTTTATACCTCCACCCTTCTGCACAAGCTCTTTCTTCATCCTGGAAAGCGCAACCTTCCTCATCAGCTGTTGGAACACATTCATTCTTGAAGCTCCAGCTCAAGTGTTACCTCCTATGAGAAGCCTAAACCAACATCCCAGGCTCAATAAATGGTCCTAGCCCCACCCCCTACTGCCTATTGAATGTGTCCACAGTCTACACTTAAGACACTGTTTTCAGCATTCATTTATATGCAAAGCATCTACGAAGTGCTACCAGGCTCACTGTTAAGAACTTCGTAATTTTCTTATTTCACCCCATCAGGATCTATCAAGTAGGAACCATGATTACCCTCCTTCTACAGATGAGAAGAAGAGCCTCTGAGAGACCATGTGACTTTCTCAGAGTAATACAGTCTGTAGAAGAGGGATTTAAACCCAGAACTTTCTACTCTTGAGCCGGCTCCCTTTCCTTGGCTAAACCGCCTGACTCACCACATTCAACTCTGTGTTGGTTATCCGCGGACCTAACTCCATCTCCAGCCCCCATACTCAACTGCGACCCTCTTGGGAGCAGAATTGCCATCAGATTGCTCCCTGGCTTCCCCTGGGCCCTGGCTCACTGCAGGGGCTGGGACTGTTTGTTGGCTAATGTAAACTTACTGCTTGCTTGAGCTCTCTCCCCAAATCTTATTGCAGTGAAGCCTTTGACTCAAAAGGCTCTAGCTGATGCTACTTGTGTAAGAAATAGCCCAGCAGTCAGGAAAATCCACAGTTGAGTCTTAGTGGCTGGCATGTGATTTCCTTGATACTCAGGGCTTTTGTGGTTAAAACGGAAGGCTTTTGAGTGCCAGTGAAGCCTTTTTCTTAAAGACCAAAGTAACCAACATAAGCGCTGTCAGTCTCAGATCCTCCACAAGACTGGAGACTTTTCACGTCACTCTCTCACCCCTGTCCTGAGCAGCAGTCTGTTCTGAGTCTAAATCACGACCAAGCAGCTGACAGCTTCTGCACCACTGGGGGCTGGGGGTGTATTTGGAAGCCCTGGGTTGCCCTTTTTTGTTCTCTCCTGCCCAGGGACAAGTCCCAACTCCCAGACTTTTGAAGTAGCTCAAAGAATGGAAAGACACCTCTAAGAAAAGAAATTCAAACAAATTCACTCCCACACACAAAAAGACTTTTCTGTGTATGTGTGTAAGTATGTGTTTATCTCATCAGCTTTTATTGCTTCTCTATATGGAGTTCCTTGGCCTGTTCTTGAGAGGAGACAAGTGCAGATCTTCAAGGCAAAGATTCATGGCATCCTGGGGGCCAGTAGAGCCTTCGCCACCAGGTTCTGAGTGTGCTTCCCTTACTTCAGAAAAGTATTCCTCATCTATTCCCATGCATCTCTTTTCCCTCATGATGTTACCAAGCTTCCCCCATCCAAAAACCCCAATGGGATTTTAAATGCAATTGCATGACATTCATAATTAAATTTGGAGGACTGGCCTCTTGACAATGCTGATTCTTCCCACATAGGAACATCATGTCTCTGTCTGTTTATTCACGTCCCTTAATCAGATTTTAGGTTTATCTCCACACAGGAATTGTGCTTTTCTTTAACTGTTTTTCTCCAGGTTTTATACTGTTGTGGCCGTAATTGGCATTTAATGTTAAATGTATGCACACACTCTCCAGCTGTTTTGAAAAGGGAGGTCTTGAAACCAAGCAAGTGGGTTAGATTCCTGTTATAGCCATTCAGACTGTATCACCTCATGGGTGTGTGCCCGTGGGCTGCAGGGGCCTGGTACATTGCAGGAGTTCAGGTTCATGAGAGTGATGGGTAGGGAGAGGGGTCCTTAATCATCAAAGTGAAGGTAGGTCCGCATCAGTACTCCCCCAAATGCAGGAGCCTCAACCATCATTTGCTGTTGCTCACACATCTGCAGGTTGGCTGCGGTTCAGCTCATCTCACTGGGGCTTGGCTGGGGCCTTTGCTTCGGGCTGTGACTGCTGGGGTTGCATTGAGCTTGCTCTGCTATCTCTTCACTTCTGCCCCAAATGGTACAAGCTGTCAGATGCAACTTAAGTTCTCAAATTCTGGATGTCGAACTGGTTTGCTGTCGCTTTGGGGCACATGCACTGGCCAAGGCAAGTTATATGGCTGAACTCAAAGTCAGGGGGCAGTGTGGTGGCTTAGCTAAGCTGGAGCTATGTTTCTGAGAATGCCCTTCCCTGCATGGTTCTAGAGGAGGGTTGGCCACAAGAGAAATTTGCAGAAGATTTGGAAGGTGGCATTGAAGCCACGGTGGTGTCTATGAGAGTTGCAGATCTCTGTTGTGGACCCGCTGGCTCACCTGTGAGTGTGCAGCAGCAGGCAGCCCATGCTCCTTTAGTTTCCTCCCCACCACCTTCAGCCTCTCTGAATCATGGGCCGGGTTTGTGGGCAGCTCCATGGAGGGAGAAATGCACCAGCTCTTCTGCAGTTCTGCATGAACACTGGGGTCTTGAAGGCCGTGACACACCCATGTGAACACTAGCTCATCCTTGTAGGCTCCAATTGGCCATTGGTCTTCCCTACTCTGCCCATAGCTTTCCTTCTCATGTGCTGGCCCTACCGACCTCAGGCCTAGCACCTGTTGCAAGAACATCACCCTTACGTGGACTGCTTCACCCAGTCCCAAGATCACGTGGAGTCTAATTCTAAACTAAATCCAGTATTTGCCTCATGATTCTGCTTCTCTGATTGAACCTTTCCTGATGCAGGTAAGGAAGTACACTTTGCCCATGACATGGCCAGGGCGAGAGAGGGTGAAGAATTGAGGCCATTCATTCTATCACGGTCATGATATAGTCCTTGCAAAGATGAGTGTGCGTGCAAACCCTTTCTGAATATTTTTTGCAAGCGTTAAGGCAAATGGGGCTCCAGTTAACTTCCAGAACACAGCAACTTTAATAATCGGTATCTACCAGATTGCTTAACTACGGATTTAACTCTGCTGCACTATCCATTTTAAATGATCTAAGAGACATCCAGACAATGACCTTCGAGAGCAGTTACCAATACTTCATTATAAAGGGATTTTTGAAAAGGAGTCTCTTTTCAGTCAAAGCTGAAGGTCAAATCCCATTGTAACAAATGCTCCTCCAACAAAATTGCATATTATAATTAAATTTCTAAGGTCTAAAACCTCATCCACTTACTTGGAGCAATATTTGATAGGGTAATATGGCAGAATAATTAAACAGTCCTGGTCTCTTTAGAGTATTTTTTTAAACAGGATTTGATCTTTAGTATAAATAATTGCTTTAATTTGTCTACCACCATCCTGGGTTCCCTGTTTCTTACTGGTCCAAAGCATGGACTTAAGTAACACTTGAAATGTGAATTTCTTTAGAAGTCTTTTGTGCCTTTATTTTTTCTTAAAACAATTTTGTCTTGCCCGGCCTGGGACACTGGCTTTGGGGCTTTTTGGGGGATAAGACACTTCAATGTTTTCCTGACAGCTGAACTAAAGAAAACCTCTTACACACACGTCATCTGATTTGCTTCATGCCATTTTGCTCGCTCCTTCTGACAGTTCTGATCTAATTTTTCTTTCAAAGAAGGGTATCAATTTCAAGGTTTAGAATTCTTAGGATTTAGAATCTTTGATTAAAAAAGTGAAATTTAATCTTGAATCAAGGGTAGGGAAATGTGAGTAAAGTTAGCAGGCTTCCCTTCGATAGAAGACTCTTGTGACCAGTATTTATTATGGTAATGCTTTGTTATTATAAACCTCCTACGAATAATATTTTGGGGAACTTCCACACAACAAGGCGTACATTATAGCACCCGGGTTAGGAGGGGGTGTGTGACCGCAACGAACTGAGAAGCACAATTATCTCATGGTTATGCATGCCTATGAAGTGTGTTATTACTTTTGTTTTTTACAACTTATAGAATATTTTCATTGTAGGTGAAGCATCAGACCCGTTTTTATTCAAAGGAAGAGAAACAAAACGAAGGTTGTGTCTGCTCTGTGTTCTGAATGGTACCCTGGTGGCCCCAGTCCTCTAGTTGGGGGGCTAATTTATAACTAAGCGTCTCCCGGGCGCCAGAACATTCTGCTTTATTGTCTGTGTCATGGTCTTCTGATATCCATGGCACAAAAGGGGTCATTATTTGGAAATAGTGATTAGTCAGTTCAAACAGGAGCGTCTGCTGGTGTGCCTACAGGGGGTATTGTTTTAGGTTGAGTTAGTTAAAAATAAATTCAGTAAAGCTTGGTGTGTGTTGGTGTGGTGTTTCAGAAAGCAAGTAACCACGCAGCTGGCATTTATTTTGTTGCCAGAGATTTTAAGGCCATATAGTCAGGGCTCTAGGGTAAAAATAAGGCAACTCTGGGGAAAGAAAGTGAATTAACAACCGTTAAGTACTTTGCCAAGCGCTTTACTTAAGGTATCTCTTAATTCTCACAATAACCCACAAGGTTAATATTATTGTCCATCTTTGCAGAGGTAAGGAAACTCAGGTTCAGAGAATTCAAATGAGTTGCCCACATTGCTAGAACATGGTGGAAGCACATAGTCAACCCGGGGTCTGCTTGATTCTGTAGCTTAAACACGCTTCCATTAAACTAGCCTTTCCTAAGGTGTACTTAGAATGGGAATACCATGGATAATGTGTGGAAAGAGACACGTCGAGGGATGGGCCATGAGCAAATGCGTTTTGGAAAGGTTAGATGAAAGACATTGATGGACTTCTTAAAACTGCAGGACTTCTCAGAGCTTTATCGTATACGACCGTGCAGGATTTGTGACTTACAAATGCCTTTTTGTTTTCCCAAAAAGGGATCATAATATTAAGAACCTCACAGCGCCATCTGCCTCTCAAGTGCTTGGTTCTTTATTTTTTATTTTTTTGCAGTATGCAGGCCTCTCACTGTTGTGGCCTCTCCCGTTGCGGAGCACAGGCTCCGGATGCGCAGGCTCAGCGGCCATGGCTCACGGGCCCAGCCGCTCCGCGGCATGTGGGATCTTCCCGGACCCGGGCACAAACCCGTGTCCCCTGCATCGGCAGGCGGACTCTCAACCACTGCGCCACCAGGGAAGCCCTCAAGTGCTTTTTGAGGGAGCATTTGGTGGCGTTAACGTTCTGAGGAACACCCGTATCTCTGCTGCTGCTGGCCTGATGTTCTCCCACATCTGCCTGAAACTCCCTCAGCAGATGTGCTGATTTGCATCCAGAAAGAGGATTTTTTTTTTTTTGGCCACCTAGGTATGGTTGTATGACCATACAACCATACACTGAGAAGAGAGCTAGCAAGCAAGCCTGAATCTGTATTCATAGCAGGTGACTGTGTGAACCTGCTCCTTTGCCTGTCATTTTTCCATTTGCCTTGCTTTTCACCTTGAGTGTGTGTGCTCTATCGGCCTCCAGGGTGTGGATAACAGGCCTCACTCTCAGCCTTCTGTACTCTGTGTGCTTCATTCTCATCTACCATCCCAAGCTGGCATAGGAGGCATATACACACACGCATAATGATGCTATAATGTGACGTCGAGTGATGGCAGGGAGATGCCTGGAGTATCAGGGGAGCACAAAGGCATGAGGGACTGTATTGGAGAAGGGAAGGAGGGGCTGGGGAAGGAGTAGGACGGGATGCCTGGGTCTTAAAGATGGAGTAGGATTTGGTCATGTGTGTGCCAGGAAAAGGCAGTTCACGTGGAGGGAATGGTGCTAGCAAAGGTCTGGAGCGTGAGGCAGCATGGTCTGTGTAAGTGACAGAAGCAGTTCCAGCAGCAGCTGGAACATAAACTGGGGCACAGGTGATGGGCGGGTACGAGCTGAAGCTGCTGAGGCGGATGGTGGTCAGGCCATCCACGGAAGACCTTGTCTGCTATTTAAGAAATGAGAGCCACCCTGGAATCTATGGAGAGACATTGTGAGGTTTGAAAGGAGCAAGTGGTGGGGTCAGATCTGGGTTTTAAGTTCCCTCTGTGGACAAGGCACAAAGCCAGCAATGAGGAGCCTGGTTATGAAGTAGTGAGAAGGGGTATCACCTGCACTACATCAGTGCCAACAGTGATGGGGGAAGAAAGAGATTTGCTCCATATTTAGGAGGGCAAATCATGACTGGGGGTTGATTGGAATGAAGGAATATAGAGAAGAGAGAGAACAACGCTTCAGCTAGAGCATGGACTGGGAACGAGAGGCGTGCCCGTTCATTTTGATCTTTTACATCAAAGGGTGTGAGATAATTCCAAATGCGGAAGCCCCATTGCTAATACTCTCATATTCTCCTTGCTCATTTGTTTCCTGCCGAGGCTTGGAGAAAATTGCTAGTGCAGCCTGGGAAAAGGTCTTAACCTGGATTTGCATGCTAAATAGTTGACAGCTCAACTTGGAATGCAGAAAAGCCACAGGGTATGAGGTAGGCCTGGTCCCAGTTTCTATACGTGCCATGTCCTGGCTATGCTACCTGGGACTACCTCTGTGAATTTTAATGTCCTCATCTGCAGAATTGGAGACAGCCTCTGCTCTGGGGCGCAGGTGTGAAGGTGATCTACCTGCAGCGTTTCTCTCTCTATGTTGGCAGAGATCAACCCATTGATGCAACCCATCTGGCTAGTTATGCAGGCGGCCCCTACCTTCCTCACCTGAAGCTCTGTGTTTGGTCAACAAGATTAGTCTCCTTCTTAAGTAGAGAGGGACTGTCCTTCTGACTTGGGAATGTAGGAGAGTGTGCTTCTCTACCAGTCCTTCCAGTGGTCCCTCAAAATCCAAGCAGACATGTGGAGGGTGTTCGTGAGGGTTAGATGCCATCACAGATATAAAACACTTTGTAAACCCTAAGGCTTTCTTCCATTTGGTTGTTATTATCCTGGAAATGGATTCTGTTCTGTTCCATCATAAAACTTATCTGGAGAGAATACCCTGGTTGTTTTTCCTTTTGGTTCCTTTGCCTTACACTGATGTCCACAGTCGTTGTGGCTGTGGTGGTTTGCTGTGTCACATGATGATGGTGAATCCCACCAGAACTCTTATTCATTCCATATCAAAGGAAGGAAGCACCTGGCCACTGAGACAACCCCCAAGATGCCCCAGAGGCTCTAAGGGTCAAGTCCTAGGGCCCATGAGTAACTTCAGTGACTCCCTAAACCATCTGGGCCCTCAGACACCCTCTATTAGTTTTCTTTTACTTTGTAATAAAGTATCCCTCAAATCTAGCAGCTTAAAATAACACACACTTCTTACCTCACAGTTTCTGCAAGGCAGGTATGGCTTAGCTGGGTGTCCCTGCATCAAGATCTTTTACAAGTTTGCAATCATGGTGTCAACTGGGACTGTGTTCTCATCCGAAGGCAGGAGAGGACCCACTCCCGAGCTCACGCATGTAATTGTTGGCAGAATTCAGTTCCTCGAAGCCCATCGGACAGAGAGCCTCAGGTCTTGGCTTCCTGTCTGCTAAAGGCCTTTTTCAGTTCTTTGCCTTGTGGGCCTCTCTAGCAGGCAGCTCATGACATGGCATGAAGGGGATGCAGGACAGAAGCCACCTCCCTTTGTAATGACCAAGCCTCTTGCCTTGACCTAACTCTAGTCAGGCTCCTGTAAGCCCTTCAGGCCTCAAACTCGGTCTCTGTCCTTGGCCCACTTATTCCAGTTTTAGCAAGAATCCTGCTGAGTCCCTTTAGTCAGAATCCCCTCCTCTTGGTATATGACCACTCTCGATATCTGACCAAATTCCTCATCCCCAACTCTCTGTATCTTATCACCCTGAACTACCTTCAGCAAAAATTCTGCTGGGTCTGGTTAGCCAGATCTCCCTTAACCTCATGTTCCTTAGTCATTTTTTATCCACTGACCCCCTCCCTGCTCCTTGGCCATACAGCCCCACTTGTCCTTCTCACATTCAGAATCAAGCCCAGTTCCATAAATGAGGTCTCTCTTCCCTAATTGCAGTAGTTCCTGAATAAATTTTGCCTTCACTTCTCTAACTTCCGTCCAGATATGATTTCTTTTTTGACAGTAACCTCATCTGGGAAATAGTATCCCATCACTTTTGCCGTATTCTATTTTTTAGAAGCTAGTCACTAGGTCCAGTCCACACTCATGGGGCTGGGATTGCACAAGCCTGTAATACCAGGAGGCAGGGATAGTGGAGGGCCCTCTTCGAGGCTTCGTAACACAGGTCCTATCAATAGTGGCCACAGGACTCCTCCTCAGGGGCTGTCTCACAGTCTCCAAACCATCGCTCTGCCTCCGCTGGTTCCTCTTCACTGGGTCCCAGTTGGGTTGATGGTCTAGGCTTTGATTGTGGTGATATTCTCAGAGTTCTCCTGGGACCTTTGGCTTCTGCCACACAGTGCACCCTTGGCCCCAGGTTCCTGCCAGGCCACTGTCTGTGGACCAGAGCTCTCAGCTCCTTCTCCTCTGGGAGGGGGATCAAAGAGCCAAACTCAGTGAAGCAACCCACAGAGTCATATTGGGTTCTCTGAGCTTGGAAGACTATTGGTTCGCAATCAATCTAGACTTTCTTGATAACTAAAGCCTCTTGGTCCCCAAAAGGAATCAATAACAGGTTGTGGGAGATGTTATCTTTCACACGTGATGGTTCTATCATCTGGAATTTGCATCCCCCATCTCCTAGAGGAGCTTGCACACTGACCCACTGAGGCCTGTCATCTCGGTAAGATTCCTAAATGAATCTTTAATGCTTTGAGAACCCGGAGTGACCTGTTGTTTCCACAACATGTAAGCAATCCTCTCTAATGACGTTGGATATTTCCCTTTTGGGCCTGCTAAACTGTGGAAAAGAAATGTGAAAGAACTTTTAAGATGCTTCCTAATCCTGGGGTGAGCACAATTGCACTTTTGTTTACCTTAATGTAATAGGATCATTATCTGGGTGCCCCATTTGGATGAAGCCTTGAAAGCATATTAACCTGTTGACTTTGTTAATAGTAATTTAGGAAAATCTCTCAGGCTCCAAGCCCAGCTTTTTAAAGCCAAGTGTAAAGTGGTCTTTCCTTGTTTTCTGTGTTGACTTTCATTAAAGGTTTGCATAAACATAACTGAACAGTGACTCTGTTGCTCTTTGGTGCCAGCCAATTATGTGAATTGGCTTTTACAGGCAGAGGGTGATTTTGATCTTCAGAGTCTGTAGAAGGTGAAGGCTTCGGGTGTTGGTTGACCTTGACCTGAACAAGGGGAGGACTTACTTTTATATCTCATAGTCTAATAACAGAGACTGCAGTGCTAAATGCATGGGAGCTGGTGGCTTTCCACCCCAACTGTAACAGAGGGTCTCATGGGGAATGAGAACCATCACAACTGCTCAAAGGAGGTTTGTGCCTCTCTTCTCCCTGACTCACTGCCTGCCTCCATTTACCCAATTAAAGCAGCTGAGGCCATGACCTGCCTGCTGCTTGCCTGGTTTCACTCAGCCGACCCACCCTCTTTGCCTTTGGAAGGCATGATGGATTGGTTTGAAACAAAACCATCTCATTCCCAAACTGAAAGGTTCCTTTTTACAACTGGGAACAACTTGAAACCACTGGAGAAAATCATGTGCCAATTATGTATAAACTCCTTTACCACAAGGTATAAAGGAAGCCATAATTCGGGGGGCTTATATTTGATTGAATTCATCTGTTTCCCTTTTGTAAATAGAGAGGACGGAGAATCCATAGTCGGGGACAGTTGACATAATGCAGCTTCTATTCCTGGGCAAAAGAAAGGGTGGCCCTGTCGTTTCACTCCCTCAGAGCCGGGCTTCCTAGGTGTAAAGAATCACAAGAAACTCCTACGCTGGAAGGGAGGTCAGCCTTGCTCCAGGCAGCACCAGACTCTCCCAGAACCATAGACGAGGAAGAAAAGGGACCGTGTTTTGTCAATCACCCAGCCAAGAACAACAACCTTCAACTAGGGAAATACCCCCGGCCCCTATCCGGGATGAGATTTACACTGATGGGTCTGTATTTGCCAGCAGCTGACAAGTCAGACTTCACCCTTAACATCCCTAAGTGTGTTGGTACTAATTAGGCGAAAAATGAGATGCACTGTTAAAACTGGCTTTCCTTTCTTGCTTGGCAGCCTGACATTATGGGACACTGAAACCTTACATTGCCTTGCAGAAACATGCCCGAGGATGACTGCGTTGTGAGAGTAGGGAGGATCCGGTAAAGGAAAGAATAAAGATCCTTTCACCATCGCTGCCATCTGTCATTAATGAAAGACTGGCTTGTTAATGGGCCTAGTAGATTAATTGATATCTTTCTCCAAATGTGTGTGGCTGGTGACCCCTGATGCTTGGATGCACTGGTTTGGAAGTTGGACAAACTTTGGTGTAATTACAGATTTTCCACTTAACTGGTTGCGTGACTTTGGGCCCCTCCCTGAGCCTCAGTCTCCTGACCTGTCAAATGGGATATTTCTTTGGGCTGTTATGATTAAACAATATTTGAGAATCATGTAACATCGTAAAAGTGAATCACTGGTTCTTTCCTTTCCACTCTGGGCCTCTCATTTCCTGAGAAGTCCGGCTCCTGTATCCTCTTTTTTTTTTTTTTTTTTTTTGTGATACACGGGCCTCTCACTGTTGTGGCCTCTCCTGTTGCGGAGCACAGGCTCCGGACGCACAGGCTCAGCGGCCATGGCTCACGGGCCCAGCCGCTCCGCGGCATGTGGGATCTTCCCGGACCGGGGCACGAACCCGTGTCCCCTGCATCGGCAGGCGGACTCTCAACCACTGCGCCACCAGGGAAGCCCTATCCTCTTTTTTAAAGTCCTCACGATGGACCAAGATTCCTTGCCATATAGTGGAGAATGGCCACATTCAGAGGCTGCACATAAGCCTTTTCTAGATCTTTCTGTATTCTCCCCAGGCCACTTTGGATCATCTTCCTCTATCTTGGCAGATGTGATAACTGGCCCTCTGGATCACTTCCCACCTTAAATCGTTTTCTCTTGTTAATTTTTAAAATATGAAATATTTTTCCCCGAATGAAAATGGATTGCCCTAGGACTGTCTCTGTTGTTTTTATTAGGTCAACTCTTGATCATCAGGGACTAGGTGTTTAATGGTTACTCTCCATGCATTATACAGACCCTTGCTTCTCCCTTGCCTTCTCATATCTAGTCTGTTCTTCATTCAATTCTGCAAATATTTCACAATAGCTAAGCGGCTTACATGGATGATCTAATTTAATCTTCACCTTATCTGAGATTATCCAACAAATAAGTGGTGGGGATGGGATTTGAACCCAGGCAGTCTGACCTCAGAACCTGAGTGTCCTTAGGGACTGCGCCTTCACCCACAGGGTGTTCCTTCACACCATTAGGAGAGATTGCACAAATGAGGGCCCACATCATGAAGTACAAATCAGATAAATCCCAAGACTCACCTGTGAACGGTGAGGGTGGAACAGGAAATGGGATGTGAGGTTCAGACGCAACTGAGGAACTCACACCAACGTTTAGTCCTCCAGGCCAGTTCCCTCCTTATTCTCATACTCAGCTGAGGTCTGAAGTGAGTTCTACTCCCAGACAAAATCAACTCCCAATTTCTCTAAGAAAAATTTTACTTTATTTTAAGTGGAAAAGAAAAAAAAAAAGGAACACACCATAGCTTCCCAGGGCAAGTCACTCTTGACATCCTAAAATAAACTCGGTTACACTGCCTGCCTTTCGGCAGCCAAAATTGTATTCAGTAGTTACCAAGGTTTGTACTCCAGGGACTACTCCTCCTGCCCCTCTGGAGTCTTAGAATTGTGTTTTTGTTCATGATTTATACCACGACCACACATCTGACATATTTTTCCTGTTATTTGTTTCAGGCACCGGAATCTCTCAGGCTGCCCCTAGGCCTGAGATATAATGGCTCTATTTTGCTTTTAGGATTCCCGTCGTCGTCTCCCACCCCCCCACCCCGGCGCCCCGCCCTTGGGCATTCAGACCTTCCTGGGTTTGCTTGGTAACTTGAAGGCAATTTTTCTCACGAGGCAACAGCTTGGACTTTTCGGGCATCCCTTTTGCCTCCGCCCATTTTATGGGCAGAGGTAGCCCTTGCTTGTGGGACAAACCTAGACTTTTTGGAGGATCAATCCTATCAACGTGTCCAGGGTAATTTGTCTTTGCGGGATGCGTAATGAAGGGGTCTCAGAGACCAAGCAGCAGAGTAATTTGTTCCGTCCCAGACAAGGATGGTCTTATCAGGGGTTGACTATCTGCGCTGCTGAGGCAACCACAGAGCTCTGACAGTATTTGCTTTGGAAAGGCTGGAAGTCTGCGAACCGCAGCAGCACTCAGGCTCCCTTCAAGGCAACTGACCTAATCTTACCCTGATGTAAGCAATTTTAATTCATCGAGATTCTGCCTAATGATTCTGGCGATTTACATTGTTGTCATTCTTGAGTGTGATTATGTTTTCAAAGAAAGGGATCAGCCTGTGGAGACATTTTCCTCTAAAAGCTTCCTTTGAAGGACTCTGCTCACTATGGAAGGGAGAAAAACGAAACAAAAGAGGGTCTTCTGTAAGACAGCCAGGGTCTCTCCTAAGAACTCTGGGAAGAATAGCATCTATTGTGCTCACATGGCTTTTCGATATCTGTCATCCCATATCACTTGGACTGAATCTTCAGAGCAATGCTTGGGTCTGTGAGAATTTTTAGGGTTTCTTGCACTCAGGTTTGGCTTGAGCCAGTATCATTGTCAAAAGCAGGGTCCCCTTGATTCCACAGGAGGGGGATTCCTACCGCCCCAGAGATAGAGCAGGCACTCTGCAAAGCACTTAGATCTAGAAAGGATACTGTGAAAGGAAACTTGATGAGCTTAGTGGTTATTTGAAGACTAGGAGAAAAATTAGAGCAAGGAATAAGGAGATAGGGACTATAACTGTTATCGGAGTTCAGAACACTGGCAGCTGCTGAGGAGAGAGAAGGTTTGGTTTGGCCAGGTGGTTAAAAACTATCATGGGGGCTTCCTTGGTGGCGCAGTGGTTGAGAGTCCGCCTGCTGATGCAGGGGACACGGGTTCGTGCCCCGGTCCAGGAAGATCCCACATGCCGCGGAGCGGCTGGGCCCGTGAGCCATGGCCGCTGAGCCTGCGCTTCCGGAGCCTGTGCTCCGCAAAGGTAGAGGCCACAGCAGTGAGAGGAGTGCGTACCGCAAAAAAAAAAAAAAAAAAAAAAAAAACTATCACGAGTGGATGTTACAATGACTGTTTGTGTCCTCCCTTCAACAGTGATCGCATGTCTCACATACACCAGGCACTGCTTGGAGCTTGGGTTAACAGGCTCCATCATCTGTCACTTGAATGTGGTAAGAGCCCCCCAAACTGGTCTCCTTGCTTCCATCCATCCCCCACCCTTAACAATCTGTTATCGACAGAGCAGCCAGAGTGATCCCAGGAAAATGTATGTTCAGATCATGTTACCCACCAAAGGCTTTCCACATCTCTCAGAGTAAGTCTGTACAGTCGTCAACAAGGATGCACAAGATCTCTCCCCTAAGTCCCCATTCCCCACTCCAGCACTTCTAAATTCTCCTTTAGCCACTGAGCCCCAACTTACATGCCGTCTCCTCCTGGAGAGGCCCTTGGGCCTCTGTGCACTCCTTTGCCCTTTGCTTGTGTCTCAGCTTTAGCATTTGCTATACTGACACCTAATTTTTCTTTTATCTTCTCCACCCCTGCATTGGTCTCTGAGGTTCTTGGAAGAAGAACTGGCTTTTACTTATCTCAGAATCATCCCAGGACTGAATGCTCAGGAGTTATTGTTCAATGAATGAACAAGCAAATGAATGTGTGAGTGACTAATGCCCCTTCTCCGTGAGGTGTATATGGCTCTGGTGCTACACGGAGGCCAGCAGACCGATTCCACAACTGGGCCCTGTTAATGGTTCATGCCATGCCTTCTGTGCTGTGATGCTCCATAGCTGCAGCCAGGAGAAAAAGCACTTCATTTTCCTGCCCCAAGAGACACCTAGGGTCTGACCACAGTTCCATTCCCAGCTCCGGGATAAATGAAGCATGGCCAGAAGATCCTTCCTTGCCCCCTCAGTTCTGGGCTGGCCCCAGGAGAGGGTGGGCAGGATGGGGAAATACCCGTGTAGCAGGGCCAGTGCCCAGCTCGCTCCCACTCGGGGACACCCTCTGCCCCCCACCAGCTCTCTTGTTGAACCTGGCTTGGTAGCCTGTCCCCCATGCTCTGCAGCTCCGTCAGTGTAAATATTGTTCTTTGAGGCACTCCACCGTGGGGGGACAGGGAAGGAAAAGCCATCATGGGGGACACATATGTCTGCAGTGCCTTTTCCAGGAGACAAAAGTCTGGGCAGAGCCAGCTTCGCTGTCAGGCTGCTGGACCCTGCTGCAGGGGAGAAAATCATCCTGCAGGAGGCTCCAAAGGGCCCCACCAGCCCACACCTCACCCACGTGCACTGGTGGCACCTACCGTGGGCCAGGCCTTCCTCGGGGGCAGGCACACTGTTCGCTCCCAGCACCAAAAAGGTTTGGAAAAATTATAGTGGGGAGAGCTATTTGCTTGTGGCACACTGCCCAGGCAGTTAACCCAGTCCCTCCAAGGAGAGAGCTCTTCCTGAACAACTTGTAATTAATCCGGAAAGCTCACAGCCTCAGGAGGTTATGAGGACAAATTACTCAGTAGGTTTCAAAAACTGAGTTGTCATCCAGGTGGAAAGAGTAGCATCTTCCTTAGACAAGCTGGCAGTAAGTCTGCAAGGGCTGGCAGTAGGGCTGCTGTGGTGGAGGAAATGCAAAGGCCTGGGGGAAGGATAGAGGGAGTGAGAATGTCAGTTCTCACTAGTAGGTAACTTTCAGAGAGCAGCTGTTATGCGACTGAGTTTGTGAGCTCAGCACTTGATTTGCATCTGCTGGTGTAATTCTCATAAGCAGTGGATATGAGTTGTCATCCCCATCTGACAGATGAGGGGAAAGGAGCCCAGAGATATTAGCTAACTTGTCTGTGGTCACACAGCGAGGCCGTGCTGAGCTAAAATCTAAACTAAGGCACAGGGTCTCTAGATCAGCTCTTAATAAGTAGGTCTTAGTTCTTGTGCTACCATGGGTTGGAGTGGCCTTGGCGAGGCCAAGCATGTCTTTTCCCTGTGAGTTAGTGCCACATGTAGAGAGAGCTTCGAATTTGGAAAATAACATTTGGTCTTTAGCAGCATGACCCTATAGCAGGTCATTTAATCTTTGAGTAGTGTCCTCGTCTCATAAAGTAGACATAATAATACCTCTCTTACCCATTTTGGGTGGTTGAATGTAATGGTGTGTTGAAATACATGATAGACACAGAAGTGCTATTGAACTGTCAGACTTTGTAGTGAAATTATCTACAGTTATGATAAAGTAAGAGCATTAGACCTGGGCTCTCCAGCAGTCTTTCTGCAATAATGGAAATACTCTTTTTCTTTGCTGTTCAATATGGTAGACACTGGCCTCATATGGCAGCCACTGGCCTCATATGGCTATAAAAGCCCTTGAAATGTGACTAGTGAGATTGAGGAACTACATCTTAAATTTCATTTAATTAATTTAAATTTAAACAGCCAGTGTGGCCGGTTGCTACTAAGGTGGCAGCACAGGAATGGTTTCATCTGGGAAGGACTTTGGAGATCATTTAGTCCAACCCCTTTGTTTCACAGATGACAAGACTGAGGTTCTTAGTGGGGCGGGAACTTGCCCAAGGTCATTCAGTAAGTTAGCAGAGAGCAGGTCCAGGTCTTCAAGCACCCTGATATTCTCCACTTTAAACATTCTGAACATCCCTGATTTAGACCAGGAGATTAGAAAAGAGGATTGATCATTATCAACCTAAAACCCATGTGAAATACCAGGAAGACTCTGGTTTTGGAGGGGGTGCTGAAGCTAGAGCGAGAGCTAAGACAGGGGTGCCCACACCCATTTGCGTGAAGCAGTGTGTGACTGTCTCCACTGGGAGCCTAACTGGGTGTTGCCCTGACCAAGTAGGGATCTTCTTCCTTAGAGTCAACAGACAGGAAACACTTCTTCACTGAAACCCATCCTGACAGTGATGTAGACACCTCTGGCAAGGTCCATCTCTCTGAGGAATGGCTTGCCGGTGATGGAGGGCTTGGGGCTCAGTGGACTGTAATGGTATATCTGTGGAAAGAAAGAAAAGGCCTGTGGTGAGGCTGCAACCTTGGTGCCAAATCACAATCTATAATTGGGCCTGATTTTTTCCATATGTATCAACAAAAACAGCTTTGCTTTCATGGAGATGAAAGTGACTGCTGTCTTTGGTCATATTTCCCTTTTGTGTATAGTTCCCAGGTCTCCACTGGGTTCATCATTCTCTGTTTAAAAAAACCTAAAAGAGAACAAATCAGAAATTAGGGATATGGAAGGAATTAATGGAAAAAATATCTCTATTTTCCATGGCAGAAAGATATGCTGTTTTTCTGTTTTCTTCTTTTTCTTAACCAAAATAAAATTAAATTACTTTGTCAGAGTTTTGGCGAAATCATATTCTTGGGGTAGTGAAAGCAAATAAGTGCTTAAGACCAGTAGATTCATGGATACGTGTGAATGATCTTTTTTTTTTTTAATAGATATTTATCGGAGTATAATTGCTTCACAATGCTGTGTTAGTTTCTGTTGTACAACAAGAGTGAATCAGCCATATGCATACATATATCCCCATATCCCCTCCCTCTTGAGCCTCCCTCCCACCCTCCCTTCTTTTTTTTTCTTTTTTTTTTTTTTTGTGATACGTGGGCCTCTCACTGTTGTGGCCTCTCCCGTTGCGGAGCACAGGCTCCGGACGCGCAGGCCCAGCGGCCATGGCTCATGGGCCCAGCCGCTCCGCGGCACGTGGGATCTTCCCGGACCGGGGCACGAACCCGTGTCCCCTGCATCGGCAAGTGGACTCTCAACCACTGCGCCACTAGGGAAGCCCTCACCCTCCCTTCTTAAAGGACACTCATACTTCAGTTAGCACTCCTTTTGTATTAGTTTGCTCAGGCTGCCATAACAAAAAAACACAGACTGGAAGCCTTAAGCAACAAAAATGTACTTTCTTACAGTTCTGGAAGCTGGTAGTCCAGGATCAAGGTGCCAGCAACCTTGCTTTCTCCTGAAGTCTCTCCCCTGGGCATGTAGACAGCCACCTTCTCACTGTGTCCTCACCGTGGCTTTTTCTCTGTGCATGTATCCCTGGTGTCTCTTCCTCTTCCTATAAGGACACCAGGCCTATTGGATTATGGCCCCACCCTTATGACCTCATTTAACCTTAATTACCTCTTCAAAGGCCTTATCTCCAAATACAGTCACACAGGAAACTAGGGCTGCAACATATGGACTTTGAGGGGACACAGTTCAGTCCTTAACAACTTTATTGAGTACTTTCTATGTGCTGAGCACCAGGGATACAGAAAAAAACAGTATAACAACCTGGCCTCTGGGAAGCTGGGAGTCTGACAAACATAAAAGAATGCAACATGATATGCAATTTATCTACACCAAGGTCACTGAAGGAGAGAATCCACTTTGTTTTGGGGGATGGAAGAGGAAAGATTTAGAGAAGCCTTCAAAGACAAGGAGCTGAGTGAACTGAGGTTTGAAGGGAAGTCTGGCATAGGCAGATGACAGGAAAAAGAATAAAGAATATAGATGAAATAAACCGTCTCCCTCCCTGCCTTCTGACAGCTTCACAAATACCCTCCCCAATTTCAAAGGCCTAATTTCTATGATCAGAGATGATTTCTTTCATTAAGCCATTGTTTCCTAAAAATACAAAAACAAAAAACAATATTGACCTGGATTGCTCTTGGCTATAAACATTATAAAACCACAGTACAAGCTGGCCTGAACAATAAGGGCAAGAGTATTTTCCATGAGCAGATCAGTACTGGGGTGGGCTCCGGGTACCGGTTTGATCACTAACTGAGTGATTGCATTGAGGACTCGGCCTTTTTCTGTCTCTCCATTTTGCCTGTTTTACCACTGGCCTCAGCCAAAGGCTGGCTGTTCTTCTCCTGGTTATAACGGCTGTCAGTGGAAATCGGACCGACATGCTTACTTACACCCTGCAGGAGAGAAAGCAAAAACCTCTCTCTCCCCCAATCATTGGTGCACTGGAGTTGGCTTGTCCTGGCTCCTGAGATTGATTGTCAAATTTTCAAGAATTTTGCAAACTCGTTGTTAAACGTAGGTGTTATTAAAAATTAAATTATATAAACTTAAAATAAACTACATTGGGGCTTCCCTGGTGGCGCAGTGGTTGAGAGTCCGCCTGCCGATGCAGGGGACGCGGGTTCGTGACCCGGTCCGGGAAGATCCCACATGCCGCAGAGCGGCTGGGCCCGTGAGCCATGGCCGCTGAGCCTGCACGTCCAGAGCCTGTGCTCCGCAACAGGAGAGGCCACAACAGTGAGAGGCCTGCGTACCGCAAAAAAAATAAAATAAATAAACTACATTGAAAACAAAGATAATAAGTATTCAAAATTCATCACTCCCTATTATTTTACTAGTTTTACTATCATCCGTGCCCCTGACATGATTTACCTCTATCGGATCTGTATGGTGGGGATACGCTACAAGGGGAGCTACGGCACTGCCCTCTCCAACTCCATACTGATGTCTTGAAATCAGCCATGATGGGAGTGTTTACAGCACAGAAATGGGCAAATGCGATAAATCAAGTCATGATTTGTTGTTTTTTGACTGTCCAGACTTAAGAAAGTGATGGAGAAATGTAAATAATGCAGACTAAATTTTAAAAAGTGTTATTCTAATACTGTTACATTGTGAATAGTGCAAAAACTTGAGGAGATATTTTTCCAGTTTTATCTGATTCAGCAAAGTCACTCACCTCATTGACAGGTGAGTGTAGTTCTGATCATACGCCTTCATCGTTTTACTTGTTAACATAAGCAAAAGCAGCCAGCATTCATGCCAGTATTACACTCATCTGTCAACTGCAACCATAGGTTGGTTATAGATGCAAGAAGGGCAAAAGCCAGTGAGAGTATTCTGTAAAAATCAATTTGTAGTGTGGAATTTACAATAAAGAACATTTCATGTTTTATTGTATTTGTATTTTGGGTTCTAAACATCCATTAGGTCAGTAAAAATTTATAATACATGTATTCCTATCTATACAGACAGATATGTATAGATATAGATATCTATATGTATGTAGACTGTATTTTTCCCTGGACAGCCCATTGTTAAGCATTTATTAGCACCAACCCCTCATTCCTTTAGTTTGATTGGGCCAATCTTGCTTACATGCCCACCCTTAAACCTGGAACGCCATACATTAATTGCTCTTTGTGGCTGGGAATGGGTAGTTTCCTGAACTAAAAAGAGGGTTTGTGAGGAAAAAGGAAGCAGGGGATGAATTTTGGCTAGGCAAGCAAAACTACCTACAACTGTACAGTTCACCTACCCCCCAGGAAAAATGACACATTAATACAATGTCTTTTTATTTTAGTATGAATTAATATATGACACCTTTTCCAATAGAGCAGCTGGCTCAGACCACACTGGATAGAACTTTTGACAATTTGGGCTGGATAATTCTTTGTCGTGGGAGGGCTGTCCTGCACATTATAGGAAGTTTAGCAGCATCCCTGACCTCTACCCACTAGATGCCAGTAGCACCCCACCTCCAACTGTGACAACCAAAAACTTCTCCAGACATTGCCAGATGTCCCCTGGGGTCTATTTTGCTCATTAACTACTGGTTTCAACCCAGAACTTAGGATTCCAAATCTGGAAGTTTTTAGTTTCTGTTCTCCTCCCTCTAAGGTACTGCTATTTGTAGTCAAATGTTAAATTGATGGCTCAAAGCAACACCAGAGAAGAGGCACATTCCTGAGGGCTGGAACGCTGGGCCCCAGAAAAGTGAGTCTGGGGACAAATCTTCTGGGCTCAGGAGAGATGACTGTGCCAGCTGGGGGGGCCAAAGACTCCAGATACCAGCCTCTCCTCAACTTGGCAGATTCTACCATGGCTTTTTTCACCTTTGGAACTCAAAGCATATGAAGCTCTTGGCTTGAGGATCTATATATGAAGATCTTTAAAAGGCTGTGTTTCCTTTTAGAAAACTTAAGAAGATTTTAGGCTGAGTTAGGAGGGTTTCATTTAGCTCATGCTTGGGTTCCAGAAGTATCAACTTTTCAGACCATAGCAATGATGTAAGTTCCAAAGGAAGCAAACAAAGGCATCTGAGCAATATGTAAACTGTCCAAAGTCTGGGAAATGTCCTCATGCCAGAATCTATTGACATTTGTGTAAAATAAGCTGACCCAAAGCTCTTGTCTCCTCAAGAAAACCCTCCTTAGACCTGTTCCCCCTTCCAGCATCCAGCTGGTCTTCATCTTTCCTCAATAGCTAAGAATCTCAAAGGATTAGTCTTCATTTGCCGTCACAATTTGTTCTCCTTCTGTTCATTCCTTGGATTCTGTCCCCAAATACCAAAATACTGTTCTAATGTGTTCGGTCACCTCCCCTAAAACATCCTCATTCTATCACCCTTAGGACAACTTTTGACTCTGTCAGCCACCCTCTCTCCCGTATGTTTTTGCCTCCTGTTAGTTCCATAATGCCTTGGTATTCCTCCTACCTTTCTGTTGAATTCTTTACTGGTTCTCTTTTCTCTGTCTGCTGCTTAAATAGTAATGTTCCCCTGGGATTTCGGCCTGTTCCTGTTGTTTCCTTTCCTTTCTCTTTGGGCCATCTTCTTATCACCTCTTGACTTTAGACATGTAGCTTCCCAGTCTGCATCTTCAGCCACATATGACCTCTCTCCTTGACTCCAAAGATGCATACATTCATCTTCACAGGGGTTGGGGGAGCCACCGGGACTTCAAACACAACACATCTAACTTGGAACTCCTTTTCTCTTTTCCTAGCCTACCTTCTTCTCATCCCTGTCTCAGTTAATGAAATTGCTTTCTTTCATGTCTCCCAGGGTAGAGACCCTAAAGACACCTTGAATTAAACTTCGCTTGTGAATCAATCCCAGTGTGCCATGTATCTCTGAATCCTGTGAATTTTACCACCATCATTTCCCTGATGTGGATGCCACCCTTTGTGTTCTCACCACTCCAGTTTAGATCACAGGCTGGCAAACGTTTTCTTGAAAGGAACAGATAGTAAATATTTTAGGCTTTCTGAGTCACACTGGCTTTGTTACAACTATTCAACTCTGCCCTTGTAGCATGAAAGCAGCCATTGACAATAGGTGAATGAATGAGAAGGTAGGCATGACTGTGTTCCAATAAAACTTTATTTACAAAAACAGACTTCTGATCTGATTTAGCCTGTGGGACATAGTTTGCCACCTTCTTGTTTAGAGGATTGTTACCTCCCACCTGGATTATCTCATCACTCCAGGAGCGGATCTCCCTGCTCCAATATTATTTTCCTCTAACCAATTATTTTTATCTTGCTGTCCAAAGTAAATATTTATTGACGGATGCATCTTCTTAAAATACAGACCTGATTAGACACATCAGACTTTGAGACTCTAGGTAAGTTAGCTTTCTTCAAACATGCCACACACTCAAGTTCTATAATTCTCCCTTCACTCTGTTTTCCAGCCTGGAATGCTCTTCCCTGCCCCGAAACCCTTTTAAGCGCCAAAATCCATAAGACACAGCCTCCAAGGCATCTTTTCTATGCAGCCCTCCATACCTCCATTCCCAACTCAGAACTCTTTCGTCTCTAACACTCTCTTAAATATTATACCTGCCCCACAGCATCATCTCATAAAGGGTCCACCTCATGGTGAAGTTATATCTACCTATATTGGTCTACCTCCCTCAGTCAGAAGCTCCCCAGAAGGCAGAAAGTGTCTTTCCTTTTTTATGCCCCAACATATTACTCCATTCAAATAGTAATCTCTACTTATGTACTCCGCAATTTCAGATACAAAATATACACATTTCCCAAGAATAGATGCAAAAAAAGGTACAGTCCAGAGCTAAAGCAAGTTCACTCTGCCCACCACCACCAAATGGCATTTAGGATTGGTTATTCAGCCTCAACCACATCTTGTTCACCAGTCCATAGCATGCCTGCTTAGTCTGTGATTCGTTTTTAGGTTGCTGGGTTTTTTTTTTTTTTGAAATTTATATATTTAATTTATTTTTGGCTGCATTGGGTCTTCGTCGCTGCGCGTGGGCTTTCTCTAGTTGTGGTGAGCGGGGGCTACTCTTCGTTGTGGTGCACAGGCTTCTCATTGCGGTGGCTTCTCTTGTTGTGCAGCATGGGCTCTGGGTGCGTGGGCTTCAGTAGTTGTGCACGGGCTCAGTAGTTGTGGCACATGGGCTCAGTTGCTCCGCGGCATGTGGGATCTTCCGGGACCAGGGCTCCAACCCGTGTCCCCTGCATTGGCAGGCAGACTCTTAACCACTGTGCCACCAGGGAAGCCCCTGTTTGTTTGTTTTTTAAGCTTTCAAAAATGGATAGGATGTTGAAAATTCTAGGAAGATGAGGCTATGACAAAAATAAAAGAAAATTTGTGTTAAAAATGGAAAATGGAGAGTGTTGTACGTGTGGATCAAATCATTTGTCCACAAACATGACTTTAAAGGACCAAGAATGAGCCAGACAATGTGTAAGAAATATACTGTCAATGTGATGCAAAGCAATTAGCCATAAGCAATAAGAAGGGAAGGTATATAATGAAGAAATGGAAACATATTTTGAGAGTTTATCTAGTCACCACTATTTAATATGGTAATTACTAACTACATGTGGCTATTTATGTTTAAATAATTGAAATTAAATAAAATTTAAAATTCAGTTCCTCAGTTGCATTAGTCACATTTCAGTGCTCACTAGCCATTCGTTGCAAGTAGCCACCATATTGGACAGGGGAGATATAGAACTTTTCCATTGACGTAAAAAGTTCTAGTGGGTAGTGCTGGTCTAGGATCAGCAAAGTCAAATGCCTCTTTGCTGAAAGTTAAGTCAGAAAAAAGTGGTGCTTTGAGAAGGTAAAAGCCAAACGTGGTAAATATGCTGGTGATGAAAGTTGGGTCAAAAGCTGAACTGTAGATGGTTCCACAGAGTTGAGGCCCACTGGAATCCGATCAACATTGCTCTGAAATGGGCAACAGTCAGCCCTGAATAGATTACCTCACAGACTCAGTACTTCCATATACCTGCTGAGAGCAACATTCATTACCAATGCTATTTGCTTTTTTTCAAGGTAGATTTAAATGTATATTTTGGAAGGGATGTTCCACAGCAGTATTTCTCAAAATGTGGGTCAAAATCACTTAGTGGGTCATGAATCATTTAGGACACAAGCAGACACCTTTTAGAGAAATAAAACAGACTAGGAAAAATCAGGCTGCGTCACACATTTAAGGGCAGATGTTTTGTGAATCTTTTGTTTCAGTGATATTTGTGTGCATTTCTTAATGTGAGGCCCTAAGCACTTAAAAGCCACTGCTTTTCAGAACATAGATTAGCACAGAAGGGGAAAAATATGTTTAATTTTTAAAACGCAAAAAGACAGACTCAACTATCTTTGTGTGGGGCTGCATGTGGAGGATAGAAGCTTGAACCTCTCTCAGTCACCTGGCCTTAGAAGAAAAATCAAACTTAAAAACAGCCCTGCAGAATCTAACCTGTCTGGGTTTTTTTTGTTTGTTTTTTGCGGTACGCGGGCCTCTCATCGTTGTGGCCTCTCCCGTTGCGGAGCACAGGCTCCGGACTTGCAGGCTCAGCGGCCATGGCTCACGGGCCCAGCTGCTCCGCGGCACGCGGGATCCTCCCGGACCGGGGCACGAACCCGTGTCCCCTGCATCGGCAGGCGGACTCTCAACCACTGCACCACCAGGGAAGCCCTAACCTGTCTGTTCTTTACTTTCATTTTCTGGAAATGTGTGGCTTGTTACAGATTCCTGAGTGGTCCGCACCCCAGAAGAGATGTTTTTTCCTTGACATAGGATGTAGCTTGTCACCAGAAACCGCCTGAACTTCCTGCCAGAAGTGAACTAACCCTGGGGGTCAAGGTTACCTACTTAGAACGTGGTGTGACCCTGCAGTGCATGTGACAGGCAAGACTATAAAGTTCTCAATGTGTCCCCAGCCACACAGCCCAACAGTCACCTTCCTACTTGGCAAAAACAAAAGCTCTATTAAATTTCGAAGGAAGAGAATAATGCTTGTCTTATTCACATATTAATATGATTTATTTAAAAACCCTGGTCTCGTTGCCTCAGAACGACTTATAATGCTCTGTTTATCTCTTGGAACGTTGACAATGAGGGTTCAGATTTCTCCCTCCAGCCTTCTAAATGATCTTTTTTGGAGCTGGTGGGAGCCCAGTGTACTCGCTACCTTATACATTACATAGTAACGTGGAAACCTTGATTGCTGACTTTGGCCAATTTAATTAAAAATTAGAAGAAAAAAAAACAGTTTAATGAAAATTCCTATGGATGGCCACCCAAATTTGCAGAAACCCTGAAAACTTGATTAGTCACTTTGAAAAACAGCATTGATTACTTATAATTGTCATTAAAAGTTCAGTTTCAAATTCTTTCCAGGTTAAACATCCAATCAGTTCTGACTGAAATATATACATCTCTTTGTTCTAAATTATCAACATTTCCATAGGCAAGAGCTTTGTGCTTCGATGGGGGTAGATATTAACTGAAATTTTTCTCCGGGCATTTGGATGGATGATATATTTCCAAATTCTTTTCCCCTGAGATTTCACTATACAGATATATGTGTGTGTTTTAATGTGGTGGCTAACAAGGTTTATTTCAGAATGTTTCCATATATTTGCGCTTATCCCTTCAGTTTTCTCTATGAGGCGTTGTGAGTATTAACAGGGCTCAGTTGCCAGCTCCATGCATTAATCGTAAATTACATTGATCCCAAATTCATATCACCTAACGATTTCAGACTCTGGGACCCTATACTCCCAGGGACATCTCCACCTGAATCTCCACAGGCACCTCAAATTCAACATGTCCGAATCTTCCTGCCTCGACCCTCTCTATCCTCCAGCTGTAATCCTGTCTTGGTGAATGGTGTAGCATTTACCTCACATCTTAAACTGGCAGCCTTGAAGTGGTCTTGAAGGTTTCCCTTGTCATCAGCCCCCATTAACTTAAAACGTTAATGTTTTTTAATGATAAACCATTAGGGTTTATCAGCTCTTCCTCAGAAATGCCTCAAATTTCAGACTCCACTGGCAGTGCCTGAGGCCGGGCTCACTGTCTCTCGCTGGGATGACAGACCCAGACCCAGCTCTCTAACCGGCTTCCCTCTCCATTCCAGGTCCTTGTCCATGCTTCCTCTGTGTTATCTTCCTAAAAACAAGCAAACATACTCCTGACACTCCACTGTCAGACTCTCCTCTTTAGAACAATCCCTGTTATCTCCTGTTGTCTGCAGGGTGAAAGCAAACTCCCAAGATAGGCAAGTGTCCTTCACAGTTGGTCCCTCTTCTCTATGCCTCCCGGATTTGGTGCTTCAGCCACACTGAGTTTCCTTCCACTCCCTTCAAATGGAAGGTGTTTTCACATTTCCTGCCTTTGCAATGCGCTTTCTCCTAGAATGCTTATACTTTGCCCCCACAAAAACGCCTTTTTATCCTCCAAGACTAAACTCAAATGTCCCCTCCTATGGGCACCTTTTGTAATTACTCCAAGAATTTTCTTAGCAATTGCTCCCTCTTTTTTTCCATTTCTCTATAATAGCACTTTTCACTTTGTATCACAATTACCTACCAATGTGTGTGCGGGATTCATTAGGGCTACCCTTCATGTGTTGCTGGATCTTCCCCAATCTAGTAGTAAGGTAGAATGGCCCTTTCTGGTTTCTTTGTGATTGGTGGGATCAATGACTAGTTCCGGATAATGAATTGGGAGTGGAAGGGATGAGTGTCATTTCTAGATTGGAACATTTAATTGCCGGTGCAAGAATCTTCAGACATATCTTTTTTTCTAGTGTGGTGACTGACAATGTTAGAGATGGTGACTGCTCCATCAACCCAGACTCCTGACCCACAATGCACGTGAAACATGAGCAAGAACTTTTGCTAATTTGGGGCAATGAGATGTTGGGGCTGTTTGTTACTGTAGCATCACCTAACTAATCCTTCCTGATACAACATGTGTCATCCCCGTGGCGCAGTGAACTCCTCAAGAGGCTTCAGTCTATTATCTTGGCATCCCTGTTGTCTTGCAAGTGCATGGTAGGTGTTCAGTGAAATGTTTGTTGATTGAATGCATACATAAGTAAGGCATTTAAATCCCAGGGATATCAACAGAAAAGTATTAATAGAAAAACAGTGTTTCTATGCCCCTTAAAAAATAATGGCCGGGGGCTTCTCTGGTGGTGCAGTGGTTGAGAGTCTGCCTGCCGATGCAGGGGACACGGGTTCGTGCCCGGGTCCGGGAGGATCCCACATGCCACGGAGCGGCTGGGCCCGTGGGCCATGGCCGCTGAGCCTGCGCGTCCAGAGCCTGTGCCCCGCAACAGGAGAGGCCACAACAGTGAGAGACCCGCGTACCTCAAAAAAAAAAGGCCACTTGAGAAATGTGCTTAAATCCAATTCAAAACTGTTCTCTTGGTTTTCCCTGGTGGCACAGTGGTTAAGAATCTGCCTGCCAATGCAGGGGACCACGGGTTTGATCCCTGGCCTGGGAAGATCCCACATGCCGTGGAGCAACTAAGCCCGTGTGCTACAACTACTGAGCCTGTGCTCTAGAGCCCGCGAGCCACAACTACTGAACCCGCATGCCACAACTACTGAAGCCCACGCGCCTAGAGCCCATGTTTCGCAACAAGAGAAGCCACCACAATGAGAAGCCTGCGCACCGCAACAAAGAGTAGCCCCACTGACCGCAACTAGAGAAAGCCCGCGCACAGCAACGAAGACCCAACACAGCCAAAAATAAAAACAAACAAATAAATAAATAAATTAATTAATTTTTTTTTTGCGGTATGCGGGCTTCTCACTGCTGTGGCCTCTCCCGCTGCAGAGCTCAGGCTCCGGACGTGCAGTCTCAGTGGCCATGACTCACGGGCCCAGCCATTCCACGGCACGTGGGATCCTCCCAGACCGGGGCATGAACCCGTGTCCCCTGCATCGGCAGGCGGACTCTCAACCACTGCGCCACCAGGGAAGCCCAATAAATTTATTTTTTTTTAAAACTGTTCTCTTTGATAACAGTTTTCATTAAGTTTTCAGTGCAGTTTAGTATTCTGGCTCTGGATCTTGCATTGCAATGAGAGGAATATTTGTTAAAGAAAAGGCACAGGAATACGTGTTTCATTTGTAAATCTCTGTGTGGTTGGATGATTTGTCCTAATGGACCATCAGAGCTTTTTAGAAAACAGCACTCAGCAATGTGCACATTGCCTTGATTAGGTGAGCTCCTAGATTGGCCCAGATGCGTGGAGACCCTGTAACGGTCTTCAGATATCTGCCTAGTTATCCCCACAGAAGTTAAGGGACTAGCTGTTTGGAAGCAGTTACTGAGACTTACATTTTTTTTCAGTGATGGAAAGTGACGAGGAGCTACCCTTGAACCAGCTGTGTGTTTGCCTTTGTAAGTGAGCAATACTCTGTGTCAAAGCCCCACACATAAGCTAATCACTTGCATTTGGAGCTGCTTCCTCTGTCTTCTGGGCAGAGGCTCAACATTAGGAAATTCTGACTAATGGTGAGGAGAAAGAACCCTGGGAGGCTTATCTAGCTGGGGAAGCCTTCAGGGAATCTTTACAGGAGCCAGAGAAAACTAAAATATGGCTCGATTAACCACGATAAGATAGGAACAAGCAAAGTGGACAGCGTTTGAAAGGGGACAAGCTCAGACACGAGGGCCTTTGGGAAGGAGTCATGGTTATTATTTTATTGCATTGGCGCACGTCCAGCTTGTGCTTCTCCAAACCTGTAATCTGGGAAAATGTTCCCAACCCTTCGCAAGTCTGAAATTTCTCTCAATATGACCTCTTTCCATAGACTAAGAAGGGGCCAGAGAGAGGATAAATCCTGAATAAAAGAGGATTCTGCCCTGGAACCAGCCCTATCTGGCTGGAGGTCAGATCCCAGAGCTACCACCTACTAGCTGTGTGATCTTCACCTCACTGCACCTCAATTTCGTCACCTGTAAAATGTTGTGCTTATTACACTGGAGTGCTGTGAAATGAGATAATGCATGTAAAACTCGTACTATTCTTATTAAGCACATACGAAACCCTCCAATAAGTTTAGTGGTTATCCAGTCTGGAAATGTGCATTGGGAAGTCCATTACTTACAAATGGTTTTCTCTTCCTGAAAATGAATCAGAATGGAGAGGTTTAGGTGGTAGGGACAAGGGACAGAGAGCTGGGACAGGAGGTGAAAGAACATTTTTGTGACAGCTTGTGCTTTAGGTTCCCTACAAGGAAACTGTCTTATAAAATACACTTTTGGGTCCTGTTGTCTCTGCAGCAGGCGGCAACAGTTCAGAATTGCAAGCCTCCTGCTGACGTTAATAGCCTGGGAATCGAACAAAGCCCACAGTCTTTGCTTCACAAAGCAGAGGCCCAGTAGTTGCTGTTTTTCCAAAGGCTGCGTTTGAGCTTTGTCAGCTGGCTGGGCTGAAGTTTATCCTGTGTCCACTTCCCTTATCAGCCGCCCATGGCAGGCACACGTTTCTCTGCTCAGTGAATGGCAGGACTTTAGGACTCCCTGTTGACAGAGCCAATCCATCTTTCTGCTGCTGCCATCTTGAAATAACTTTGGAGAAGCTTGGGGGGGGGAAATGGAAGCAGCCACGACGACTGGGAAGTTTTCTTGGGGAATGAGGAGCACTTCTTTTTTTTTTTCCCCCTGCCGCGTGTCTTACAGGATCTTAGTTCCTGGACCAGGGATTGAACCCGTGCCCCCTGCAGTGGAAGCACAGAGTGCTAACCACTGGACCACCCAGGAATTCCCATGGAGCACTTATTTCTAAGAGTCTTTTTCCTAATGGAAACTCTGATGATGATATATTAGGGAAGAGGGCCAAAACATCTGGGCTCATTTATTGGGGGGAGAGGGAGGCCCTCTTATAGGACAGCCCAATGTACCCCACACATAGACTCTCTTATCACAGTGTCTTTAAAAGAGGTTTAATGAACACGAGAGCTCCTGACAAAGTCAAGACATCCTGAATTGCTCTCAGACTCTTGGAGCTACTATTGCCCAGATCACCCACTGTCACTGGGGCAGAGGTGGGGCTACTTCCCATCCTTAGGATGGGCCTCTGACACTGCCCCCACCTCAGAGCTGCTACCATGGCTCCAGCATCCACTAGGCATTCTGCAAGCATGCTACTATTGGGTCATTTCCATGTGATCGGTCCTAGGTTTTGAGAACAGTTTTCTTTTGGCAACAGAAAGCAAGGAGGTGGAGACACGCCTTGTCACGTTTAGTTCTCCTTTCCTTAGAGATGGATTATCCTCTATATGAAAAAGCCCAGGTTCATAAGAAGCCAAGTCTTCCTAAAGGCTGATTAGAGTGCAAACCAGCATTCCTGCTTTTCTCTTCTTCACCACAAAGTCAGAAGACAGGTTAAGGGACTCTTGTAGAAAACGGTCCATCTACTTTGGCCACAGGGAAGGTTGTGAGGTGGAAGTTTAACCTGGTCAAAGTGGGTATGTAGGAGGTTCCACACTGATTCCAAAGTGCAATCTGGGCATGCTCATCTCATTATACAACTCGGGGGTCGGGGTTGGGGGTGGAGTGTGGGCATCATTCCTATTACCGACTGTGTGCCTGGAACCCTCTGGAGTCGTGCAGTGTACAACCTGCCCAGCAGGAGGCAGCAACCTGAACTTAAGCCTCAGTTCCACATGATTCACGTTGTGAGTCATTCTCAGCCTCACGGTTGTGTTCAGTGTACTTCTGCAGCAATACCCTAGCGGGTGCTTGCAAGTCACTCATATCTAATAATAAAGTACAAACATTTGCAAACATGTCCTTCTTTATTATGAGTTAAAGAAAGCTAAGATCATCATTGCTAGGTCACTTACTGTGAGTTAGATACACTGGCTTTGTTTTTCTTATTTCAATATTAGATATGAGAGAGAGAGAGAGAGAGGGAGGGGCGGGAGAGAGAGGGAGAGAGAGAGAGAGAGAGAGAGACGGAGGGAGGGAGGGAGAAAGGAGGTGGTGGAGGTCCAGCTCCAGAATTTGAATAGGTATAATGAGCATTGTGATCATTTATCTTAGTGTGTCAGTGATATGAAAGTCAGTAGTCATGTGTGTTATGATGGAAACAGAGTCATCAGACAAGAACAGAAAAGAACACGAGCTCTTAGGGCAAGGCCTAAATCTTAGCCATCCTTCTTCTTAAAGTTGAGCATGCTGCCTGGCACGATTAAATGGTGCATCAACACTGATATTTACCACTAATACTCCTGGCACCACCCTGCTTTGGGGGGTGCCTAGTGAGACTTTAGCTCTCACACTTCAAAGGAGGGAAGATGACAGATTGTGAGGTGCCCAACCCATTCTTTATCCCTCGCCTTGTATTGCATTTTCCTTAGTACATGGTGACCAGCATTTTTAAAAGAATATTTTCAAAGAGGAGTGATAACCTTGTTAAATTTGGCAAAATAGTTTGATTCCCTGCTTTTTCTCACAACATTGTCATCAACTTTCATTTTTTGCTTAGTTATAAATGTATCTCTCAGGAACATTGGGATATATTTGGAGAGCAGCAAGTGGTGAGCTTGGTACTGATCTCTTTTTTGAAATGGAAAATCAAGGCAGTTAGTTCAGAGTTATATCAAAGGTGGAGCTTATAAAGGCAGTTTTCTCCTCTAAGCTGTTTTGTGAAACCAGCCTCATCTTGGCTTAAAAAATCACACTAAAGCCTCTGGTAGTGCTAGAGTTCACAGGGTCCTCAGAGATCACCTAAGACAGCTTTCCCTTCACAGCAAAGGTCCTTGGAGGGCAAGTGAATTTGATCCTTGAGGAAAACTCATTTTGCAAAAGTTCCTTGCCTTGGGCAATGTGAGGCAGGAGGAATGCGCCCGGACCGGGGGATTGGACAGCTTGGCCTTCGCGTCTTGGCTCTTCTGCTTGTGTTTGACCTCTGGCAAGTTCCTGAACTCCATGCTCCATGTGTACGAAGTAGGGGTACAGTGTCTCCCTGCCTGGGGGTTGTAAGGAGAATTAGAGGACAGAGCCTCTTTCTCCGCACAAGCCACCCGGGAGAGTCAGGTTATCATTAAAATTCGCTCTCTACCAAGTATCTCCGTAGCTATTCCTTGCCCTTGATTAAGTCATTAACTCTAAATTCTCTGCAAAACCTGCCTTTCCTACACAGTCAATAATTGGCAAACCTCTTTTCCCACCACGGCTGCCTATGGACTTGTAGAAAACTTTGGGCTCATTTAGGGACTGAGTGCACAGCCCTCTATAGGGTGCCTCAGTGGTCCTTCAGAACATGCCCCTAGGGAATTTTAAGGTGATTCCTTAATGAGGGGATGACTCCCTTCTCCTGTGTGACATCCAGTTTCCGTTTGACCTCCTATACTGCTGTTTGGGGCTGTTGGAATCTTGCAGAGTGCTGTGGCATATTCTTATTCTTCTTTATACTCCTCTAAAAAGGCAGATACTCAGATTCACATTTTAGTGTCATTCCATACCTTACCCAAGGCCACTCATCAAGTTTGCAGCAGAGCCAGAAACCTAGGACACAAAACACTAGACCACATTCCCTCCCTTCCTACCACATAAACTAAGAAAAGCTCCTGGAGCAGACAGCTGATGATAAATGACTCTCATGCCATTTGAAGTCATAGCAAGCGAACCAGATGCTCGTGTGTGGTAGGCTGTCTTTCCCTAGCCTCTCTGGGGCTTTCTCTGTATTCTTTCTCCTACTATAACTGGAGTCTAGATTTGAGGCTGGGATTTCAATCTTAAGGTTTATGGTACAGCCTTGATTTGGTCAATAAGTTTATAGAAAGCTAAGATTTAGTACAGCTTTCAAATTCTACCCCTCCCCACCTCTCACGTTCTCTCTTGTATCGTAGCTCCTGGGAGGTGTGAGTGTCTGCCGTGTTGGAGCTGTGAGACCAGGAGTGATGTCATATTCTTCTTTGCAGTGTTGTATCCCTGACTTAGTTCTGAAACCTGAGGATAACTGGTACCCTCCCCTCCAGGGGGACTGCATCCCCTGGAACTCTGATTTCCTCCCTCACATTGCTTCTTCTGCAGTCTTTCCTGTCTCAAGAAATGGCATCACTACCCAACTGCAGAAGCAAACATCTATGATCCATATCCTTCTTCTCTTTTCTGTCCACACCTCGCCATGTCCAATCCATCAGCAAATCCTCTTAGGCCCTTTCAGAGTTGCATTGGCTAATGTGGTTATACAGATTGATATATTGAAATCCTTCCAGACTAATTGATAAATTGTCTCTTCTAAGAGTCCCCCACTGAGGGCCTCCTTCCCACCATCCCAGCACCCCAGTCCCTTCCACGCAACCCCACCTTTTATTCTCCCGCGTAGTCTAACAACCAAATGGTTAATGCCTAGCCCAGGAAGGATCTGACTTTTCTGAATTTCACCTTCTTTATCCACTGTAGATGAGCACAGTAATGCCATTTTTAGCTTTACCGTGAGGATTAAATGAGAGAATGTAGTTAAGGTTGTGAATGCTTAAGGCCTGGCATGCCCCATGTGGGCACTCCATAAATGAGTTCGCTTTCCCTTCTGATTTGACTGGTATGGTATAGCGTGGGAAGGACTTTAGAGAAAGCTAGATGTAGGTACAAATTCAGGCCTCATCTCTTTTCCTGCGTGACCTGGAAAATTAACCAACATCTCTGAACTTCTGTCTTCTTGTCTGTGAAATAGGAATAAGGAATGTCTAACGCTGTTCCTGGGCATAGAGGGTACCCACTTTCACTAGATATCAACTTTCCTTGGTTAACTGAGTTCATATAAGTGGATGGCTTTGAAATGAAAAAATGTATTGCATACTAAAAAAAGTCTGAAAACAACAGTGAGATACCACTACGCACCTATTAGAATGACCAAAATCCAAAACACTGACAATACCAAATGCTGGTGAGGATGTGGAGCAACAGGAACTCTCATTCATTGCTGGCAGGAATGCAGAACAGTATAGGCACTTTGGAAGACAGTTTGACATTTTTTACAAAACTAAACATACTCTTAACTGTACAATCCAGCACTTGCATGCCTTGGTATTTGCCCAAATGAACTGAAAATGTATGTCCACGCAAAAACCTGCATATGGATGTTTATAACAGCTTTATTCATAATCACCGGAACTTGGAAGCAACCCAGATGTCTTTTAGTAGGTGAATGTATAAATAAATAGTGGTGCATTCACATAATAGAATATTATTCATTGCTAAAGAGAAATGAGCTAAGGAGCCATGAAAAGACATGGAGGAACCTTAAACACATATTATTAAGTGAAAAAAGCCAATCAGAACAGGCTACATATTTGCTACATATTGTATGATTTCAACTATATGACATTCTGGAAAAGGAAAAACTATGGAGACAGTAAAAAGATCGGTGGTTGCCATGGGTTAGCGGAGAGGAAGGAATGAATAGTTGGAGCACAGAGAATTTTTAGAGCAGTGAAATTATTCTGCCTGATACTGTAATGGTGAATGTGTCATTATACATTTGTCAAAACCCATAGAAAGTACACCAAGAGTGAACCCTAATGTAAGCTATGGACTCTGGGTGATTATAATGTGTGAATATACGTTCATCAACTGAACAAATGTACCACACTGGTGGGGATGTTGATAATAGAGCAGCTGTGCCTGTGTGGAGGTAGGGAGTATATGGGAACTCTCTGTATTTCTGCTCAGTTTTGCTGTGAACCTAGAACTGCTCTAAAAAATAAAGTCTATTTTTCCAAAAGTCTAAAATTTAGACTTTTTTCTAATTTGAACTGACCTCTCTCCTAAGAATTGCCTTAGAGATTAGATTTCTGGTAGGAAATAGGTGGATGTCATGTGTCCCTTGATAATAATTCCCTCCTCCCATGACTTTAGTACCATAGCTCATTTCCTTTTGGTAAACTTTGAATAAATTGGCCTTGCAGGTAGTTTGCTGCCAGTGGTTAAGGCAGACATTACGGTGAATGAAAAGAAGTATCAGTCTGATACAGTTTGGACCACTGCAAAAATCCTGAAATAGAATACTCTTAACTATGAGAGCATTTTCTATCTGGAGACTGGCCCCTAGGTGGGGTCTGTTGACATGTTGGTGGCGATTGCTTCCTCGATTTTGTCCCATATTTTCTGAATTCTCTTTTGAGTCAAGATGATAACCACTAGAAAGAGCTTTATCTGGGCCTTTGAGAATGAAGTCATTCCACCTCAAATCCTTTGTGGAATGAGGCAGGCTATAAATATATCCCTGTGTGAACAAGTGAGTAAGCCATACATGTTTCTGTTGATAGCTCTTCTTGCTCATTTTATGAGGTTAATTTCATTGCTAGATAGAAAAGTTGAGTTGCCACAAGTTCCCTCAAGCCTGGGGGAGCTGTATGGGTGGGGTACGAGGAATTTTCATGTGAACCTATAAGGCTTGCTTATCTGTTCCTTACACCTAACACTTTCTACACCCAAGCGCTTTTCCTGATCACCGGGATGGTTGGGAAAGGGCAGGATTAGGTAGGAGAGGAGTGCCTTTGTCCCCTCCCATCCTCTATAACCAAGCCACTCAGTTCCAGGAACATTCCCTACCAAGTGATGGAACTATGAGTGATCAGGAAGGAAGGATGGTATTGACACCACCATGGTGCTTAGGAGTACTCCAAGTGTTCTGGTGGAGGATGTTTCATGGGTTTGTTGAGTAAATCCAGGAAAAGCATTCTTATACCTACATCATTAATCAGTGGATATCCTTATGCTCTCAGAGCTGCTCCCCTAAGATTTGGGTTCTCAGTCAGAGAAGTATCAGCGAGTCAGGTGTAAGATCCATTTTTCTATCTTCGCATTCACTGAGTACCCCAATAAATGTGGGAACTTTATGAGTCCAAATACCTCCCTAACACTTGGAGCTTTAGAAGCATTACAAGTACTCTCTCCCCCAAATGCCTGATGCCAATTGGCTTGGTGTCTCTGGGCTGTAAGGGGTCTAGGTTTTCCAGAGGGATGTATCCAGGCTTCATTTCGAATTCACTAAGAAAATAGGACCTATATGAAAATGAAAGCAGCCCCTTTTTTCCATGGGAAATCAGGTCTTCTGAAATCTGAGTGTCTTTATTTGTGTTGGTGTTGAGTTTTGGGTGAAGGTTCAGCTAGATTCTTGTTTTCCATAAAATGTTCCTGTCCGTAGATATACTGGCTCATGAAGCTGAGTCATGTGATCCAAGTTGGCAGATGTTTTGCTCAAGTCACTAAGAGTTTGACATGAATAAAGATCGAACAAGGATTTAGGATTAACTTCCTTGGTCCCATAAGGTGAGGCAAGTTTTTGGGACCCTTCTTTAAGGGATTTGCCTCCAAACTGCCATCCATCGTCTGGGTATTTGACAAAACAGAATTTGGATTTTTTTTTGTAGGTCTCCCTTTTGTCCACTTCTAAACCCACATAAAAGCAGTTTGGGACTGGTCGGAGCCCCACAGAAAGGAACAGGAGACTGAGATTTTTGGATAAAAGTTTTTCCTTTTTACAGAGATAATTTGCAATAATACTGACTTTCAGCATAGAGTCCATAGCCTTTATCGCGATCAGAAAACATTTTGGATGGCGTGGTGGGGTGTGGGTGAGCTCATTGCCTGCAGTGACTCCCGCACAGGGACCCTGAATAGACATTCATTGGCAGAAAGGCAGTGGTTACTGAAAATGGCTCGGGGAAGGGTGGAGGGGAGGGGCAGTTAAGTGGGCCTTGGGTTCCTTCCTCCTCAGGGGAGCTATTTTTTGCTTTACATGCAAAGAATTGCTTTGTACAGCCAAGTTGGTTTCAATCTTGTTTACATAAAAGAAATCGAACATTTATTTTGTGCCGGGTTATTTTTTTCTTCCTTTGCCAGTCAGAGGATCCTAGGCAAATCAATAAACAAAGACCCTGCTCTGTTTCCATTTTGTGGATGGGGATTTGGACTGGGTAACCCTTCAATGACTGGATTAGCTACCTCTGTGGAGACTGAGACTTTCTGCCTCAGTTAGATGGGTTGTCAGATACATACTGGTCATTCTGGGAGCCTGGAACTCCAGAAGACAGTGAGAAGACCCCTGGATCCTTGGGTCTGCAGCAGACAGCAAAAGTAGGAGAGAAGAAAACTGCTTCTTTGGCTTCTGTAGAAATTAGTTGAAGCCCTGAAGTGTGTGATTTGGTTACTCTAATCTTTGCCCAGTCAACAGCCAGCATTGTTATGGGGCATTAAATCAACACAAATGCTTTTAAAAACTACAGCTCTGAAATTTGACTCTGCAAATATGGAAGTCCATAGAGGGACTCCATGCTAGGGGGCAAAGTGTATTTTCTTTCTTTTTTTTTCTAAATTTACCTGCAATGAACTTGGACTGACCCTGTTCTCTTGTTTTTGGACAACATGGAAAATAAGGGGGAAAATGTCTTCATTGTAAAAGCATTCCCTTAATCAATGTTCAGCTGGCTGGCTTTTCCCCTTTTCAAGTTCACAACGGTGACTTTTATAGTGGTTCATCATCTATAAATCTCAGCTACTTAATTTCTTCTTTAATTCCTGTTAGCATCAGTTGGAGCAGCATGATTGAGATAGGGGAGAATAAGAGGTTTGGGGTTAGACCTAGACTTGAAATCTTATTTCATCTCATACTAGTCAGTTGGCCTTAGATAAGTTATATAACCTCCCTAAGCCCCAGTTTTCCCCTCTATAATACAGGAATGATGAGACATAAATCATTATTTTAGACAAAATGTCTGTAAAGAGGTTGGCATAGTACAATGTACCACAGGCTCCCCCAAAATGGTACTCATTATGGGTTTCATTCTTCAGACTTGGAAGTTGTGGTGACAGGGTCCCTTAGTGCAAGGGGGCCTGTGTCACTGATTGGTTGCAGAGGCTTTTCACTCTTCTGAGGGACACTAGAACCGTCTCTAGTGGTATGATCAATAACATGTCAACATGTCAGTCATACACAAGATAAGTATTTGTGTGTGTATAAATATATCTAATATGCCCCACAAAATGAAAGTAAAAGAAATTAAATTGAATTAGGCAGTCCTTGTTCTTTGCCAAATGACACTGTTATCCAAATTGGACACAGCTCATTCCTTTGAGTACACCTGTTTGAGCAAGTGTAAAATAGTAGAAAAAAATATTGAATTAGCCAAGAGAACTATAAGTTCATCCACTTACTAACTGTATATGTTTATTAATTATCTAACCACTTAACCAGCTGGAAAAGGATGTGGAGTACTAATGAAAATTAACAGCTAATATTTATTTAATGAGGACCTATAAGAGGCCAGGGAGTGTTCTAAACTTTTCACATATATCAAACTCATTTGACAATTACCTAAATACAATCTCATGGGATACGTTATTGTTCACCCTATTTCACAGATGGGACCACTGAAGCTCAGAGAGATTAAGTATCGTGCCCAAGCTCACACAGATGGAAAGTGATGGAGCTAAAATGTGAACACAGAGAGTCTGACTCCAGAGTCCATTATTTTAGCCGCTATATTTATTCTCCCTCTAGTAGTGATGGAAAGGTCTGTGGGTAACAGACCTGAATGTGAGTCCCAGCAGTACCGTTTCCATTTATGTGATCTGTGTGAGATTTCCACCCAGAAATGTCTCTGGGTTTAGCTTAGATAATGGGCTCATGGCAACTTGAGTATAAAAAAGTGACATGATAAAAACTATGTGAAAGGACCAAGTTAAAGTCATATCTCATGAAAAGATTAGAATCTGAAAGTCATTGCCTATGGTGAAAATCACATGGATTCAAAACTACCCTTGAAAATTTCTTAAATTGCTCACCACGTTCTGTGTATATAACTGTGCGCATACAGCCTGTTACAATGATGTTAAACCATGAGGCAACGGATTCCCTACTAACTCCAGTGAGCACTTCACATATCCCATGTCTAGCCTTCCCCTCCCTGTGAGAACATGACTTTAATTTTTTCTCTTGCTGACTGTATATGATTGAAGTCACATCCTTAAACACAAGTGACATGGCCCAACTGGACTGGGCAAATTTTAGCTGAATTAGAGCCACTCCTTGCTGGTGGGAGCCTTCTGGCATTTCCCAACATCAGAATTGTTACAAGGATCAAATAAGAAGATATTTTAAAATGTTTTAAGGGTCTCTAAACATACCACTGCATTATCTTGGGGGTGTGCACTTGTATTCACCTTGAATCATCATTAAAGATCTGTGATGCTCAGCAATGTTTGCTCAAAATCACAACCATTCTGCCCATTGATTGGTTGGTAGGTTGGTTTGGTTTTTTTATGTTGTTTTTTTTTTTTTGTCTGCATTGGGTCTTTGTTGCTGCGCGTGGGCTTTCTCTAGTTGCGGTGAGCGGGGGCTACTCTTCGTTGTGGTGCATGGGCTTCTCACTGCGGTGGCTTCTCTTGTTGAGGAGCTCGGGCTCTAGGCGCGTGGGCATCAGTAGTTGTGGCACTTGGGCTCAGTAGTTGTGGATTGCGGGCTCTAAAGCGTAGGCTCAGTAGCTGTGGCGCATGGGCTTAGCTGCTCCACGGCATGTGGGATCTTCCTGGACCACGGCTCGAGCCCATGTCCCCTCCATTGGCAGGCGGATTCTTAACCACTGTGCCACCAGGGAAGTCCCAGTTGGTTTGTTCTTAACTGCTTACTTTTCTGACTCTAGTTTTCTTTCTGTCCTGTAAATGCAGTATTCAACAAAGTTTAGGGACCTTCTTGAATCTTTGCTCTTTCACGACGTGATTTTCAGCTCTCATGTCCTGTCACACCTACCACTTAATCAGTGCTATGCCACATGTTTATCAGGCTACCCTGTGCACCAGGTTCTGTTTTCTGCAATCCTCATCCTCTGGAAGCTCCAGATCTACAACCTCCTTCAGAACATTTCCACCTAAAAGTCGTGCCATCACTTTATCTCAGCCTGTTTAAACTGGAACTGAGCATCTCTCTTGCCTTTTGGAAGCTACTTCCTAACTTCCTGGATCCTTTTGCTGGCAGCAGCTTCTTCCTGTCTGATGAGGCTGATACCTCAGCAGTATCATAAGAGGCTCTTCTCTCTTGTTTCTCACTCCTGAAGAGGTACCAGGTCCTGATTCTGTAATCTTTCTATTCCTTTCACCTTCAAACTATTGCAGGAACCCCCAGTCAGCCTCTGGCATCCTGTGTCTCTCCAGTTTCATTAGGGCATACGTGTTTGTGAGATTAATTTTCCTTCAAAGTGCTTTGTACTGCTTCCAAGAGAAATCTAAGGGCACTCTGACCAAAACCAGTGCTTCTATCTTTCTGCTTCTACAGAAAGCTTCTACATGAATACTTTTCTTCAAGCACAGAGTTGTGTTTCTCAGTGTTTCTCCATTAGTCAGCCTTTCTTTCCTGAATACCCTGTATTCAGGAGAAGATGACAGTTCTTCCCAAAATTAATCTACACATTTAATAGAGCTGCAATTGAATGCAAATGGATTTGTTTGTGTAACTTCTAAAGTTTATCTGAAAGAAGAGAGACATATGAATAGCAAAAATATAGTTAAAAGAAGAAATTGGAGGGGAACATTACACTGACAGATAATAAATTGTAACATAAAGTTGCATTCAAATAAACATGCAGAGCCTGTAACAAATACATAGAGCAATGGAATAGAACAGACAGCCCCAAATGCAAGGATACATCTATTTTTAGTACGTGAAAGAAAAAAAAAACAAACTCCAGCACTTAAAAATAATGTGAAATGATGGGTTATCCAATAAATGATGCTAGAATACTTTTTATTTAAAAATTAAGTTAATCCTTTCCCTCTCACCATAGACTAAAACAAATGTTGGGAAGATTAAAAAAATCAAAAAGATAAAACATACCATAAAAGCACCAGAAGAAATCTTAGTTAACTATTCATATAATCTGGGTATGTGGCAGGTCTTTTCAGGCATAATCCCAAGGCAGAAACCATAAAAAATTGAAATTTGTAACTATGTGAATGTGAAATTATGCATAAAAGTTATCACAAACAAAATGAAAAGCAAATGATAAAACTGAGAAAAACATTTTTAACATATAAGACAAACAGGAGATTAATATCTTCAATATGTAAGGAATCGTTACAAGTCTATAAGAAAAAAATAAACATGAATAGAAACAAAGGGGCAAAGGCTATAAAGAGGTAATTCACAGTAAAGAAATAGAAATGCTCCATACATGTGAACACATATTTAATCTTGCTGGTAATCAAAGAAATGAATATTTAAATGTTACCTCTGAGGACTAGGACATTTCATTTTTTACTTTATAAACTTTTGTATCCCTTAACATTTTTTTTTAAATCATTCAAATAAAATTTAAAAATAAAATATGCTGCTGTGAAATTCTTGTAAACCTGTAAAGCACTTACCATCTTCTTAATCTTTGAGAAAGACCTTCTAGGAGTATATTTATTGGAAAGTTATCCATCAATAAATACATTGAGACAAAAATAGCCAGTAGATTAGAATGTGTGATAAGGTCCTATTTTGGTGAAAATGTATGTAGAAATATAAAAATATGTAGAAGAAAATCTAGGTGCATATAAAATAAAATATTATATGGGTTGTTTCTAGGTATTGGAAATATGGATAATATTTTTATTTTCTTATATTTGCTTATCTATTTTCTAATTTTTCAACCATGACCTTGTGTTGCTCTTTTTTTTTTTTTCGATACGCGGGCCTCTCACTGTCGTGGCCTCTCCCGTTGCGGAGCACAGGCTCCGGACGCGCAGGCTCAGCGGCCATGGCTCACGGGCCCAGCCGCTCCGCGGCATGTGGGATCTTCCCGGACCGGGGCACGAACCCGTGTCCCCTGCATCGGCAGGCGGACTCTCAACCACTGCGCCACCAGGGAAGCCCTTTTTTAACATTTTTATTGGAGTATAATTGCTTTACAATGGTGTGTTAGTTTCTGCTTTATAACAAAGTGAATCAGTTATACATATACATATATCCCCATATCTCTTCCCTCTTGCATCTCCCTCCCTCCCACTCTCCCTATCCCACCCTTCTAGCTGGTCACAAAGCACCGAGCTGATCTCCCTGTGCTATGCGGCTGCTTCCCATTAGCTATCTATTTTACATTTGGTAGTGTATATATGTCCATATATACACTACCACTCTCTCACTTTGTCTTGTGTTGCTCTTAAAAAAACTTTTAAGTACAACGGACACACATAAAAGTATATAATTTGTAAGTATCAGTTTGATGTATTGTCAGTAAGTGAGCACACTTGTATTAGTTTTCTAATTTTAGCATCCTTTGCAATCTGGATGGGCCAAGAACCTCTCAAATCATCAAGTGCTGGTTCCTTTTTGCTCAGCAGTTCCTTCCTCAATTTATCTTGCCTCTCACATTTTGTATAAGCACCAAGAAGAGACCCGGCTGCATCTTCCAGACTTGGCTTGAAAAATCCTTCAGCTAAATATCCAAGTTCATGGCTTATAAGTTCTGCCTTCCACCCAACAGTAGAACTCAATTCAGGCAAGTTTTTTCACATTTTATAACATAGATTGCTTTTTCTCCAGTTTTAAAAAACATGTTTCTCGGGCTTCCCTGGTAGCGCAGTGGTTGGGGGGTCTGCCTGCCAGTGCAGGGGACACGGGTTCGAGCCCTGCTCCGGGAAGATCTCACATGCCGCGGAGCAGCTGGGCCCGGGCGCCATAACTACTAAGCCTATGCTCTAGATCCTGCGAGCCACAACTGCTGAACCCGCATGCCACAACTACTGAAGCCTGCGCGCCTAGAGCCCATGCTCCGCAACAGGAGAAGCCACCACAATGAGAAGCCCACACACCGCACCGAAGAGTAGCCCCCGCTCGCTGCAACTAGAGAAAGCCCTGCGGGGACACACCTCTAGCTCCTCAGCCCTCCACTGCACCCCCTTTGCCCAGTACCTGACTTCACAGTAGGTGCTCATTAATACATAAAGAGTTTCAAGATGAAAGAGAATTGTGTGACAGTGAAGACCAGTTTCTACACTATAATTGTTCTAAAGGGGGTGTGGACTGCCTTGGGTGGGTTTCATTTCTCTGTTAGTGAACAGAGACTCATACATCTAGATGGAGTCACACATCACACAAAGGTTGGCCCAGATGGCCTCTAAGAGTCAGCTCCAAGAATTTGTGCTTTGAATACTCCACATATTCACGTCACTCCTGGAATAGAACTTATCGGGAGGTGCTGTGCCACTCTGTTCACTGGCACTATCCCTTTCCTCTTTGAATCTCCAGTCCACGGAGCATCTCAGAAGTGTTTGATGCCTCCAGCTGGAGATTTGGGAGCCTTGACCCTGTTGGTCTCTCTGTTTCTGGTGATGGGACTCTGTGATCCAAAGACTGGGGTAAAATTTGTAATCAGTTCTGTTTATTCAGCACATTCGAGCACTTGAATTTGGAGAGAGCAGTGGGTGGGGAAGCTCACAGAACATCGAATTCAGGCAGGGTGGGATGCTGAGTGGAGATGGGGAGGAAGCAAGCAAGAGGCAAGAGGGACCAAACAAGACAATGTGTCCTTAGCTAACAAAATTGGAGTGGGATCTGCGACTTCTCAAAGGCTGGCTCTCAGGGATCCCAAGGATGAACACTCACAGGGCTGCGCAGAGCGCTTCTGCTTTACCGTGTTGGCTCCAGCGAGCTCAGCATGTGCAAAACGCAAGAAGCAAGAAGTTTGGCCTATGTAGCAGTGTGTCTCTTTAAGAGCTTATTATTTTTGCAAAGTTCTAATGTTCCTTGCCTATGGTTTGCCCTGGTGAGTGCTCGTTAATTCAGTTTCATTGTTGCCTAGGGAAAAAGAACCCCAGTGACCCACTATAATAACCGCTTTAATGTGGGGCTTCTGCTTTGGGTCTGTGTAGTATCCTTTAACAAATGAGCAGAAGTGGCCAAAATTATATTAGGCAACGCTGCCAGAGGTTTATGATAAAATCTCCAGTCACTGCCAGGGACAGTGTGATCCCTGTCAGTTTGAGGAGTGACTTTTCTATAGTAACAGCTCAGACCTTTTCTTCTGGGTGGGGGAGGTTCTCACTACATGTCAGACACTGTGCTGGTGGGGGGAGTGGGGATGGGGGAGATGCTTTTACATACGTGATTTCAGTTAGTCCTTATAATATCACTGTAATGTGGATATTATTAATCCTACTTTACCAATGATAAAATGGAGATGCAAATTGTTTAGATGACAAACCCAGGGTCACACTGGTGATAAATCTTGGGACTGGGATTCCACTCCAAACCCATTACCTGCTCTGCACCAGGCTGCCCCTAAGATGACTTGAAAACATAGAGCTAGATGGCTGAAAGCTGGTTGTTTGTCATCCATTATGGGTCAATAGGAATCAAGGCTTTTTCCCACTTCACCTGAGATCATGCAAAGAAAGGGAATTAGGGATAGGAACAAAGAAATTTTCAGCTGGGCACTCTCTGTCTTCCTAGGTAGCATATAGAGGGTGTTGACAAATGTTGGAATAAATTAGAAAATTTTGAACCAATCATTGCTATGTTTGTTCAGCTGCCTCATATCTTAAATTCCCATTCCAATGCTGAACCAAAGTTTTCCTTTGTCTGACAGATTCCAACATGAACTTTAAACCCCCCCAATAATATCCACTTTGCTGGGTTGTTGTAAGGAGAAACTGCAAATTATAATAAAATGTGCAAATGATCACATTTTCATTTATCACCTCATCGTATTACATAAAAAATTAAGATCTGGAAAATGCAGGAAGTTAAAATGTGAATATTCAGACAAAAGAGTCCTATACAATTTTTAATACTGAGCCAAAAATTTGGCTCTGAATTTCCTGCGGGTCAAAGTAAAAAGAAAAATAAGATCAGGTATATGATACTAATTTTCATAAGAAAAAACTATGGAAAATACAGTTTCTCAAGGGGCACAGAGATTTCCCTGACACTTAGATTGAGATTGGAAGTAAATTACTCTAAAAGATTGAGGATGACACTGGATCACCATTATCCACATCACTCCCCTCCACCCATTACATTCAATAGAATTCTTTTCTTTTTTTTTTTAAATTTTATTTATTTTTGGCTGTGTTGGGTCTTCATTTCTGTGCGAGGGCTTTCTCTAGTTGCGGCGAGCGGGGGCCACTGTTCATCGTGGTGCGCGGGCCTCTCACTATGGCGGCCTCTCTTGTTCCGGAGCACAGGCTCCAGACGCGCACGCTCAGTAGTTGTGGCTCACAGGCCTAGTTGCTCCGCGGCATGTGGGATCTTCCCAGACCAGGGCTCGAACCCGTGTCCCCTGCATTGGCAGGCAGATTCTCAACCACTGTGCCACCAGGGAAGCCCCTCAATAGAATTCTTAAGGTATCTTCAATATTACAATGGAGGCAGAACACCAAAGCACAGTCCACTGAAAGGAATTCTGCAAAGAGGCTAAAAGAAGGTGGTTCATGGGTACATATTTCTGGAGCTCCAACAAATCCAGAATTAAAATCTAAAATTGAAAAAAAAATGGATAAAATGCATATCTTTTAATGTATCTCCTATAAATGACATTTTTATCAATGGAGTTTCAATAAAAAATTGGGTAGAAGACAGTTTGAGGTTGTATAAGTACAATAGTGGCCTCAGAATTTTTTCATTGGGCAGGGGGTTAAGAGGGACAGTCTGGTTGGAAGTGGAGGTGCTAGGTAGAGTGACCAACTTTTCCAGCTTGCCCAGAATTTTCTCAGTTTGGGGGACTAAAAATCCCACATCCCCGGGGCTTCCCTGGTGGCGCAGTGGTTGAGAGTCCGCGTGCTGATGCAGGGGACACGGGTTCGCGCCCTGGTCCAGGAGGATCCCACATGCCGCGGAGCGGCTGGGCCCGTGAGCCATGGCCGCTGAGCCTGCGCGTCCGGAGCCTGTGCTCCGCAACGGGAGAGGCCGCAATAGTGAGAGGCCCGCATACCGCAAAAAAAAAAAAAAAGAAAAGAAAACCCACATCCCCGGATGCTCCTCAGTCCTCAGCAAACGGAACAGTGGATCACCCTAGTGCCAGGCTGGGAGTTTCTAAGCCACGGTGACATAGCGAGCACACTGTTTCTACTTAGATTGCATGTTTATTTAGGTGGCTCTGGGGGATACTGATGGATTTCTCCCCAAAGCCAAAGCACCTGTTCTGCGTTGCCAAATTGGAATACTTTAGCAGCCCAGTGATTGGATGGTGGAATCAGACCTATCTGAAAACTGAGGAACCCAGATTCACTCTGGGGACTAAACATTCATCCCCCCTTGCCTTAGGGTGACTATAAAATCACTAGGTGAAAACGCACATGGGGAAGTTTTCTTTTCTGAAATTCTTTACAAATTACAGAGAAGAGCTGAACAGAGTGAAAAGGTTTGGAGCTGCAGTGACCCGAGGTAGTGTCCTGGCTTTGCCACTGATCAGCTATGAGATTTTGAGCCGTTCACTCAATCCTCTGAGATGTAGTTTTCTCATCTGTAAAGTGGCTTATCTGCAAAGATGTTATGGAACTTAACTGAGATACTTGAAAGCCCCTGGCAGAGTGCCTAGTTCAGTAAATCTCTCTTTCCTCCCCCTTTCCCCTTCTCGGTCTAAGATGAGTGGAGTTCCGCCTGCAGGTGGGAGATTTGAACCAAAACAATAATTGTTCTTTAGATAAACCCCAGTGGTTAGAATATCCTCACTGCTCCATAGTGATAAATGGAGAACTGGACCTCTCAGGGGCCATTCCTAAGTTTTGTCTGTCTGCTTGCAAAAGATGTGATTGGAAAGTGCTTTGTACGTACTCAGTACTAATTCAGCCCCATCTAAACATGTTTGGACTCTAGACTCTCTTTTTCAGCCAGTAAAATGTGTATATTTCCTTCCTTCTTTTCCTTTCCTTCCTCCCTCCTTCCCTCCCTTTCCTTCCTTCCTCCCTTTCTTCCTTGCTTCCTTCCTTCCTCCCTCCCTCCCTCCACAGCTCCCTCCTCCCCACCTCCCTTATTCTTTTGTGCTTTCTGCTTTTGTCTTTTGCCTTTTGGCCAGATCCACATTTTTTTCCACACTAGACCAGTTTGCTTTTTCATGCTGATCACCCCTCTGGCCTCTTATGTAGTTCAAATTACTAGCTATGGGCTCTCAGGTAAGTTATTTCCCTTCAGTAGACTCAATCTCCTGATCTATAAAACAAAAGGAGGAAACCAGATAGTTTATAAGGCCCCCTACAGCTCTACATTCTGTGATATGAGGAATACTCTTCTTTTATTTATTCAGCAGACATTTATTGAGCACATACTAAGTACCAAGTGCAATGTAGTCACTGGGGCTACGGCGATAAAACAAGCAAAGCCTCCATTTTCATGGAACTTATATACCAGTGAGAGAGACAGACAATAAATAAAACACAAATGAATATATAACATATCAGGGGTAGTAAGTGCTGGGAATGAAAACTAAGTGGGGTGAAATGTAAGAAGTGACAGTGATGGTGGGATGTGTGTGGGACCTCATGGTGCTACTTGAGATGCAGTGGTCAGGAAAGGTCTCTCCAGTAAGCTGACAAGTGAGCAGAGACCTCAATGAAGTGAAGAACAAGCCAGGCAGTTCATCTGCAGAAGAGTGTTCTGAGCCGAGAAAACAGTTAGTGCAAAGGTCCTGAGGTTGGAGCATGCACTCATTTTGAAGGAATATCAAAGGAGGTCAGTGTGGCTGTGGATTGTGTGGAGCCAGAAAAGACTAGTAAGAGATGAAGCATGGAATTACATAAGATAATAAGAATAACTCACCCTTGGTTCAGCATCTGTGCCCAGCACAGGTTTTCATGGGAACCCTAGCAGAGGAGCATAAACCATCTGGGACTCATCTAACTTCTGGGTGCTGGCCTCTCACAATCTCTCTTCTTATGACATTGTGTCTTAACCTCATCAGGGGCTTAAGGAAGACAGTCTTCAGAGACCATCAGGCAAGCTAGAGAAGCAGAGGCACTAAAGTCTGAATGTCTGGCTTGTTATTCCTGGTACTTGCAGGGACAAAGGCTTGCCCCGGGCCCTTCCTTTTACCACCTTCCTGCCTGGAAGTGTCCTCAGAGGTTTGGAGCACATGCACTGTGTTTAGTAAGGAACTTACGTGGTATTTTCCATCACATTGAAAATGGAACAGTGTGATGGAAAGCAAACCTTGGGGAAATGTAAGCTTCAATTTCGTTAATGTGTTGATGAAATTTCCCCAATGTATCTGTCCCTTCCCTAAGCTGGATTTGCCCTGAGCCCGTTCCTCCCAGCATCTGTTTTTCTGTTACGTAAGGGAAAAAACGGTCTAGAAAATCGGACTGGGCACTTTCTGTGATAGGCTGAGAACACCCGAAGTTCAACCTTTGTGTATTCAATTATCTACTGAGGCCCAAAGAACTGTGGCTATGGCCTCCTGCGTCCTGCTAAAGCTACACCATGTGCTGGAGGAGGATGTGGAAAGTCAGGCCCCTACTTGTCAGAGCCAGCTGTGAAGCTATTGGTAGAATATTTCTTTCCATGGGATTGTCCTCCTCCTTCTTATACTCCAAGGACCTGGTAGAGTCTGAGACCATCCGCTGTGGCCTCACTGAATTGGAAACTGTCCTTAAACATTTCATGTTCTGGAATTTTTTGTGTTCAGGAAGAGGACGCTAATAACATATTCTTGAGTGGCTATATAGTTCTAGAAACAATGCCAGGTACTTTCTTTTTTTTGCGGTACGTGGGCCTCTCACTGTTGTGGCCTCTGCTGTTGCGGAGCACAGGCTCCGGACGTGCAGGCTCAGCAGCCATGGCTCACGGGCCTAGCCGCTCTGCGGCATGTAGGGATCTTCCCGGACCGGGGCACGAACCCGTGTCCCCTGCATCGGCAGGCGGACTCCCAACCACTGCGCCACCAGGGAAGCTCGCCAGGTACTTTTTACATAAATCATCTACTTCAGCCTCAGCTCTGGCCTGTGGTGCTGGGCATGATGATCCCACTTTCCAGGTGAGGCAAGGGAGGCTCAGGTGAAACAGCTAAAGTCATAAAGCTGGTAAGTGAGAGGAGTTTTTCCTTTCATTGCCTCCCTGTTACTCTTCTAGACATAATCGGCCTTCGCTCTAATGAAGACTGGCTACTTAACCTAATCCATTCTCTCTTCGAATGCCAGCTGGATTGGAATTGAGGTCTTTGGGAAGGCGTGGTGCAGCAGAACTGGTGCTTTAGACAATGGTCTTTAAATAAGATGAGCTAAGTTTGGCGACACACCTAAGCTGGGCATCCCCCAGCCAATGCAGAAAAAGAGTCGTGCGATTCTGCAATCAGTTCAGGGCCACCCCACAGTGCTTCCTCACCTTGCGAGCCATCTCCAGGAGCTGCAGGACCCATATGAGGGGCATTCAGTTATTTTTCTTCCTTTAGTTTCTCTACGTCCCTGAGCAGTTGATCTTCCTACTGCTTTTCATGCAGAGCCGAGGGAGGGCCTACGCAAGGGATGTGATTGCTCTACTCAAACAGCCGTACAGGTGGTCTTTGATTTTGGGTTTCCAAGCACCCAGGTATTTTAACAGCCAGCACTTTCTTCTATGGGGTTTCAGCTGTACTGGCACTTTTTTGGTGAAGTGTGGGTAGTTAAATGAGTCTCGCTGTTTTGGAGATCAGGTCGCCGAATTGTTCTTTCTGGCCTCTTCTGCCTGTTACTTTGTGTTGGAACAGAAGTTCCACTGCATCTGCCTGCTGAGAGCTCAGCTAGTGTCATCACCGTCCTCCTGGATCCATCAGCACTCACCGACAAACAAGGAAACTGGATCCATGCTGGACATGAACTTTACTCAGTTATGTAGTTTGTCTCTCTGTAATCCCTCTGTTATTGACAAATAGAACTCAGGGACATGGGCGGCAGTGACAGCTCCTGCAGACAGCGTGTATTAGCGTCTGCATTATCGTCCTTGGCCCTGACAGCCTGGGCACTAGAGAGAGGATTAAGCGATTAGTACTGCATATGTTACAACCATCTTTTTATTCCTGGTGACTTCTCGGTTTTGCTCACTTCATAAAGATGTAAAAGTGGGCTCTGAGTAAAAACAGATGCATTTTTACATTTTTGGGGTCTGATGGGTAGCACATGTCTCAGACATTCAGGCAATGCTGAGACATTATCAAGTTTCTCCACGCACCGGGCAAATTCTCTTGCCTTTGTGACAAATATTGGCTTAAAGGGGACTTGGAGGTATACTACATATATTTAGAAAATAAAGATCTCTTTGAATCTCTGACTTACTGTATTTGATGGGTTGGTGTATATATGTTAGATAATCATTTAAATGACTTTATTCCCTGGAACTTTAGTAAAAGGTAGGTTGATCTCAGGCGATTTTGCCCCTGAGATGGGACTAATGTAAGAGTTAAACATAGGATTTTTTTGCATTTATTTTTGATGTGGCCAAATTCTATGGAATATTCATCCACAAGAAGGAATGTCGATCACATCTCTCAACATCATTTTTACGACTGATAGCATGTTATACATTTCCAGGGTAGAAAAGTCTATTGCGGTCATTATAAATTAGGGCCTTTGGTCTTTATCACAGTGTGTGATTTTTAGATTGTAAAATGTTGACCTCTTATAGTCTATATTTTCATTTCTCTTAATTTATTCATTCATGCAAGAAGTTTTTTATTGAGCATCTCCTATGTGGAAGTGACAGAAATCTAGAACAATCTAAAATATATTCTTTGGGGACTTTCCTGGTGGCGCAGTGGTTAAGAATCGCCTGCCAATGCAGGGGACACGGGTTCGAGCCCTGGTCCAGTAAGATCCCACATGCCGCGGAGCAACTAAGCCCGCGTGCCACAACTACTGAAGCCCAGGCACTGCAACAAAGAGAAGCCACAGCATTGAGAAGCCCCTGAACCACAACGAAGAGTAGCCTCCACTTGCCGCAACTAGAGAAAGCCGGAGCTCAGCAAGGAAGACCCAATGCAGCCAAAAATAAATTAATAAATCAATTTTTAAAAAATAATAAAATAAAATATATTCTTTGCTCCCCAAAAGTCCATTGAGCTGTCACAAGACAGTTTATAACTAAGTGCCAAAGGAGCTCTGGCAACAATGAGTGGAGTGGATTCACTGCAGGGATGAGATGGTGAGGATGGAGAAGGCAGACAAGACTTTGAAGAGGAGGGGATAAGATGGCCCTTGGAGAAGGAAAGGTGTGCAGGAGAGAAGGGCGTGGTTCTTGTTGGGGTAGGGAGGTATTTAGTAATTCATATTTGGGGTTCAAGGTAAGATTGGAAAGGGAGATCAGAGCAAACTTGTTACATTTTGGGAGTTTGGATTTTATCCCCTAGACACAGGGAGCCTGTAATGTGAATGAGGACGCTAGTTTAGAAAAACATTGGATAGGTGTTCACAGGACAGACTGGCAGGTAGGATGAGATAGGTGACGTGGAAACCAGACAGGAGACCAGACTGCAGGAATCCAGGGGTGCAGCCAGGAAGCTGTGATCTCCAGTTGCCACAGAAGGGGAGACAAGAGGGAATTTGCAGAGGAAGAAGTAGCTATGCTGAATTGTTAGGGGCTGGAGTAAGAGCCAACGTTTCTGGACACTTCCCATGTGCCCACCAAATTGCTAAGCACTTTGCATGTATTTAATCCTTAAAGAAATTCTGGGAAGTAGGAACTCTCATTAGTCCCATTTTTGGATGAGGAAACCAAGGCTTAGAGGGGTCAAGTAGCTTGATCAATGTCATATTGTAGAGAGTGGAAGAACTGAGATTTGAACCTACTTTCCAAACTCCCATCCACTGTGTATACTTTACTGCCTGACTGTGGAGGGGATTGGCAGAGTGGAGGGAGAAGGGGAAGAAACTTTTAAAAAATATTGGAAATGTAACATTTCAAAAGAATTTATTAGTATTATCATTATTATTAGCCTGGAAAAAATAGCTAGCTTGAAATAGAAATGAATAAATCACATTTTCATATAGAAAAAAAGATGCTCTATAAAGTGAAAGAGAAGTTCACCCAACATGTCCTGTCTTAAAATAGACACAAAATTCAGAAATGCAATGCATGATGTTTATCTTAATCCTCTTTATTTACATGTTCTCATACACAGAGCACTGTATAATATGAGTCTGCCCATGTGTACATATGTGTAAATGTCACCCAGGGACTTGAACGAATTTAACCTTGATTCAAGCTTGAAGGGAAAAATGGCTGTAGTTTCGACTTTTAAAAAATTATCTGTTTATTTCCCTTTCTCTGTCGATAACTCCTGGTTGTAATGCTGAAATCTTATAAATACGGCACAGTTAACTCACAAAATGAGCTTAGTGTTCTCGGGGCAGTGCAAGTTGAACAACACATAATTTGGCACAATTTGGTGGGCCTGAGTTTAAGACAAATACAAGACTGAGAGAGCATAGAGGCTTTATTATTTCTAAGGGAGTTCATGTAGTGTACACGGGTGGAATCGATCAGGAGCCCTCACGCGGCCCTCTGCCACATCCAAGGCGTTCAGTTCTCGTGCTTTCATAAGCGTCGTATTCACAGCACAACGTTTCTCCTTCCCAAGTAGGAATGTTGTTGTTTCAAATGACCATCTGTGCTTTCTGCAGAATAGTGAATGCCATCTCCATGTGCTCTCTCACCCCCATCCCAGGGCCTGTTGGTGTCACAGCGAGGTTGGAAGGGCAGTGTGAACACGCAAGGCAGAGTGCGTAGAATCACGTAGATGTGGTTTTCTGTAGTATTAGAGGAAGTGCTCCATAGGGTAAATGGGGGCTTTACTAGTCAGTCGGAGTGCTTGACATCACATTTACAAATGGAAGAGAAGGATGTTAATGTAGACTTGCTTGAGTTCTTGAGAAAAAGGAAGAGAAAGGAAACTAAGATTTGTCAAGTATCTATGTTGCGTAACTCAGGTAGCCATACAACCAGTCCCAGATTTTACCTATGGGTTTAGCGTAATTAACCATGAAACTCCTTCTCACTCGCAGAAGTTTCCTGGTTTAGACAACAAATTACATGGTTGCCCTATGTATAATCTGAACAAGGGCTCTTTCTAGGGAAAAATCTCATTCTTTCCACTGTTCATGTCTGGAAACTGAGTCTCTGAGATGTTAACTGGTTCAACACACGCAACTCAACACAACAAGGATTTGACGACAGAGATTATTTCTGCGTCATCATGGTGCCTCCCAAAGAGTGTTTTATCTATGCCCAAACAATGGTACTCATCCAACAATGGGGCAATTTAATTTAGTTTCAAAGCTATTTGAAAGGGCAGCATGTTCTTTCCATTATTTTCCAGTGATGGGGAGTTGGATTTATCCCATGCTTTCTCAATTTGTCCTCTTGTGACCAGGTGTAAAATTTGGGGGAATAAATGAGGAACTGATGATCACAGTTGAAGTTGTAATATGGGCTCGTGGACTACAAGAAAGTTAACAGGTCTGTACAGAAATTGGACCCCGAACTGATTTTTCCTACCATGAAGTCAGTGGCTGAACCAACCATGGGCCAGAATCAAGGAAGCAAGTATTCATAGCATCATGTTTCTACACTATTTTGTGTCGATAAGTAATAAAGTGCTTTTAGCCAGTGGCTGTTTGATAGATCTTAGCCAATCACAGCTAAGAGATGCTTTCAGGCCTTTGGGGTAAACTCCCACTACAGGAAATAGTGCGGAAAATAAAGAGTTCTAGAAAGGGGATCTGGAAACCTCGATTCCTCCTCCACCTCTCAGTTAACTAGCCTTGTGATCTTGCACAAGTCAGTTGAACTTTCTGGGATTCTGTTTGTTTTTTAGATAGAAAAGAAAATGAGGACATTAGTTGATAAGGAGTCCCTGCCTCCTTCAGGCAGGTCCTGCTTACTGCTAGTTTTTGTAAATATAGCTTTCCTAGAACACAGCCAAACCAATTGTTTACATATGCTGGTTTTTCAGCTAACAACGGCAGAGCTTAGTTGCAACAAAGACTGTATAACCTGCTAAGCATAAAATACTTACTGTCTGACCCTTTACAGAAAAAGCTTGTCTATCGCAGGATTAAATGATCTCTGAGTTTAAATGATTAAATGATCTCTGACAGTTTCACTTTTTGTTTCTAACCCCAAGAAAGACTAGAAGGAGAGTGAGGAAGGGAAGAAGATGAAGTCAGAGTTATAAATCCAAGTCCAAAAACCAGAAAGCAACTTACCAACAATCCACAAACCAATTGTCCCAACAGTGATAGATTGCATCGCCCCCTGCTGGCCAGGAGGACCTTTTGCTGTAACGTAGGCTAGAGAAGCACAAGAAAGTAACAAATCTGTGCAGGAATCAGACCCTCAGACTCATTTTCAACACAGAGGTCTCTGCTGGTCAGTAGGGAAGTTCCCGTTTGCTCCTGATGCCTTTGAACTCATAAAGCACATGCTTTATGTAGGGAAACTAGGGGAATTGGGGTCATCAAGCTAGAGTGTAGAGCTCCTTTGGAGAGAAGTGAAACCAAGAGAGGACAGGGAAAGCTTGCTTGAAAAGAACTTAATCATGGTGAATGAAGCCAAAGCTAATAAACAATGCTGGATGGGCTCTCATGGCCTCAGACAGTAGGTGAGGATGGTTATTGTTGTGACTGCATTAAATCATACTAATCCCAACGCCACAAGCCACTTTGAATGATGAAGTGAAGTGACCTGCAATGGCAGCCAGGAGGCGGTCCATTCTGCCCCTGTTGGGCAGGGCTGCTGTCAGCCCTCTCAGGCGAGCTCTGCATCCTGTCTTAGGGGCCCAACTCTGCCTTCAGAGGAGACTTGCAGACTGGCAGATTTCAGTTTGGTTTGGAGTTTTGTTGTGTGTTTCTTGGTGGGAAGGCACCATCCTCCATCCATGGAGAGCCCTGGATTAATGGCTAAAGTAACACCTACTGGCGGGACCAGCCCAGGCTAGGGCAGCCTCTCTGCTGTTGACTCAGGTCTCCTCTTGACTCACAGCCTCACTCGGTTTTGTGGGCTGTTTGAGGTTCCTGCTCTAAAGTCCGCCTGTTTCATGATGTGAAAAACATGCTACAGAGTACATGTTCCTTCCTTCCCAGAGTGGAGCACATGCTGCTTCATGGGCAAACCTTGAGGGAATCAAGAGGAAGTTGTTTTGCGCTATAGTGAATCCCAAGCCAAAAATAAATCAGCTTTAACATACGAATTCTTAACTTGGTTGCTTTCTTTCTTAACTTTCCTTCAACTTCTGCTCATAATCTTGGGGAATGGTTGAGATAAAGTCCTAAGAACACAAATCCAAGTGCAGGCTTGGGTTTTTCCTTTTGGCTCCAGTGAATTGAGGTGAAAATTGCCACAATCTTGGTGTATTTTCTTCTCCTCCATGATAAATCCTTTTGGAAACAAAGTGGGATATGAAAATATATGGCTATATGTTTGTTTACTTACATTTTTTTTTTGCCCTTTCTCTGATCCCAAATGGTGCCAAAATATGCTATTTTTTTCTACTTGGTAGAAGGGTGGAGATTTTTATTTCCCTAATCTCTCTCTCGGGAATATAAGAAAATCAAAATATCTCCTGTAAAGTTTTAAAATGAGTTAATTTAACTTGGAGCATGGAGATTACCCTCTGCTACATATAAAACATTTATTTATATCATGGGTAGACATTGAGTAATGTGAATTTTCTTCATTTTTGAAGGATATAATACACAAACCAAAGGAATGGTGAAGCATCTGTTGAATTGCTTTAGTCCCCCTCATTATAACGATGCTAAAAAAAATTAGAACAAATAGGAATGAAAAATGAACTGAATTTCAGGAAAACTGTACAAGAAGTCTCTAAGCAAAAGGGCATGCAAAAAGGAACTGCTGGGCACATTACTTTGTGTGTGTGTGTATATGTGCATGTGTGTGTCTGTGTGCGTGTGTGTCTGTGTGCGTGTGTGTGTGCGCACGCACATGAGCTCTCATGCAGTGGGGGGGAAGTGGGGGAAATCTGACTGAGGAAACCAGTTCCTGGAGTGCAGGTGTAAGGAGAGAGGATTCTGGGATTCAGGGTATCGGAGCAGGAGTGGATTCCATGTCTGCCAGTGCATGGGATAGCCTGTGTAAGAGCAAAAACCATCACCTCTAATGCAGGAAATCTGATCTGGTCCTTATCTTTCCTCCTTATGGGAGAGACCAAAATTTGGAGCATATAAGAAAAATAAAATGGACTTGCATGATGCATCTCTGAGAAGAGAAAGGCAATGAGATTCAGCCCGAAGGCCAACCCCTCCCCACTACCTCTTACCTCTTGGCCAAGAACAGTTGGTACAAAATGTGATCTGGATTTCCAAATGAAGCCTTGCCTGATAGTCACTTGATTGCCCCAGTTGGCGGTAGGGCTGGTGGTGGGCCATTCTTATTTCTGCAACAGCTTAATTCAACTGAAATTTTCCTTTTGTGGGTCACCTTAAAGCCAGGATCTCAAAGATGTCAAAACCACCTGCTAAAGTTAATTATTTTCCAAGTGACACAGACCTCAAAGAAAGAGATCTGTGTTCATCTCACCTTCTCACCCACCACGAGTGACAGCTGTATATGGACTATGGGAATTCCCTTGGAGTAACTGTCCTGGGAGGAGAATCTAGCTGGAGTGGTGACCTTGTCATTGGAATTCATTTCAAAATTGACCCACCAGGGGAACTATCTGTATGTCCCACCTCCCAGGGACAGTGCACACTTCTAAAACTCTCAAAGACGTCAATTTATAACAGTGTCTGACAAATGGTGGCATTGCACCAAAATGTGTAGCTGTGGATTTTACTTTTGTTGGTTGTATTTGTAATGCTGAGCTTCCCAGGCACATGGCAAAGTCTTACATCTTACGTGAGCCAAGAAACTTCATCAAGCTGATATTGACTGAAGGAACTGAGAATTGAGGACCTTGTTTACACAAGTAGATGGTCAATACTTATTTATTCAATAGAATATCTTTTCTTTTGAGTGGAAGTTGAAGAGTTTATGGGGAGGTGTCGCTTTAAGAGAAACAAAGTGACTTGCAGATGTGTCCACTCTCTTTAGCTGGCTCTTTAATCTCGAGCAGTACATTATCAGGTTGACATTTTTTAAAAAGATGGAACCCACTGTTGGTGAGAGGTTGGGAAATGGACATACTCCTACATTACCAATAAGAATATAAATTGTTATGGGTTTTTAAATTTATTTATTTTATTTATTTATTTTTGGCTGTGTTGGGTCTTTGTTGCTGTATGCGGCCTTTCTCTAGTTGTGGTGAGCCGGGACTACTCTTTGTTGCAGTGCATGGGCTTCTCATTGTGGTGGCTTCTCTCATTGTGGAGCACAGCCTCTAGAGCGCAGGCTTAGTAGTTTCGGCGCATGGACTTAGTTGCTCCGTGGCATGTGGGATCTTCCCGGACCAGGGCTCGAACCCGTGTCCCCTGCATTGGCAGGCAGATTCTCAACCACTGCGCCACCAGGGAAGCCCTGTTATGGGTTTTTAGATAAAATTATTAGTACACTGTAATTCAGTAATGCTTCTTTTAATAATTTATCCTAAGGACATAATCAGTAACATACATAAATGTATATATACAAGGATTTTCATCACATCATTTTAAGAATGAAAACTTTGGGAACAAAATTCCCAATATAAGAAAATGGTTAAATAAATTATGACATACATATTCTGCAGACATAAAAATCACTTTTGAAAACTTTTTAGAGACATAGAAAGGAATATTTTTTAATACAGTGTTAAATAAAAAAGGCAGGGAATGAAATGAATTAAATAATTTTGGTAAATAATATATGTATTGGAAAAATATTAGAAGTACATAATGACTGTTACATTTTGGCTTATATCTGGCTGGTGAGATTATAGAAAATCTTTTTTTCTCTGCTTTTCTATATTCACCATCTTTTCAACAGCAAACTTGCATTACTCTTATAATTTAAAAATTTATAATTCTGATATTTTTTGGAGAACTGAGCAGTTTATTAAGGGGTATGACAAAAGTAACATTATTTAATTTAGCCATGCCCATTTTTCCATAAAAGATTTGAGGTTAATTATGAGACATACATAAGATAAAATGATTAAACACAATTAAAAAATCAGGATTGAAGAAAACATAAAATTGAATACAACGTCAAGACTGAAAGATAAAAATGGAACCCAGATCTACATGCCATAAAATCCTACTTAATTGCATTAGCAAGCCGTAGATTGGATGATGCTTCCCAGTGGCTGAAGCAAAGAGGGAAAACTCCTTGGTGGTGCAGAGGCAGTTTTGGAGCCCCCAACTTGAGGGACATTAATGTGGGACTTTACCTGGTAGACATCAAAGGATGAAGTGAACATATTTCTTGGCAATATTTCCACTGCAGAAGCTGCCATAGGACTGTTTTTGTAGCATCACTCAATGAAGGAACCAAAAAATGTGATTTACTGAGCAATTACATGGGGCCTGTCCTAGTTAGGTTTTTCCTAAAACAGAACCCAACAAGGACTTGGATACAGGTAGTTTATTTGGAAGGTTATCCCAGGAAGCAGGAGTATGAGACAGTGAAAGCCCATAAAGAGATTTTGTTTTGTTTTCTTTTGGTATTAGCTTTATTGAGATATAATTGGAACATATACAGGAAAGTTTATTTTTCTTATATTCTTTTTTTTATTTTTTAAATATTTTTCTTATATTCTTAAGTGAATACCATACTATTCACCCACTTAAAGCATACAGTGAAATGGTTTTTAGTACATTAAAGAGCATCTTATTGAGCTGGTTACTGGGGGACACAGGGGTTCCATCATGCTGGAATGTACTTCCTTTAGGAAATTTTTCTACTTGAAATACAATTAGCTCTGTTTGTGACCTTTATCACTGTTAATACGTATATTTAAGCTCTTCCTATATTGAATTATAATTTTCTGTTTATTTATCTGTCTCTCTACTATTAGATTCTGGACACTTCAGGGTCAAGAATACAGATTCATCTCTGTAACTTTGGCACCTCGCCCAGTCTTGACACCTAGGTTCTTTGGAAATATATATTGAATTGATGAATAATTAATTGCTTTGCAAGACAATGTAAGCCAATCACCAATTCACTTCTGATGATGTTTATTGATGTCTGACACATGGCAGCCACTGGGCCAGGTGTCAGGAATTCAAACATGAACAAATCACTGTTACTTCTCCTAGAGTTGCCAGTGTCTAGAGGAGATTGGCACGTGAAAAAGAATGACAACATAGAGCAGGAAGCAATATCAGAGAGGTGTTAAGTCGAACAATATGAAATGACCATCTTTGTAGGGCAGAAACAGTTGAATATGGGCAATGTCATATGATTCAACCTATTAAAGATTATGCTGCCCCTGGGAATTCCCTGGCTGTCCAGTGATTAGGACTCTGTGCTTCCACTACCAGGGGCACGGGTTTGATACCTGGTCAGGGAACTACTCGAAAGCTGCCAAATTAAAAAGAAAAAAAAAAAAAACCAAAGGTTATGCTGCCAGAACATAAGGGAGAATAATTAGTGAATCTGACATCATTTGATCTGCAAGGGCTTTAATTCTAAAGCTTGGGAAAATGACAAAAACAGTTGAATCCTTAGCAGACAGTAGAGGGGGTCCTCTGAGCAAATAAACCCAAGAAGAGAGTACATTGTAGACAAGCAACATGGTTAGTATACTAACGGAGGTAGGGAGTAAACGAAGAAAAGATTTTTGACTGCTAACTTCAGAGGAGCAACATCTTCTTTTTCAATATCTCACTTCCCTAAGCTAGTTGCTATCAAAATAAATTGTGAAAAAAAATTATCCTGTGAAATTCCAGCTCAAGTAACTTGTAGTGCTACCTAATGAACAAAATACATGTGCCAGGTATATTAATTATCTCTTGTTGTGGAAAGAATTACCCATAATGATATTATCTCACTATTTCTGTGAGTCAGGAATCCAGCCATCGCTTAGCTGGGTCCTCCAGCTCAGGATCTCTCACAAAGTTGCAGTCAAGCTGGCGGCTGTGGCTCCAGTGCTCCCAATATTTGACTGGAGCATGATCCACTTCCGGGCTCACTCATGTGGCTATTGAACTGAGGCCCTCAGTTCCTTGATGGCTTTTGGACAAAGGCCACTCCTAATCTTGGCCATGTAGGTGTCTCCAAAGGGCCGTGCACATCATGGCCACTGAATTCCATCAGAGCAACAAGTGAGAAAGCAAAAGAGAGCAAGCAGGATGGAAGTCACTGTCTTTCATGACTCAGTCTTGGAAGTAACGCCCAGTACCTCAGAATGTGACCGTCTTTGGAGATAGGATCCTTATAGAGGTAATGAACTGAAACTGAGGTTATTAGAATGGGCTCTAATCCAATATAACTGTTTTTTTTTAATAAAAAGGGGAAATTTAGACACAGGGATACACACAGAGGGAAGACGATGTGAAGAGGCAGGGAGAACACCATGTGAACGTAAAAATGGTCATCAACCAGCCAAGGGGAGAGGCCTGGGACAGATTATTCCCTCATAGCCCTTAGAAGGAACCAAACTTGCCAACATCTTGATTTTGGACTTCCAGCCTCCAGAACTCTGAGATAATAAATTCCTTTTGTTTAAGCCAACCAGTTTGAGGTTCTTTGTTACAGCAGCCCTAGCAAACTAATATAAGTGGTGAACAAAATGGATAGTTTTCCTGCAGTCAGAGCTTACAGTCCAAGGGCAGAGATAGATGTTAACCAAATGACCAGATAACAAATGTGTAATTGAAAACTTGAAAGATGTGCTCCAAAAAAAAGGAACAAGGCCTTATGAACACATACAAGAAAATAACCCAACCTAGCCTTGCACTGAAGGACATATCTGAAGGACAAGCAGATACTAAGGAGGTAAAGAGTTGCATTCATCTAGCACAGATTCCTAGATGAATCTGGATAAAAATTGGCTTGGGGGGGCTTCCCTGGTGGCACAGTGGTTGAGAATCTGCCTGCCAATGCAGGGGACACGGGTTCAAGCCCTGGTCTGGGAGGATCCCACCTGCCGCGGAGCAACTAGGCCCATGAGCCACAACTACTGAGCCTGCGCGTCTGGAGCCTGTGCTCCGCAACAAGAGAGGCTGCGACAGTGAGAGGCCCGCGCACCGCGATGAAGAGCGGCCCCCGCTTGCCACAACTAGAGAAAGCCCGCACACAGAAACGAAGACCCAACGCAGCAAAAATAAATAAATTAATTAATAAACTCCTACCCCCAACATCTTCTTTAAAAAAAGAAAAAAAAATTGGCTCAGGAAAATTCCAGCGGGGAAGAGTTTAAACATTAGATCCATTGGGCTGCTAAGCATTTCAAAGGAAAGATGGAAATCCCATTTCTTGAGCCATTTTGGATGGCACAGCAGAAAGCACTCCAAAGTCTATTCTAGGGAGTCTTAACGCTGGCCAGTTGATTTCATCTTTGTCTCTTTCATTTCTTTCTCTTGCGATTTTCTAGTTGCTTCTCAAGTTATGGCCTGACAGTCAAAGGGGCTATAATGCCTCCTTTATGTAGTCATGACAGTTTGTTCTTTATAAAAGGAATCATGCAGGGCTAATAAATTAGGATAACCCCCAAATAAATTAAGGTGACATTTACAACAAAATCATTTAGCAATGTTCACATTCTGAAGGAGGAATAACTGTGTTAAGAAGTTGAGTCTTGAGATGAACTGGCATTTGGCAACCTAAGAGGCTCTTTTCAAATATAAGATTACTTGGCAGCCCAAAGGTTTTAAAACAGAAGCCATTCCATTAGAAGTTTATAGAAACCATTTGGATTATCTAGTTGAAAATCAGAGTTGATAGTTGATTCAGCTGGCATATGAGCCATCTTATATCATCTTATATCCAGCCTTTTTTAACTCAGCACCCCAAATCTTGGATGCTCAAATTTCAGCTGAATTAACCTGAAAATCTGGGAAATGTGTCAGATGGTTTCAGCAAGACAAAAGACTCGCTTTTGTTTTCCTACATACCACCTCCCAATGGATAAAGTTTAGAGGCACTGACTGTCTCTTTGCCATGTGGGTCTGTGTCACTGAGATCTGATTTGTTGGTGACATGATTGTCCAGACATAGGCGTCAGTCTAGATTGCCGCCAAGGTCATGGTGGAGAAGGGCAGCCAACCAGGAACAAATGCAACACTCCCTCATCCTGAAACCTGGAGATCTCTGCTCGAGCCGTGAGGCAGGGAATAAAGCCCCAGTTCCAAGTCTTTTACTTTTCTACACCCAGTGCTTCTCTGCTCTGCCATATTTGCCCTAATTTACTGCTTCTTCTTTGTCCACTGTCATAGCAGCCATCCTTTCCTCTCTATAACTGCCCATTTGTGGGCCATTATTGACCTTGAAGGCCTGGAACCTTGTCTATATTTGCACTTGTTTTTACACATTCTCACTCAGATTGTCTTGAGTGATTCTCTCATGCCTGCTGCTGTAAGGCTGCCATCCTATGTCCGGGAAAAGTCATATCAACACTGGGAAACACTTCTGTTGTGATGAGCCAATGAGGTGCCCAGTCACGGATTCCAGGCAGCCCCATTCTGTGTCCCCATTATCTGACGATTAAGGATCATAAAAGAGTGGCCAGTCTGGCAAGGGAAGCTCAGGCTCTTTCTGGGATCTGGGCAATACAGGTGTGAGTATAGCTCAGTGGGTGGCCAAGGAAGGCCATGGACTCTCTTACACTGTTGGTGTGCTTAGAGATAATGTTGTCCCACTGCTGGTGTTTAAATGAGGTCTGAGCCCTATCTCTGTATCTTGGAGAGTGACAAAGAACAGTGTGAAATCTGAGATGAAAAGCTTGCTTGGGGTAGAATGACAGCACATGCTAATGGTCCGTGTACATTTGCTATAAAATTCTACTTGAATGGATGTGTCTGTTCTCACTCTTTCTCTCTCCCTTACACACACACACACGCGCGCGCGTGCACACACACAGCACAATGCACATAAGGTTAAGGGGAGATGAGGGAGACATTGGGGTGATTGCTCTGGTTGGGGAAGCTTTTACCTACTCTCTGAGGCAGGTGCAGCACAGCTCTGCCCAAAGTCTGGGAATAACATGTCTCAGTTATGCTCCCTTGGTTCCTACCATTGCCCAAACCTTGTCCTTCAGCATCCCTTTGACCTAAAGCGTTCTCCTAATTTTCTTCCAAAAATCTCTTATTTCTGCTTAAGTTAGTAAGAGTTGGACTGATGGCATTACTGTTTAGGTATCACATTGTTGATAAGGAAAAATCAGGTGGAGTGGTTAATCTTTTTTTCTTTCAGATCTCTCTTAAAACAACAGTTCATAAACCCTCCTGGATTGCATCAACTCAATGATTTGGCTGAAGAAGGTGAAGAGATTGATCTAGTTTCAGGATGTGCATCAGTGGGAATGTTAGTTAAAAAGACCTCTGGAATCCAGAGCCTCCTATATTTTCTCTCTTTTCTGAAATTCTCCACCTCTAAAGAGATAAAGGTTTTAGGCAATTAGTGTGAAACTTTGCCCTGGCCTTACTGACCTTATAATTCTTTCATTTTCATTTTACTGACTAAGCTCTAAATACAGCTTATTTAAGTAAAGACTTAAAAATTAGTCTAAAGTGCCAAGGTATTGAAGTTTACAAAATGACCACTATTTGTGTGATACAAGCCAGTCCACAGGTGGAGGTTATTATAAACATGCAGTTATGTCACATGAATCAGTCCACTGCAGAAGAGACGGCAGGAGGAAGTCTCAGCAAAGGGGGAGACATGGGTCAGCATTTGTAGTTTTTTTTTTTTTTTTTCTGCGTACGCGGGCCTCTCACTGTTGTGGCCTCTCCCGTTGCGGAGCACAGCCTCCGGACGCGCAGGCTCAGCGGCCATGGCTCACGGGCCCAGCCGCTCCGCGGCATGTGGGATCTTCCCGGACTGGGGCACGAACCCGTGTTCCCTGCCTCGGCAGGCGGACGCTCAACCACTGTGCCACCAGGGAAGCCCCAGCATTTGTACTTTTAACAGTACTTGGCTCCCTCTTATTCCAAGCCCTGTCAGTCTTGGATTATGTTGTTTCTGAGAATAAAATACAGTAATGTATAATGGTGATGGGATGGGTCTCAATCACAATTCTTTTGAAGTCTCTTTGGCTGAACTAGGTCCAGGATCAGCAAGAAAAAATAGTAATAATCAAGGAGAATGAATGAATAATCATGCAGCATATATAAATACAACAGGGAAGTATTGAGGCCCTACTCTGGGCCAGACACTGTGCTAAGCCAGAGGATACAGAGATAAAAGATGACTAGTTCCTGTCCTCAAAGAGCTTAGACTCTCCAGGAACGTGGAAATGTGGGTGAAGTAAATTTATTCTACATAAATCATTTCAGACCAGAGGCTTGCAGGGCTGGAGATGAGTTTACATAGAAGCAGGAATAGCTGTCCCACTCTAGACCTGACAGCCATCCAACTCTGACCACAATTATCCATCCATCTCCCATTGTTTCTGTGGGGTTAGCCAACAAAATTTGGGGGCAAAATAGAGAAGACAACAGAAAGAAGATAAAGTGAGAAGATAACTGCAGAGCGGAATAGAGCCAACTCTGCTGTGGGAAAAAAAGGAAGAACAGAGTAAAAGGCCAAAGATTTCAAAGTCTATTCCATGAATTGGTGCCATCTTGGTGATATTTTATAACCTATGGCAAAATGAGAAGAGAAAGCTCAGTGTAGTACTTTACCATATGCCAGTTTAAAGTTGCTAAAGGTCTTTTGTGGGAAAGACTGTCATTTATTTTAGGAATATCTTCTCCCTGATTTAAAATGCCTTCTCTTTTATGACAGCATGTACTCAACTGATGACTCTCTGATAATCCCGCAGAATATATTATCCTGGTCTGCAAAATCTGGAAGTCGGGAACCACTGAGAAATCAGAGCACAGTTCCCACCACCTGAGGCACTTCTGCTCTTCAAAAGACTGAGGCATTTCTCAGGAATTAAACAACCCCAGGTTCTTTGTGCAGAAAATGGAGAGGGAATGGTAGATGGGATTCTGGAACCAAAGCTTCCCTCACAGTCTGTAGGTATGATTACATTCGGCCCCTCAGAGGTTTGAATTTCAGGAGACTGCTTGAGGGCAAGGAGTCAGACCAGTGTTTACATGGCTGAATGGAAGAGTGGGAGAAATGAATGGGTGAGTCAAGATGCATCATTCTGGAGTTCGAGTGAATTCCTGTCCTCCTCACCAGCATCGCTTACCAGCCAGCTACAGGAAAGACGAGGAAGTCACTCCAAAACAGGGTGGGGGTGAAGAGAAAAGTTGCCTTAACTTTCTAAAAAGAAGTTAATATCCTTTTTTTTTCTTCTTGTGGTACGCGGACCTCTCACTGCCGTGGCCTCTCCCATTGCGGAGCACAGGCTCCGGACGCGCAGACTCAGCGGCCATGGCTCATGGGCCCAGCCGCTCCGCGGCATGTGGGAATCTTCCCGGACCAGGGCACGAACCCGTGTCCCCTGCATCGGCAGGCAGACTCTCAACCACTGCCCACTAGGGAAGCCCAATTTCTGTTGTTTAAGGCACACCAGTCTGTGGCATTTTGTGATGGCAGCCTGAGTAGACTAATATAATCAGTAATTATCCTATGAACTGACCTTGATTTCTTAAGAATAAAATGTTTACCCAGAGGAAGTGATAGAAGTCTCTTTGGGCACCACATTGTCACTTAGAAAGAGAAGGGTACTAGCATTATTCGTGTTTTTACCTATTTGTTAGACAGGAGCTAATCATTGCAAATACACTGGATAGGAAGCTATGGGTTAGAAAGGTTGTGGAACTTGCTAGGTCACAGGGCTAGTAAGTTGAGGGCCTCAGTGGGCTACACCAGGTTTGCTGGGCTCAGAAGCCAGGCTGTACCTGTTTGCTCTGCCTTCTGCATCATCCCAGCCTGCATCGGACTGAGTTCTCACCTTCCTTGTCTAACATCTCACTTTTGCTGTAGTGATTAAAACCACTTTATAAACTGGGCAAGCTTCTTTTGAACATTCACCAAGATCCGTTGTTTATATGATCCCAATTTTGCAAGGATAAAGAAAGAACAAAAGAAAATATGTACAGTATATGTTGCACTTAAAAAGCCTGGGGAAAAAAGCCTAGAAGCATGACATCAAATGGTAATAGTGTTTTTTTCTGAATAGTAGGATAGTGAGTGATTTTATTTTGCTTTTATATTTTTTGGACACTTATTTTACACTCTCAGATTTCATAGTCCGAAAAACAATTTTTAATAACAAAGAGCAGGGTGCACCGTCCTCTTCCTGCGGCATTTGTGTGCTCTGCCCTAGCATGGGGTATCCACAGCTCCTTGTTTGAAAGCCTGGGCACCAAAGTTAGGGCTGGGGAGGGCCACAGAGAGAAGCAAATGTCAGGAGCTGACCCCAAGCAATCCCGTTACAGATCAGTGGGGGCAGGGAGGAGATGCTGACACTGGTTCAGTTCCAAACCTAACTGGGAAAACGTGAAATGGTTACCATCTGGAGCTGCCTGGTGACGGGAGGTGAGGCGGGGAGGCGGTCTGCGACCAGGGCTCCAGCACCAGCGTTGCCTCTCTGTGCCCCTGCCCTTCCTTCGAAGTGTGACACAGGAGGGAGAAAGAACTACACCTCTCCGTGGCCTTCAGGTGACCCAGCCACTCCGACAGGGTGGCCGCTGTCAAAGTGACATTTCCAAATAATGAAGTGATCCATAGACGCTGCACCATGTCGTTGCAGATCTGTCTTTACCAAATAGAAAGGAATGAAAAGCAAATTTCCTGCTTGTGTTCTAGAGAGTGTGTGGCCTAGATGGGTGGTATTCTCCGTGGTTATCTTGGCAATAATTAATTCTTATTCCCTCTTATATCTTCTGAAGTGCCATTTTTGGCAAAAGAGCCCAGGAGAAATAGTGGGTGTTGAGGAAAAGGAAACAGTAGGGTTCCCACCCCCAACTCTCTCCCTCAGTTTCATAATGAAAAGTTGTGAACAGCAGAGAGCTAGGATTTCCTGAGAGAAAATGATGGTGAATGAAAGCTTCTTATAAATGCTAGAATATTCTGGAGGGGATCCTGCTGATTAGAAAGTAAAAGGGCTATTGTGTTTTCTCCAGGGAAACTTTGGAGGCTGGCAGTGACCTGAAAACAGCAGAACTTCTAGAAAGATTGGCAGCCTTACCAAAGCAAGGCTCTCTTTGCCTTTTTGTAACTCTGTCTACCTTTGGTTTTAGTTTCTGTAACTCTTAGAAGGCAGAGATCCTATTCTGTTTATCCATTTGCTCCTTCAGCAACTATTATTGAGCATCCATTATGTGAACAGGTCTGTGCTACTCATGGAGGGGATATATGTATATGTGTGTGTATGTGTACATATATGAATATATTATACATTCATTATATATGTTATTTCTGTATATGGTAGTGGGCTGAGTGGTGGTCACCCAAAAGATAAGTCCATGTCCTAACACCTGTTAGGTGTGCAATTTTGAGTAATTTCTATCTCCAGTGGAGATAACAGTTGTGCCTTAAAGGATTAGATGAGATAACTTCTGTGAAGCACTTACATCGTCTGTTGCAAAGCAAGTCCTCAATAAATGTCAGCTCCTCTTATTGTCCTTCTAGTCTCAGTTTAAATGACCCTTCCTAGGGGAAGCCTTGCCCGACCTGAGGTTAAGTCTCTCTCGTATGTTCTCATGTATTCCCTGTTCTTCACCTATTATAATTCTCACTAATGTTTATTTCAAATATGTGTTTAATGCCTGTTCTCCTTGATAAACAGTAATGTTCTATTGTTCCATGAGACCAGGCACCTTTTTGTCTGCCTGTGCACTAATGCACACTTGTACATATAATATATACATATATGCATATATTATAAGTGTGCATTAATTTCCCAGGCACTCTGACTCAGGAGCTTCAACTTTTCACCATTATACCCTATTGCTCTTTAGTATGTGGAATGACTAGGAATGGGACTGAGCCTGGCTTTTAGGCAGAGGCAGCAGGCAAGGGACTTAGCACACTGTGATATGTACAGTAACTACTTCTTACATGAATGATTCCACCCACGTTCGCATCTTAGTCTGAAAAAGGCGAACTTAGAGCAAAAGGATTGCTCTCTTTCATAAATGGTCTTAGCCTGGGCTTCTGCAGAAGCAGGTGCTAAGACAAAGACTCCAGTGGAGGTGATCCCAGGAAACACAGGTAGGAGAGTGGGGAGGTGAGGCAGGGATGAGAAGGCAGCCAAGATAAGGGTCCATTACCAAGCAAGTTCCCACTGTGGGTAGCTGAAGATTTGTCCTGCTGTGGATCGCTGGGAGCCAGCACGGGGCACACCCTGGGGTGGAAAGTACTCCCCCTGAGACGTAAGGGAGCTGGGCTATTTACATACCAACTCCCATTAGTATTCTGTTGAGGCCTCTTCATGGGCGACATGAATTCCCTTGTACTTTTGGCCAAGGAAGCAGCAGCAAAGACCTTCCAACAGAGAAACATATGTGCATTTCCCTGGGAGGGAGTAAGTTGGGTCATGGGGAGAGTACTGAGAACATCTGTCTCAGGTGATTGGAAGATTCGTTTTCTAAGGTTCCTGGTCCTGAGGCTGCTTATGGAGAAAGCGGCGGGGCATTATTTCCCAGAAACGCCAAACCCCTAAGCTAGACATATTGTCCTCCCAGCTTAAATCCAAATTCAGTCAAAAACCCTATAGCAATGAGAGACTAAATCAATTCCCTTCTTTTCTTTCTCCTCTTCCACCTGATCAAGTTGTGTTTATTATGATTTGAACAGTGCCTCTATTTTGGGTAGAATATTATAAAGAAATAGGAAACCATGTTGGGGGTATAGTTAGGAAAACATAGATAAAAGGAGAGGAAGCCTATATGTGGAAGTCATCTCAGACACAGTTGGCACTGGAAAATTAGAAAACAATCCTTCCTTCTTTTTTTGTCGGGGGAAGAGGGTGTAGGCTGCTAGGGGTGGGTGCGGTTTGAAACCCAACATTTCCCTGCATATCTCAAGTCCAGTGGGAGAAGAACCTTTGGGCCCTGTGTACCTTTTGAAAACATTTACCTTGGCCTTCATAAAATTGAACATGATAAATTGTGTGGAAAATTATTACCAAATCCTCCTGAGGGAGGACATGCACGTGGCAGGACTGGGGAGGGAGGGAAGTGGAGCTCTCTGCTCTCCCACACTGGGGGCAGGGCCCTCTGGCTCCAGGAAATAGAGGTCTACTAAAATGAGTTGTTTGGGGCAGGACAGGGGGGAAATCTTTTCTTTACCAAGCCAAGAACCCTCAGTATCTATAGAAAGGGGCTCATTTCCGAGGCCTCAGAGGAATTTCTGGAAGAAGAGGCATAACAACATCTCTGTAATCCCCCCTAAGGATAAGATTAAATAAACTCCACATTTTTGGAAGTAGCAACAGAAGTGAGTGGCCTCAGAGGTTGGTCCTCGAATCGGGGAAAGGAATCCCTAGGAGGTGCTGAAGGCTGAAGTGGTCGTAACTTCAAACTGCTGCCTAGTGATGGTGGCAGCTCTGAGACTGACTGTCATTTCAGGGGAGTGGGGATGGCAAACGGGGCATAGGCGCAGGTTGTGGGGACCGTGGAGGATTAGAGAACCCCTCTGGAAGAATCAGAGAGTAAAGAAACTGGAGCTATGCTCACCTGGTGGCAGAAGATGACCAAGACTGTCGAGTTTATGTAAATAAGTGTTGGAAAATTGGTATAAAGTGTACTCATAGAAAATTTGAGGTACAGTAAGGCCAACAGGTCAGGAGATGATTACCATTAAAAGATGGTGTGTTACTCACAGTTCCCAGGAGGAGGGGTGTGCACATCAAGGGGGGCCACATAGAGAGGCACCGGGTTCAGTTAGAAGGCAGAGGGCGAGAGAGAAAACTGTGGACCAGAATCTTTATTATGCTTTGCGCAGGGAGGTACAGGCAAGGTAGGGTAAGCAGGCTTAAGATTGGCTAGTTTTAATGGTCTTGGTGGACTCAGGTGCACAGGAGCTGTCCCTGGCTGTCTGGATCCTAGCCCTGGGGTGATTAGGGCAGGTGGACAGTGGCCTGGAGTGTGAAAGCCTGATAAAGGAGGTGGCTGGGTTATGGGCTCTAGAGTGGTTGGTGTGTATTTGAAAAGTGTGTTCCCAGATGAGTCATTCATCACTGGGAATTAACAAACCCTGGGCTGGGCAGTCTCTCCACAGTCAGCAAGGCCCCAGATGTCAGAGCATCCGAATAGAGAGAATAAAAGACACAGTTAATACAACAAGCCAGCTGGGAGGCGGTGAGCACCACTTTTTCTTTTTCTTTTTAAACACTTCATAAAACGTTAAAACACTTTACATTTTAAGTCATGGCCCCTAGATAGCCACATAGACCAGCCCTAGTGTATATACTCGTGAAGGGAAGCGGTTATATTTGTCCCAGTCCGCACTTGGAAAGGACTTTGAAATCTTTCTCTGTAGAAGGCCTCATATGCATAAGTACAAAACCTTATTCATTGATAATAAGCTTCAATGGAAACTTTTAATCATGTTTTTAAAGGCTGCTGTTTCAAAGCGATCTAGCAGAACCAAAGCCTTCATTATTTGAGAGATGTTTTTATGCAGAGTCTGTTGATACCACACTTTGAAAGCGAATTAATGATGAGCTTGGGTAAGCTGGCTATTCAAAAAGATGTCGGGGACAGTCCCCCTTTGGAAATGGCTTACACTGCACTATAAAGGGGTTTCCTGTCTCATCCCCACGTGAACTCTGGTTCCCTTTCTTTCTCTCTCTCTTGGGTTGCCCTGCCGAGAAGAAACCAGTTAGAAAATTACACATAACACTGTACTTCACTATATGGCATTATTGTTACTTCCATTTGCATATTAATTTTCTAGAATCAGATGGCAATGCAACTGCATACATAACACCAGGGATGGTATGAAAGAGTGGGTGGTTTTCTACAGCACATGGATTCCTGGGTTTGACCGAAAATAAAAGGCAATAAATACAAAATATTTTTTAAAAGAGAGAGATTTAAACCTCAATAGACTTTGGTTCTTGGGCTTGTGAGAACAGTTTGGTCTCTGAATCACTGAGTGGGCTCTCAGGGAGACCTGAGCTCTTGGAAGAAGGAGCACATGCGTTTCAAAGCCCGTGTTGGCTCTGGGAGCTCAGGGTGTCCTGGTGCAGTGCAGCATACAGAAAACATAGCCAACTGTTCACTCATGTCCAAAAGTCTGATGCTCGCACTGGAAAAGTTCTCTCGGGTCATCCAGCACAAAGCAAACCCTCTTCAACTCTGGGCCTTGGACTCTGTGCTAATCCTACCCAATTTCAGCCTGTCGGAGGGCTGCTGATACGGAGACTCAGCTCTCAGTGGACTGTGCTTCATGGGGACAGTTGGAGTTTACTCTTCCGTGATGGCTTTTTGCTAGTACCCCTGGACTTGCCATGGGCTTCCACTCCTGTCAGCAGTATTTCTATAAAGGCAAAGTCGGTTCTAGCATGATGTGGTAAGAGGTACAGCTCAGGCCATTTGCAGAAGAAAACATTCTCATCCTCACATATCCAAAGGCAGACCTTGAAAGGCTGCTCTACTCTGCTCAGGCCTTCTCAGCCAGCCTGAGTGACCCAAGTGCCCGCAGGCCCAGAAATACAGGCCAGAATCCCCTCCAGGTGTTCATGGTATCATTCTTTCTGGGAACAAACCCCAACCCCCCCAAAATGGGCAGGTTGATAAAATTTTAATTTTGCCATATGAGAAAAAAAAATCTATCTACTCTCCCTATCATTTCACAATAAAAGTAACACCAAAAATATGAATATTGTCTGGAGAAAATGTTGGCACAGATTGCTAGGCTATGTAGAAATAATTGACTCATATTTACTGAGTGTTTTTCCAGGTATATCAGGCACTCTTTTAAGCCCTTATGTGTGTTATCTCATTTTTTTTTTCTTTTTAAAGATCTTTGATGGTTCCACATGGTCTTTTGCAGTGGTGGCAATTTACCATTTTTGTCACATTGGGTCCATTGACAGGGCCTTGCCCAGGGCATTGTGTCTCAGGGATCCTGAGATTAACCAAGGCTGAGTTGGAAGAGTGCCTGATTGATTAACAATGCCTGCCAGGGGAATGTCTGTGTAGCAGGGAGGAGGGATAGGATGGGAGGGTATTTGCCACCCCACAGTTCTCCAAAAAAGTTTCAAAGTCCTCAGTGGGCACTTAAGGCACTTGACAGTTCTTGATGACTTTCTAGACTTGTCTCCTGCCCCTTTTCTTTCAATTCAGTGCTAGTGCTTCTGCAGCTATAACAGGCACATGAATCTCCAGGGTTCTTGTTAAAATGCGGATTCTTATTCAGTAGGTCTGAGATTCCCCATTTTTATCAAGCTCCCAGATGTTGCTGGTGTGTGGACCACACTTTGATTAGCCAGGCCACTTACCATTCGTTCTCAGAAACTGCAGTGTGTTTTTACTTGTCAGTTAATAATGATTGCCATTTATTTTTTACTAGGTGCCAGGCCCTGTGCTAAGCATTTTGCATAAATCATCTTATTTAATTCTAACACAAAACCTCTTAGATAGATAATTGTATTATCATCCCGTTTTATAAATGAATAAAACCAGACTCAGAAGTTAAGTAACTTGCTCACGTTTATAGGGCAGCATGGGGCTTGAACCCAGGCCTGATGGACCACAGAGCATATATCCTAACTCCTTGTTACTCAGCCTGGGGGTTAGCAGTATCAGCGTCTTCCTGGGAGCTTGTTAGAAAAGCAGTCCCAGGTCCCTGCCCTAGACCCCACTGAATCAGAATCTGTATTTTATCAAGATCCCAGGTAATTTTTATGCACATTAAAGTGTAAGAAGTGCTACTTTAAACAATCATGACTTCTCAGATTTTCTAATGCTCTTTCTTTCGTAATAGAAAGTCTTGAATCACAATTTTTACCATATCTTTTCAATCAAGGATTTTTTTTTAATACTCTGCAGTTTTGATCCCACAAATTTGACCCAAAGGACATTTTTACTAGGTTGCTGAGGAAATTTTGGGCTTGGCTGAAATAATCAACACAGAATAAAACTGACAATGGCTAAAGACGCAAGTGGTAAAACTTACTATAAATGAAAACCTGCCTAACGGGTCATATAATGTCAGTCATAATGGATGCTGCAGGAATTGGCTCAGGACAAAAATTAGACTTGGTCGAAATAATCAACATGAAATAAAACTGTCAACAGCTAAAATTACCCATGGCAAGATACAGGTTTTTTTAAAAAACTGATAGAAGAATCAAGTCTTCTTAAAAATTAAACATGCAAAATTGGACCTAGAAACATGAACTTGGTAGAAATAGTGGCCTCAAAAAGAAAGCTCACAAGGCAGAGATTATTCCTCTCAACTTATTTCTAGACAACAAGAAATCCTGATTAATGACTGAATATTAAGTTCCATGATTACAGGAAACAGTATCTAATCTTACTTACTGTATATTCCCAGCATCTAGAACAGAGCCCAGCATATAACAGTATCTCAGTTGCACAAAATCTTAAAATTTACGAGGAATACAATCTGATTTTAAAAATTCAGTAGAACAAAAATGAAAATGGAAAAAAGATTTAAAAAGGTTTAAATGTGTGGTATAGAAGTTGACCAAAGAGGGCTTCCCTGGTTGTGCAGTGGTTGAGAGTCCCCCTGCATATGCAGGGGACACGGGTTCCTGCCCCGGTCCGGGAAGATCCCACATGCCGCGGAGCAGCTAGGCCCGTGAGCCATGGCCGCTGAGCCTGCGCGTCCAGAGCCTGTGCTCCGCAACGGGAGAGGCCTGCGTACCGGGGAAAAAAAAAAAAAGAATTTGACCAAAGAAATAAAATGATTTAATGGCATTTGACCCAAAAAATGCTTTTTTTTTTTTTAACATCTTTATTGGAGTATAATTGCTTTACAATGGTGTGTTAGTTTCTGCTTTATAACAAAGTGAATCAGCTATACATATACATATGTTCCAATATCTCTTCCCTCTTGCGTCTCCCTCCCTCCCACCCTCCCTATCCCACCACTCTAGGTGCTCACAAAGCACCGAGCTGAGCTGATCTCCCTGTGCTATGCGGCTGCTTCCCACTAGCTATCTATTTTACATTTGGTAGTGTATATATGTCCATGCCACTCTCTCACTTTCTCACAGCTTGCCCTTCCCCCTCTCCATATCCTCAAGTCCATTCTCTAGTAGGTCTGTGTCTTTATTCCCGTCTTACCCCTAGGTTCTTCATGACCTTTTTTTTTTTTCTTCTGAGATTCCATATATATGTGTTAGCATACTGTATTTGTTTTTCTTTTTTTGACTTACTTCACTCTGTATGACAGACTCTAGGTCCATCCATCTCACTACAAATAACTCAATTTCTTTTCCTTTTATGGCTGATATTCCATTGTATATATGTGCCACATCTTCTTTATCCATTCATCCGATGATGGACACTTAGGTTGTTTCCATGTCCTGGCTATTGTAAATAGAGCTGCAATGAACATTTTGGTACATGACTCTTTTTGAGTTATGGTTTTCTCAGGGTATATGCCCAGTAGTGGGATTGCTGGGTCGTATGGTAGTTCTATTTTTAGTTTTTTAGGAACCTCCATACCGTTCTCCATAGTGGCTGTATCAATTTACATTCCCACCAACAGTGCAAGAGGGTTCCCTTTTCTCCACACCCTCTCCAGCATTTATTGTTTCTAGATTTTTTGATGATGGCCATTCTGACCGGTGTGAGATGATATCTCATTGTAGTTTTGGTTTGCATTTCTCTAATGATTAATGATGTTGAGCATTCTTTCATGTGTTTGTTGGCAATCTGTGTATCTTCCCTAAGAATGCTTTTCATCCAAGAAAGATTTCATGAGAAGATGATTCATCAGTGTTGGCAAAATTTGGATAAGAAATCCACAAACATGAGCTAAAATAATCTAGAAGGTTGAGATCATACTATCCACCTGGTCAAATGGTGGAGTCAGAAATACAGAGCAAAGCAGCTGCATGAGAACAATCTGTATTCTTTCCTCCTGGCAGCAAATCTTAATTATCCTTCAGTGCTTAACTGAAATTTAACATCTTGCATTAGGTCTTTTCTTATCCAAAGCAGGACATATTGTCCCCACTGTTTTCACCCCCACCATTTTGACCCAAAAATGTGCTGACTGTCCATAGAGCCTATTGAAATTCATCAAAGTTGAAAAGACTTTTGAGAACAGTGAGAGTATTTTCATAATACAGCAAGCTTCCAATATCTGAGAAGAATTGCTACAATTTTATTACAGTTTAGTTAAGAAATAAATACAAACTATCAGACTGTTATTCAGTTTGTAATATGTTACTAAAGATAATATATGAAATACAAAAATGTTAAATGATTAACTGTCTGAAAAGTCACCTGTTGTTCATAATATTGAAAACTACAAAAATTCACCAAAAATAAAGAACGGGGTATAAATACTCAATTAAAATAGAACTGTTCATAGTTGAACTACACATGCAAGTTGAACTATTAATGGAAGAATAAAAACGTCTTTCAAAATTTAAATCTGGGGGCTTCCCTGGTGGCGCAGTGGTTGAGAGTCCGCCTGCCGATGCAGGGGACACGGGTTCGTGCCCCGGTCTGGGAAGATCCCACATGCCGCGGAGCAGCTGGGCCCGTGAGCCATGGCTGCTGGGCCTGCGCATCCGGAGCCTGTGCTCTGCAAGGGGAGAGGCCACAACAGTGAGAGGCCCGCCTACCGCAAAAAAAAAAAAAAAAAAAAATTAAATCTGAAGAATTGAACCCAGGAAATGGAACTAGATGAAAATAATCAAGAATATAATTTACAGAGTGATTCAGTACTTATACGTTTAAGTAAGTTCCATGAAGACATAAACAAAATATGAAAGAGTTATATCCTAAAATGTTCATTCAAAAGTTATTTATAATAGAAAAAATTAGCAAATACTGCTAAAAATGGAGTATTTGGGAATATTAAGTAAACGATGTCACCTTCTCTTTTTTTTTTTTTTTTTGCGGTACGCGGGCCTCTCACTGCTGTGGACTCTCGCATTGCGGAGCACAGGCTCCGGACGCGCAGACTCAGCGGCCATGGCTCACGGGCCTAGCCGCTCCGCGGCATGTGGGATCTTCCCGGACCGGGGCACGAACCCATGTCCCCTGCATTGGCAGGTGGACTCTCAACCACTGCGCCACCAGGGAAGCCCAATGTCACCTTCTCTTGATGGTTAATGGCTATTTCCCAGATCAGCAGCTCTGTGTTTATGTCTGATCATTTTTATTTGTGTGGTGATGAAAATAATATTTTCCCCATTCTCCTTAACAGTTTCGCAAGCTGGCATTTTTGTGGGTGGTTGTGTGATGTCTCTGAGTGACAGAGCCCTGGAAATGCAAAGGCTACTGCTAATGCTGTTTCATCTCCAGGATACCAAACACCAAAGCTGCATCAAGGGCTTGAACTGAGGCAATACCAAAGGATCAAAATGTAATCTTGGGGCCCGCCGAGCATGCTGGGACCTAGAGGTTGGAGGACGGAGGAATGGCAAATATAAAACACACTCCACAACCTCAAGTAAAAACTCAACATCCTATCGTTTTTGGCTCATTTTTTCATTCATTCAACAAATATTTCTTGAATGCCTACTGTGCACCAGGCATTATTCTAGACAATGTTCTAGCTTTAGAACACTAAATCCAGAGGCGGAATGGTGAACAAAAGAGACAAAAATTCCTGTCTTTGTGGAGCCTCCATTCTGGTAGAGAAAGACAGTTGTGAAATACAGATACAGTCTACAAAATAAATAAGTAGAGTATACAGTATGTGAGAAATTGAGAAGTGATAGGGAAAAAAACAAACCAGAGCAGTGCTACAGAGAGTGCTGAGGAATGGGGTCGACAGAGAAGGATCTGATGAGGAGATGACATCTGAGCAGACTTGAGGGAGGTAGATGAGTTAGCCATGCAGGTACCTGGGAGAATATGCACCAGGCATAGGGAGGGGCTTCCTTCTGATATTTTCTAGCTTTGGACTTCACCTCTAGTCAGTCTATGATGGTAATAGCTTAAACCTTGAAAACAGCCTGTAGATTAAAAAATTCTTAGAATTTTGGAGGAGGGAACTACCTTTTTAAAAATAATCTCTGCTTTTTTTTTTTAGCAGTTTGAGTTTTTATTTTATTTATTTATTTGGTTTTTTTGGCCATGCCGCATGGCATGTGGGATCTTAGTTCCCTGACCAGGGTTCGAACCCTGGCTCTCGGCAGTGAGAGCAGGGAGGCCTAACCACTGGACCACCAGGGAATTCCGAAGGAGGGAACTATCTTAACCTTAGTCAGAAATTATTTGAAATCTGCAGCTTTCCCACAGGAAAAGGAGTTAGCAGGTTTTGAGGCCCCACAGACCCTCTCTCTGCCATCAGAGTTTATATTAGTGTTTCCAAAATGTTTTTTTCAGGAACTCAACCTGCGTGATAGCTGCTCAGGAGAAATGAGTCTCGTTCTTAAAGAAATTTGGGAAATACAGTGTGCTCTTTTCCCAATTCTGAAGAGTACCTTTGAAAAGCCCTGCAATAAAGAAACCTGCTGATTTTGGTTTAACCCCAAATTTTCCTAACTTATTCTCATGTCATTAGCTGTTAATATCTTACAGAACAGATGCTCAGCTGAGCACCGCAGCCCATGTAGTAGTGTTCAGGCAGCTTGCGGCCTGTCTGGTAATTGTCCTTTCCGTTCTCCATAATGTTGGTGTTGTGGGATTGTCAGGCAGGTCTAGGTGGTAAAATTCTCCTGCATGACCACTGAGTCCTGGACACAGAGGGCAAATACATAACATCTTTCAAGATGAAATTGACTCGTTGGCTAACCGTTACTTTGAAAGGAGTCCTTGCTGGCTGGAAATGTGGTCTTACAAAAGAGGTCGGCCCGGGTCTTCTCAAACACAGACAGATGAATATTTGGGGAAGGTAAGGCCTTCTCTCCAGTGTAGACCAACCCAGAGACATAATTTTATTGCACACGTAAACATTTGGGGCCAAGAGGCAAGGCCATGGGGATTTTAGGGAATAGATTAATTCTACACAGAAATTTCACAAATTATTATCTTTTACTGTCCACTCAGCTGACCTCAGATCTGACTGTCTTACTATCACCACACCATCTCCTATCCTATCTGTAGCTACTGAACAAGATCTGGGCCATGGTTATTTTTTTCTCCTTTAACTTTTTTGCCATCCTTTAATTTTCTTTGCTCTTATTTTCTTCTCTTATTTTGGCTGGCCTCTTTTATTGGCTATCCTTATTTTTCCTTTTTCCTTTTTCCTTTCAGTTCTCTCTCTTTTCCCCTCACTCACAGTATCACTCTACACCCATCTATATACCATGTATGACCCACCCACTCTGCTGCTGGCGTCATGGGGTCCGTCTTCTCTCCCTGCCTCCATCTGGTCCTTTTGTTTCAGGTCTTTGGCCCAGGACGTCAGACCTTTATTTCTTCGATGCATCTTTTTTCATAGCTACCTAAGTCACACCCACATGTGTAAAGCAATTCTCTTTGACTTTGTTTCCATTTTTAGTAATACATAAGATACATATTTACATTATAACAAAATCTGTCTGGGAATGTGAGATAGACTTCCATAGTCACCACATCCATCAGTCCTAGGGATTTATTCAATCACTCATTCATTCACGGAGCAATGTTTATGCATGAGGCACTGAGGGTAAGGAGATAGAAGACACAGTGCTGCTATGAAGGAGCTGATGGGCCCGTTGAGAGATACAGGGAAGAAAACAATCTCGATAGATTTCAGCAAGTGCTCTACTAGGGATCAAGAAAGAATGTGGTTGAAGGACCATCTGTAACTCAGCCCAGGAAGGTCAGGGAAAGCTTCCCAGTCTCAAGGGTAACCAGTCCTTAACATCATAACAAGAGGTAGAGGAGCAGTGTAAGTCTGAGCTCTCAATTGTAAACTGAATTTTGGAAAATTTTTATCTTCCACTCTCAGTTGGAGAGCTTCGCAGTACTTAAAGACTTCCCTGATGAGATCAGTGGTATTATTAATACATGGAATTTTATAAAAAATACTGTATACTCCCTGGTTTCAAACTATAGTACAAAGCTTCAGTAATCAAAACAGATTGGTACTGGCACAAAAACAGACAACTAGATCAATGGAACAGAATAGCAAGCCCAGAAATAAACCCACTTTTATGGTCAGTTGATCTGACAAAGGAGGCAAGAATGTACAATAAAGAAAAGACAGTCTCTTCAATAAATGATGTTGGGAAAAACTTGACAGCTACATGCAAAAGAAAGAAACTGGACCACTTTCTCACACCATATACAAAGATAAAGTCAAAATGGATTAAAGACCTAAATGTAAGACCTGAAACCATAAAACTCCTAGAAGAAAACGTAGGCAATAAGCTCTGTGACGTAGGTCTTAGCAATTTCTTTTTTTTTTTTTTGGATACTCTCCTCAGGCAAGGGCATTAAAAGCAAAAGTAAACAAATGGGACTTTTGCAAACTAAAAAGCTTTTGCACAGCAAAGGAAACCATCAACAAAATGAAAAGGCCACCTACTGAATGGGAGAAGATATTTGCAAATGACATATCGATATCCAAATTATATAAAAAACTCATACAATTCAATATCAAAATACCAAATATCCTGATTAAAAAATAGGCAAAGGACCTGAATAGACATTTTTCCAAATAAAACATACAGATGGCCAACAAACTCAAGAAAAGATGCTCAACAGCATTAATCATCAGGGAAATGCATATGAGAACCACAGTGAGATACCACCTCACACCTGTCAGAATGGCCTTTATCAAAAAGACAAGAAACAACAAGTGTTGGTGAGGATGTGGAAAAAAAGGATCCCTAATGCACTATTGGTAGGAATGTTAAGTTGGTGCAGCTACTGGGAAAAACAGTATGGAGGTGCCTCAAAAAGCTAAAGATAGAACTACCATATGATCCCGCAATTTCACTTTTTTTTTTTTTTTTGTGGTACGCGGACCTCTCACTGTTGTGGCCTCTCCCATTGCAGAGCACAGGCTCCAGACGCGCAGGCTCAGCGGCCATGGCTCATGGGCCCAGCCGCTCCGCGGCATGTGGGATCTTCCCAGACCGGGGCACGAACCCGTGTCCCCTGCATCGGCAGGCGGACTCTCAACCACTGCGCCACCAGGGAAGCCCCAGCAATTTCACTTCTGAGTATTTACCTGAAGAAAATGAAAACACTAATTCAAAAAGATATATGTGCTCCTATGTTCATTGCAGCATGACTTACAATAGCCAAGATATGGAAGTAATCTAAGTGCCCATCAATAGATGAATGAATAAAGAAGATATGGTATATACATACAGTAGAATATAGCTCAGCCATAAAAAAGAATGAAATCTTGCCATTGCAACAACATGGATGGACCTAGAGGGTATTATGCAAAGTAAAATAAGTCAAACAGAAAAAGACAATACTGTATAATTTCACTTATATGTGGAGTCTAAAAAATAAAACAAACAAAGAAACAAAACAGAAACAGACTCAGATACAGAGAACAAATGGTGGTTGCCAGAGAGGAGGGGAGTAGGGGGATAAATGAAATAGGTGAAGGGAATTAAGAGGTACAAACTTCCAGGTATAAAATAAATAAGTTATGGGAATGTTATGTACAGTACAGGGAATATAGTCAATAATATGGTAATACTCTGTATGATGACAGATGATATCTAAACTTATCATGGTGATCCTTTTGTAATGTATAAAAATATTGAATCACTATGTTGTACACCTGAAACTAATATAATATGTCAATTATAATTCAATTTAAAAATAAATTATATAAATTCAAAAAATTAAATTAAAAAATATTGTATAATGAAAAGTGTTAACATTTGGACAATCTGTATGTCAGTGTAATCTTTTCCAATGGATTAAGTTACAGAATCATGCAGGAAAAAAGATACTCTTAGAATGCAAGATAGGCAATGGATTTAATCTAACAGAGTATGACATGTTCAATTACATGATATCAAATTCTGCATTGCAACTAACCTTTAAGAAAGTAATACTTGTCAAGATTTCATGTACTATCAAATAAAAATATCTAGGGCTTCCCTGGTGGCGCAGTGGTTGGGAGTCTGCCTGCTAATGCAGGGGACACGGGTTCGAGCCCTGGTCTGGGAGGATCCCACATGCCGCGGAGCAACTAGGCCCGTGAGCCACAACTACTGAGCCTGCGCGTCTGGAGCCTGTGCTCTGCAACAAGAGAGGCCGCGATAGTGAGAGGCCCGCGCACCACGATGAAGAGTGGCCCCCGCTTGCCACAACTAGAGAAAGCCCTCGCACAGAAACAGAGACCCAACAAGCAAAAATAAATAAATAAATTAATAAACTCCTACCCCCAACATCTTAAAAAAAAAAATAGACGAGAGCTAGTGGAAGAGATTAATTTTTTTTTAAAAATCTAAAATTATCTGGCAATATGATAAAATATTTCTTGCTTTTCCAACTACAGAATGCACAAGGCTGGATTATTTTTAGGTATTTCAACCGAAACAACATATTGCAATGGACTGAATACAGAAGAAGAGAGAACCAGCTGTCTTTATTAGCCAGACATTAAAGAAATATGCAGATATGTAAAACAACCCTACTATTCTCTCGTTTTTTTGGTTTTAGAAAAATATAGCTCTTTTAAATAAAATATTTATGTTAGCATGTAATTTTTATTTAAAAATTAAGTAATTAATATTACATTTTTTCTTAGTTTCATTTTCTAATAGTGTAAATATTCCTAGCTGTAACCCATATAAACTAAAGCTCTTTGGTGTCCTCAATAAATTTTAAGAATGTAAGGAGGTCCTGGGGCCAAATAATTTGGGAATCACTGGACTAGATAATCCTTTTTTAAGCTCCCAAGAAGTCAAGCTACTGGTTTGAGACCTGTGGGTTACAATGCACTGAAGGCAGCTCAGAAGACCCTCAGTACTCTGGGTCTATCTCTAAACTTGGAGAACAGCGATTTTGATTTTTGCCAATAAAAGTCTTTTTAGTAAGTCTCATTTATTACTTTCATGGACTTACATGAGGACTCTGCTTCTGTTGTCAAGTATAGAATTTTTGAATTGTCATGTCACTGTCCAATCCCAATTGAATATAGTTTTCTCTCTTTGGCAAAGTCTCATGCATCCCTGCAACACTGTTCTTCTTATCTTAAAGCTGTACAAATATATATTGAGTGTCTCCTATGTGCAAAGCAGTTTTCTAGGGAGTAGGGAGACAGTGTAATGAAGGAGATGTTATCCTGTTCTTGCAGAGCTGATAGTTCAGTCAGAAAATATAACGTGTAGTATAGTCGTCCCTTGGTATCTGCAGGGGATTAGTTCCAGGAAACCCCGTGGATACCAAAATCCACTAATGCTCATATCCTTTATATAAAATGGTTTAGTATTTCCTTATAACTTACGCACATCCTCCTGAAGACTTTAAATCATCACTAGATTACATATAATACCTAATACAGTGTAAATGCTATGTAAGTAGCTGCCAGCCTGTGGCAAATTCAAGTTGTGCTTTTTGGAACTTTCTGGCATTCTTTTTTCCTGGATATTTTCCACTTGTCATTGGTTGAATCTGTGGGTGTGGCACCCGTAGATATGGAGGACTGACTGTATTTAGTTGAACACTTACTCTGTATCAGGTTCTGTGCATTTTACAGGTGGTATTTCCATTTCATTATCACAACTCTCTGAGGTTAGTACTAGTACCTCCACTTTACATAGGAGGAAACATGCTCAGAGACGTTAAGAAACTTGTCCATAGTCACTGTCGTGCATATTCTTGGTAACTCCCACCAAGATTCTTTCTGGTCATCTTCACCAGTGTTCTGCATCCATCCCTAAGTTTGGTGTGTCTGGCTGCTGATTGCTTGTAGCTACAAAATTCTTCAGAGGATTGCCTACGGGCTACCATAGCTGCCCCAGCTCCCCAAGTGCCCAGGAGTTTGCTCCTGAACCTCCATCCATGAGCTGATGACTAACTGACACTCAAGTACAGAAGCCCAGCTTCTTTTACCTCTGGATAAACTGTGGGGTGAAATTCATACTTCGGAGATTTCCGGGGATCAGGCTGAGGCTGGTCTTCACCTGAAATCAGACCCTTGCTTAGCTTCTTCTTCCCTAGTCGGCTTTTCAAACTTTTACCATTTTTTCCTGGGAGTTCTTTGTTGATAAATCACTTGAACTTGAATCTTTGGCTCAGAGTCTGCTTCTGGGAGAAGCTGACTGAAGCCAGTTATCCACCTAAGTGGCAGAAATCAGGATTTGAACCCAAGGCTGACTGACTCAAGCACACGTAATTTTAACCAGCGTGTGTTCCCAGTTTATTGGTGTGGGCTCATTGGCAAGTTGGTCTACCCAGATGTTAATTCTATATAACCACATTTCTTATTCTGTCACACACAAGGGTGTTTCTTTTGACCCTGCGGATATGTGTTCTTTACTCTCTTGATAAAAATCCTGCGCAGAGGAGAAGGTCACAGTCAGCTAGGCTGTCAAGCTTATTTAAAACCAGACAACTGAAAACAAGAATATATAGGCACATGCTAGCTTCCTCCACTACCCAGCCTAAGTAAAAATAAAGGAAATAGCGACAAACTCTCCTTTTCTGTCACCGTGATGGTAATAGATAAGTAAATGGAGAAATAGTGGGCTGGCTATAACATTCCATGGGCTCCTTCCAGAGGATCAGCAGCAACAGCCAAGGTGTCAAAAGCTGTCACCACCTCCAGAGAGAAGCAGCAGCCTGGTGTGTGTGTGGCAGCCACACCATCACTATGCTGAGCTCTGCCTTCTGTGTTGAAGCGCGAGCTGTTACTCCCCTCGCCTTCCCCACCCCTTGATCCAGTACCCCGAAACTCGAGTCAGGGTGACTACAACTACCCGTGCATTGCCTTCACAGAAAACACTCTGGTCTTGACTGTTGGCTGCCCCCCTGTATCATGGGGTCCTTGAGTTTGTCTGGTGTTAAAATTCACAGGAGGCAAAGGAACGTGTATGCTCAAAGCAGCCTTAATATCAAAGACATTTCTGTGAAAAGGGGCCTTCTCCATTATTACAGAACTGTTTATATTTTTTAATTAACGAGGGATAAGGTGCTCCACTGGGGAATTTTGGCTTGGGAGTTCCAGTATTTAAATATGTATGCTAGGACTCCCCTGGTGGCGCAGTGGTTAAGAATCCGCCTGCCAATGCACAGGGGACACGGGTTCGATCCCTGGTCTGGGAAGGTCCCACATGCCGCAGAGCAATTAAGCCCATGCGCCACAGCTACTGAGCCTGCACTCTAGAGCCTGCAAAACACAGCTATTGAGCCCGCGAGCCACAACTATTGAGCCTGAGTGCCACAACTACTGAAGCCCACGTGCCTAGAGCCTGTGCTCTACAGCAAGAGAAGCCACCACAATGAGAAGCTGGTGCACCACAAGGAAGACTAGCCCCTGCTCACCACAACTAGAGAAAGCCTGCGCACAGCAACGAAGACCCAACACCATGAAAAAAAAAAAAAGTATGCTAAGTGGGAGTCTAGAAAGGCCTTAGATTAATCCAGTTCTTGTTACATCTGGGGCTGGGGTGGGGGTGAGCATGGCTGGTTTAAGTGCTGACTTGGGAAGGAGCCACTCTGTTGAAGTTTGGAGCCCTGGGCTCAGGTCACAGCTACAGGCTTGGAGTATTTCACCGCGCTACGCTCAGTTGAAAAGCTGACAGTCCATCCTTTGACATGGCTTCGTATCTACGCTCATCCCTCGATTTTACCTTTTCTTCTCTCTTCCTCAACAAATAGCATCTTATATCTTACTTGAAACTTTGCATGCAGACTTAAGACACAGTCTATTTTTCAATTTAAGGAAGAATAAGCCCCAATGAGAGCCTTGTTGGGGGCCGGGTTAGGTGCAGGGAACCCCTTGGTGACCCATGCTCCTTTCAGATCAAACTGAATGCAGTACTTTTCCTCCTTCTCTCTGCTAGCATAACAGGTGGACTGCGTTTCAAAGCAAGTGTACTTGTAAAAATGCAATAAATTTGGTACCTCTGCTCTGGGAAGTTTTCTATAGCAGATATTGGCACAAAAGCGGGGAGGGGCTCACCAGGAACGACTAAGATCACTAATGAAGGTAGAGTAAGAGGCCACACTCTGACAACTTCCCTTTTTGTTTCCTTCTTCACTCTATATCCACCCTTCTCCAGTCTGAAGATACAGATCCTTGAAACTTCCCTGGGGTGGGGATGACCAATGACCAATCTGATCCTGGGAGAAACTAGACTTGGGCACGTCCTTCAGCAGAGAGCCCCAGTAAGATTTCTAAAATTTACCCTCCAATTTATGGAACTGAGAAATTTTTACATCATTTCTTTATTGATAGATCGGAATATGTGAAGTCTTTCAGAAGAGATGTTTCCTTTCATTGTGGCATCACTATGATCTGTAATAGATGGTGTTCAGGCTTGACTTTGTCTCCTCTCCCTCCTCCCGTTTCATTTCCATCTACTTGAGGGAAAAGTCTCTTGAGCAAAATGTGTGTTATAATCTTAACACCTTCTTAGGGCCCAGGACATCTCTCTCCTGGGCATGGTAGATGCATGTTTACATAATGAAACCTAAAGAAATAGAGAATGGGGAAGACTTCTGGCTTAAAATGCGGTTTAGGGTTTGCATCACCCACAAAATACTAACTGCCTCCATCTCAGCTCAGAGAACACACACACAGGTGCAGACTGGGCAACACTGAGAGCTGGGAAAACTTGGTTTGCCTCCCACAGTCCTTCCACTTCCCAGCAAGTGCCCTGCTCACGTCCCTCTCCTCATGTCCCTTCCTCCTGCTGCCTGCAAACCCATAGATTCTGCTGTTCGTGTAGAGCTGGATTTGCAACTCAGTGTCATGAATTTAGTCCAACATGTTAATTTCCTTCTGCATTTGTCTTATCTTTAATTAGGGGAGGAAATGTTCTGCCCTTTTAAAGGCACTGGGAGGAGCCCAGAGGGGTATTGAGGATTCAGAAAGGAAACTTCTCCAGGCACCAAGAGAAACACCATCTGACAATGCCTCAGCTAACAAAACTGAGTTTAGGACATCTGCTTTTGGCCTGTTCCCATTAACCACCATGTCCCTGGAGACTGGTTTTCCTCCGAATATGGTGAAATATGCCAAAAGCAAGTAAATTCTCCTGGGGGATTTAAAGGATTTAACTGAATCACATGGAAAGTGACCAGATCTTCTGAATGATTTATGTGGTGGAGGCATGGTTCTTTTTTGGATGAACTTCTTGCTGTATCACAGGAAAAAGTAAAGTATTCAATATATACTCACCAAGTGGTTCCAAGGGCCTTGCCTTGAAAAAAAGACATAGTTTGTTCTAAAAGTTAGCTTAGAAATGTATAAAAAGAAGTCCCATTTTTATATTGAGTTATCACACTGCCATTTTTTCCCATCGGTACTATAAAGTCACTTTTCTTGTTAGTGCATCCTTTAATTGCTCATGAATTAAAAAAAGGTGTGTAAGTGTGGTCTTAATCTAAGTGTTAACACATTGGAATGAAACGTGAAGTCCCACAGATTTATATCAAACACTTAAAACACATGAGTAACATTTTAGAAGCTGAAAACCACATGGGGATGCTGGGTCCCAGACACATCCCCTTGTTCCCTCAAAAATCTACAGCATCTCTTAAAAGTTGAAGCTCAGTTCAACTTAAAAAGGGATCATTTCTATTCCCAGCCCTATTTTAAAATGGAACAGCAGAAATGAATTCAACTGGGTTCTGTTCACATCTCAGTGACCCTAGGAAAGTCTGCAGGAAGTACGCTTCTCAATCAAACATTTAGTTACCATGTACTTCAAAGACCCCAGATAGTGTGTGGTATTTTCAACAACTACAGCAAGATATATTGCTAGAGAATCAGGAAAAAATATACAACTTGTCTTTTTTTTTCAAAGGTGTCTTCAACTGGAGAGGCAAGAATTATCAAAGAATCTTACATTATAATAAAAAAAGAATGATCTGTTTTGGAAAAGCATTGGGGGGTTCCAAATGGGATTCAAGTAATCATGGTGTGCTCTGCAGCCAGTGTGTGCCTCACATTTCAGATGCTGTCGGGAATGTCGTGGGGTTGCTCCAGATGTGTCTGCTCTCTATGCTCTAACAAGTTTCTGTTCAGCAGTGTCCTTCACACCATCTGAAAACCAGCAGTTGTCCTAGGACGGAATTTGGGTGCTTATTTAAAATAAGTGACAAATCTTCTTGGTCTAGAAATGCAGTTCATAAAATACAGTTGACCTTTGGAACAAGGTAGGATTTAAGAGCAGAGCATTGACACTCTGCCCAGTCAAAAATTCGAGTATAATTTATAGCCAGCACTCAGTGTATACGTGGTTCCTCTATCCATATATGTGGTTCCACATCCATGGCTTCAACCAACTGCAGGTTGGGTAGTGCTGTAGCATTTGCTATTGGAAAAAATCCTCGCATAAGTGGACCCATGCAGTTTGGACCTGTGAAGCTCAATCCCGTGATGTTTAAGGGTCAACTGTATTAGGTTTGGAGATCATTTTGAAAAACGAATTCAAGACAAGAAAAAGGGAACATATGTATCATATACATATCAGATTCCGTCTCAGGGTTCCGAAAATTCCAGGTCTAGAACATCATTATGGGAGACTTTTCATTTAGAAAATGTCTATGACAGACAGGAGGAAAGAAGTAGGATTCTGACCTTGGGCAGAGAGATAATTCCTTTTACTAGTGACCTATTAATCCAACCCATTAGAATAACCTTTGCCCTTGCTTTTACGTGGTTTATAAACAGGAACTACAGGAAATGGCACTGCTAGGAACTTTTCAGAACTGGAAACAGGACCAAGTTGGCTCCAGAAACAAATAAATATAGTATACACCAAAGTCAAGTTTTAAATACTATTCAAGCCAGAGAGACAAAGGAGGAAATGCTGATTACTTGGGAGAGAAATGGTGGGAGAGAGGGTGGGGAAAGAAATGGGAAGGGAAGACCAGATGTTCAATTTTCAACATCAATGTTTCTGAAGCCAAGTATATATTGCTGACCCAGATGTGATAAAATGTGCAGGGATTTCCAGCAATCCAGAGTCAGCTGACCTGTTTAAGGAGAAAAACAACAATTTAAAAATAATAAAGTTAGGCTGTAAATATAATTTTCTTATCTGGGATTCTGGTTATTTATACCTCAGAATGAATAGCTGCATAAGGATCTTATTGTTTCTCACTGGAACAAGCTTCAAGGCCAGGGAATGCCTTGGCTTCATGAGGTTATCAGAAGAAAATGTCTTTTTATGCGGTAGACTGACATGGATTTTATTCAATAGCCACTCTGACATTTATGAAGATGCTTTCAATTATATCAAAAACAAATAGAAATTTTCATCTTATTGCTGGATATGTGGTAGTAGTGGTCTCCTTCCAAAGCTGATGGAAATGAATTTTTTTGCTTTTCATTTGAGCCATTTTACAAGCTCGTTGTTGCTGTTAGAATAAGATGATTTTACCAGTAACAATGAGTGAGCTGTACTTTGCCTTCATAATCTGACATTCTGTAGGTTTGGCTCCCTAATGATACCATTTAAAAGATTTCACTCTGTCCACTTTCAATTTCACCTTGCAATTGCCAAACTGAAGTAAAATGGCTTTTATAAGGACATGAATCCAATTGAAACTTTGCAAGATTGGAATCATTTAATTTTTGCAGGTTGTATTCTAGCCAAGAGCCTTCTGTTTTTTGTGTACCTCAAGAATGATTTTCTCTCCAAGGGGTATTTGAATAAAGCAATGGATAAAAAGTATGTCCTGTGTTTCCAAGAAACCTAATCTAGTCCAGGGGTGGGAGTCTATGATCTTCTCTTCCATTATCCTTTACAATACAGGCTGGTAGGCAGTTTGTTTGAAAGCTTATCTACACGAAGAAAATTTCATTGCATTAACCAAGTCTCACAACAGAAGTTGTCGATTTTATGTCAGGTTTAAAAAATCACATCCCGAATAAGTATATTTTCTTTTTTATCAAAATATACAGTTTATGTTCTTCAATTACAAAGAGAGTAGATTATTTTCAGCAGAAGTAATCCTGCAGTTCTTTTCTTTTTTTCCCCTCGACTCAAGATAGACAAAAATATTTTTGCTATTTTCTTAGAAAGAATGACCTCAGTATCAACTGTTTTTCCAGATACAACTTTGGTAACCTCAATAAGTACATGGTATCTTTGTGTTGCATTTTGTTGTTGGTTTAAACCTTTTATAATCCAAAAACATCCCAACTTTCTAAAGTTTAGGCCTATTTATTCCTGCACCTTAACCTGCCCTGCCTTTCCTCCAGACAAACATAAGTCCTATCTGATAAGTTAAACGAAAAGATCAGTGATCACATGGACAAATTTCAACATGGACTTCAAGGTGATAAATACTTGTGTTAATTTCATCCTCTACCCTAAAACTGGGCAAGTTACTGATTGAAGCTACCTAACTAGCGGTGTTCGGTAAACCTTTGAAAAACCCTAACCAAGCGTCTCCAGGAAGTTAACACAAGGTGTGGTGGGCAGCCTCCCAGTGTTCTCTCCCTTGTGCAAACCCCTTTGAATGTGGGCGGGACCAAGTAACTGGCTTTAGCAAAAAAGATGAGCTGCCACTTCTGAGATTAGCTTATAAAAATTGTGACTTCCATTTTTGCTGGCATTCTGTATCTTGTCTTTTAGGCTTGGTGGCTCTGATGAGGCTTCTGCCATGTTGGAGAGGCATATGTGACAAGTAATTGAGGGAGGTCTCTAGACAGTGAGAAACTGAGACCCTCAGTCCAAGACCGCAAAACGAATGGAATCCTGCCCACACCACCTGAGCGAGGTAGGACGCTGATCTTTCCCAAGTTGAGCTGTGAGATGACTATGGACCCAGCTGACACCTTGATTGCAGCTTGTGAAAGGGCATGAAGCAGGGCACCCCGCTAGGCTGTGTCTGGATTCCTGGCCCACCAAAACCAGGAGCTGATCAATGTTGTTGGAAGCCATTAAGTCTTGGGGTACTTTGTTATGCAACAATAGATAACTAATACACAAGAGCTACAAGGATCATGTTTTATTCTATACTAGCTGATCTAACTATATACTTACAACAGGTGCATTACATGGTCTATAAGTTATACCTCAATAAAGTTATTTAAAATGTATACTAGAGCATTCATTAGATAGTATAAATAATATTAAACACATATACATATATTCTTGAAAGTATATGGTGGTGTACAAAGTATATGAGTTGGCTAGAAATAAGGTACAGTAGAGTATTTCTGCCTTTACATGTAAGAGGCATAAGAATATGGTAGGCCCAGAGCCCAGCACTCTTCTAAATGGTACCCCAGGCCTAGGAGTCTCATTCAGCCCTGGATTGGGCCACCACATGGAGGAATTTTTGTGGCTTGACTTGTCTCAGGTTAGCTAAGATCTACGGCTGGAACACTGTGGCCTTTGTCTCAAGTAAAACCTTCAAGCAAGCTACTTGTCAAGAGTTTGAAGGGTGGAGTTGGTATTTCCCTGAGCTTACAGGAGCAGATTACAAGACATTTTCATTCCTTTATGTTAAGAGTTGCTTGTTTATGAGGCAAAATTTGGTCAGAGACTTGCTTTCATTGTAACACACTATGTGCTGCTGAGGACGTGAGAAATCTGTAGCTCTCACCTTTTTCTAATAGAGGCTAAAGAAATCAACCACAAAGAGCAGAACAGTTGTGAATGACCACCTTGACTTGGGCCATTCTGCAAAAGTGCTGGTGTGCCAAAGAGGCTAATGCATCAGATGGCTTGTGTCCCCTAGCATTTTTCTTTGTTATGGCAAATAATTGGTTAAACTGGTCCCTCAGCCAAGACATCAGGTAACTAACCATCAGTTAAGCAACCTTAGAGAAACAATAGTACCAGTCATTCTCTCTGGAAAACCTTCCATGGTATCCTACTTTCCAAGAACTAAGTCCAACTCCTTTGTCTGGACTGTAAGCTCTGACAACTTTTGTTTTCTACCCTCTATCAAACACCACATGGGACAACTTCTGACATGTGGGCAGTTCTTGTACTTTCCTGCTTCCCTGTCTTTGCTCATTTAATTCCATCCATATGGATGATCTTCCCACCCATTAGCTTTGGATAAATGGTGTTCATTTTATCTCAGGCCCTTGGGTACAAAGATAAGTGTGCCCATAAGAAGCTTATTGTTTAGTGTGTGAGTTGCCATATCAATAAGCAATTTCAATACGATTTGGTGAGAGATACGATAGGTTTCTTTGGGTAGATTATATGCGAACACCAATTCTTTGTGGCTCCTCCTATTAAAAAGTGGATTCTTTTTCCCCACCTCTTGAGCCCGGGCTGACCTTGTGCCTTGCTTTGACCTATGGAATGCAATGGAAGTGACGTCATGTCATTTCTGAGCCTTGGCCTCTAGAGACCTTGCAAGCATCTGCATTCTCTCTTGGAGCCCGGCTGCCATGGAAAGAAGCCCAGTGGAGTTTACTGGAAAATGTGGAGGAGAGCTGAGGAGACTTAGCTGATGGCAGCAACTCCATTAATCATGTTTTTTGTTTTCTGCATCTTATACATTTTGACATCTTGGGAGGCTTTGAGACCTGAGGAGTGACCTCCCCTCCCAAGGCTGGCTAATTCTTGGATGTGGTGGTCAGTTTGCCTGGAGCCTGCAGACTGCTCCATCCAGTGCCCAGGCTCCACCCACGTCCTTATCTACCTCATTCCCCTGCCCTAAATCTACCCAGACCAGCTACCAGGCAGCTAGGGAGGGCCCCCATGCCCCAAAGTCTGCAGAAATTATTTAAATTAGCCTATGTTAAACAGTTCACCCCACCCCGCTTTGTCTTTCCCATGAACACGCTAAGAAAGTCCCTGGCCCCAGCTTTTCCCTGGCTCCTGCCTCCTGTCCAAAACCTGGTACTTTCCCATGTAGCCCTGCACGGTGTGATGTGTCTCCTTCTCTTGGGAAACATAAGTAACTAAAATCTTCTCTCAATGGCGTTATCCTCTTTTTGCCATCATTCTAAATTAAAATCTTGGAGGTACAAATTTGACGTCCACATTGTCTCCAGCTCAAGAGAGCTGTCCTGAGCAGTGTAAACCAAAGAGACCATGGCCCTTCCTTGGCACCTACATTGTTTAAGAGAGGGCACAAGATTGACTTGACCTAGTCATACAAGCAGGAATGATTTGCATCCCATGTTGGGGAAAAAGCATTCTTTTCTTATTTCTTTCTGTCTCCTGCTGGGTGTGAACCAGGAATTGTATGAATACTCACTGCAATAGGCAGCCATCTTGTAACCAAGAGGCAAAACAGTTGTGGGACAGAGCCTCTGCTGAGAATCAGAAGAGCAGAGGGCCAAAGCTGTAAGTTTAGAGCCTGACCCATAGTCAGTGTTCAGTGTGTGTGATCTGAGCAGTAGCCTGGGTTCTGCTGAGTTGGAGAGGGACCCTCATTTGAATCTGCACCAAAAGGTCTCTGGAGCATTGGCTAGTGAGGATTGGAAGGGCTACTCTATTTCCTGTATACTGTGTAGGGAAAGTGCAGTTTTATCATGTGACCAGCCTTCAACGATTGTTCCACTTAAAACCAAAACTCAAGTACAATTGGGACATTGGCTTCTGTACTCATTGCCTATAGTCATAATTCATTTCTATCAAAAATACTGTCTTTTCTGCCAAATTGTTGAAATTAAAATCTTCAAGAGTCTGGCAAAGAAGTATTTTCCCAACAGAGATAGCATTTTTACTGTGAATTTTGCCGACGATACTATAAAATAACAACAGTCAAAATCTTGCTTCTGGGCTTCCCTGGTGGTGCAGTGGTTAAGAATCTGCCTGCCAGTGCAAGGGACAGAGTTTTGAGCCCTGGCCGGGGAAGATCCCACGTGCCACAGAGCAACTAAGTCCGTGCGCCACAACTTCTGAGCCTGAGCTCTAGAGCCTGCAAGCCACAGCTACTGAGCCCACATGCCACAACGACTGAAGCCTGCGCTCCTAGAGCCTGTGCTCAGCAACAAGAGAAGCCACGACCATGAGAAGCCTGCGCACCGCAACGAAGAGCAGCCCCCGCTCGCCGCAACTAGGGAAAGCCCGCTTGCAGCAACAAAGACCCAACGCAGCCAAAACTAAAATAAAAATTTTTTAAATTTTAAAAAATCTTGCTTCTTTTTTTTTTCTGTTTTTTTCTTTTCTTATTTATTTATTTGTTTGTTTGCGGCTGTGTTGGGTCTTTGTTGCTGCGTGGGCTTTCTCTAGTTGCAGCAAGCAGGGGCTACTCTTTGTTGTGGTACGCAGGCTTTTTGTTGCAGTGGCTTCTCGTTGCAGAGCATGGGCCCTAGGCGCTTGGGCTTCAGTAGTTGCAGCACACGGGCTCAGCAGTTGTGGCTCACAGACTCTAGAGCACAGGCTCGGTAGCTGTGGTGCACGGGCTTAGTTGCTCCGCGGTACGCGGGATCTTCCTGGACCAGGGATCGAACCCATGTCCTCTGCATTGGCAGGCGGATTCTTAACCACTGTGCCACCAGGGAAGTCCCCAAAATCTTGCTTCTTATAATAGAGTATCCTTTAAGTATCTTCTAGCACCAGCACAAGGTGACACTTGCAATTCAAGCCCTCTTTGGGGGATGTGATAACAGAGTTGGAAATTTTTGCTGCTGGCTAACACTTAGCATATATTAGAGTTAAGCTTCCAGGCATTCCTCTGAATAGAGTTTTGCCAAAATGCAGGCATGCATGCACATGCACACTCACATACACACACTTTTTTGTTTTTTGAGAAAACAAACCCCCAGAAAACCACGTGAAGGAGGAAGAAGCACACTCTGACAAAGCATGAAGTCTTGCTTTCTTCTAGCCTCTTAAAAGCAACAATCTCCTTTTAAGGTATGGGATGAGAACAGGGAGTTCATCCAGAGTGATGCCCATTTTTTTTGCTGGAGTTTTGAAATATAGAGACTAATATTTAAAGTTTGGGAAAATGGCAAAAATCGCATGCTTTGAGTCACAGGACTGATTCTTGCATGATTTTGATGATGATCAGTTTCATCTAACAAGATGTTTTTCAGCCCTTCTATTTGGGCAGCTTTTGGTGCTCCCCAGCAGGATCCAGGAAAATCTCCACAGTCAAATGCCAGCTTGGGTTCTGTACTAGAATCTAGTCCCTCTGAGATCACTCAGTGCCTGAGAAGAAGTCCAAGTCCTAGTTAGGGTTAAATGTAAGATCCGGTCTGTTGGTACAATTCATTAAAAGACAATTTGCCTATAATAGCTACTTAATGTGTCTGCATTATATTTTCACCATAGACAAAATCAATAGAGACAATCAATAAAAAGAATTATCACAATTTTCTGACAACTCCATGGTGGCAGCATCTGGGAAGCCACGGCAGAGGGGTGGTGGGCTGCTTTGTTGGGCTGTACTTGGGGAGGGCTTGTCTCCCAGCCACTGGCAGGAAGTCTAGACTGGTTATCTCCTAGTGCCAGCCTTGTGGCTCCCAAGAGAGCAGCCCAAAGTCTCCTCCCTACTTTATCCAGTAGACCATTACCTTGATCTCCTCCTACTTCCCATCCTGGCTCCCAGCCCTTCCCTGGGTGGAGACGGGATGGGGTGAGGCCCTGAATCTGGACTGTTTTGATTTTCATTCTTGTTAACTCCAACCAGGAAACTTTTAAGAACAAGGGTAGCCAGTTGCTAATTCAAGCCGAGGGAGGTTGCTCTGTGCAGTTATAGCAGAACAGACGTATTCTTTCATTCCTGAGTTCTCCCTACTGTTTGCTTGTCTTCACCTATTTTATCCAAAAACAAAAGAGTTGAACTATCCTACAGTATAACATAAATGGAATAGGAAGTCAAGGTCCTGGACCAGGACAGGATGATTTAGTGGCTATAACTGAGTTGCACAAAAAGCATGAAGAAAAAAAAAAAACATCACCCAAACCCCAAAAGGACTTGCTACAGGTTCCTGACTAAGAGGAAAAACACACCTGTTCTCAGCCATGCCTGCCTTCTTCATCCCTGCTCACTGAGCCAAGTTTATTCAGGAAGTAAACAAGTCCAGGTGTCAGGGGAAGTCACCCTTTTCCAAAGCCCCGCAGGAAGCCTGTCGTGGATTTCAGTTTCCATTTGCTTGGGCACCCTTACCTAGCTGCTTTGCAGAGGAGGTGGCAGTGTTCAGACCAATGACATGTAAGGGGATTCTCCCAAGATAACAGGACAGAAACTCCTCTAGGGGTAGCCTATTGCAGTTACCCTTTCCTTCTTCTTGTGACCTTAGTGTGAAAGCTTGATGGACTGTGTTTTGCCACCATCTTGCCACCTTGGAGCTTGGAGGAAAGGCCAGCAGAAGTGCAAAGTTGCAGAACCAGACCCCCTGGGACTCCGTCTCCAGATTTCTGGTTATGTGAGAGAATCAAATAATTTCATTATTTAAGACAAAGTTGGGGAGACTTCCCTCGTGGCACAGTGGTTAAGACTCCACCTGCCAATGCAGGGGACGCAGGTTCGATCCCTGGTCCGGGAAGATCCCACATGCCACGGAGCATCTAAGCCTGTGCGCCACACTACTGATCCTGCGCTCTAGAGCCTGAGAGCCACAACTACTGAAGCCCTCGTGCCTAGAGCCCGTGCTCCGCAACAAGAGAAGCCACCGCAATGAGAAGGCTGTGCACCACAATGAAGAGTAGCCCCCACTTGCCGCAACTAGAGAAAGCCCACGCACACAGTAGCGAAGACCCAACGCAGCCAAAAGAAAAAAACTATTGGGAATTCTGTTCACTGCAGCTGACCATATGCTACCGATACAGATAGGTCCTGTTATTATCTATCGTATAGCTGGGGACAGTTGAGGCTCTCCAGGGTGACACATTAGTGAGTAGCAATGCTTGGCCTGGAAACCTCCTCTTTCTGAGTCCAGAGGCAGAACGCTTACTCACCCTCATAGTAATTCTCTAACCTCACCTGGGATCCTTATCAAAAATGCAGATCTGCTCTGCTTCACTCCAAAAGATTCCCTTCAGTAGCCCTGGGGTGGGGTCGCAGGAATCTCGACTCCAAGCAAGCAGCGTGGGTGGTCCTAATGCAAGGGCTTCCTGAACCCCAGCTTAAGACTCACTGCCCATTTCATGAAACCCCTCGATCAAGTTCATTTCTTTCCAAAGCCCATTCTTCCTCCCACCACTTCGGGCTGACCTCACTATAGCACCCATACCTCCCCTCCCACCCTTCACCCTCAGCACAAGAGTAAATTCAGACCCAGGTCTACCTTCACATAAAAACGTCAGGTCCGAATTCTTCGGGATCTGAGGCTGAAAAGTGAGAACAATCACGAAGGAGGAGGGAGACAGTCTCCTCTCTTCTACAGCAGTATTCTCTCATTTGTCAACTGGACATCCTGGTGGTCACAGATTGAAGCAACCAGCTCTAAGCCTTACTTAGTCCACAAGCCAGCCGGCTCATTACTTGGATGTCAACTCCTTGAACAACAGAGAAACGAAATCATCACAAGTCTTCTGGGGGAACATGTAGGAAAGGGGTGGGGAGAGTGATGCACACATTCAGTTTGTCTCAAAAGAAACCCACATGGTTCACTGTTATTCAGCATTAGTCCCTGGCTTTGTCTGAGAAACTCAGTCCAAACTCAATATTGTAGGAAGCTGTGAAACCGAACTTTTCTAAAAAATTTCATTTTTAATAATAAAAAAAAATTACCAAGCCCATGTGTCCCATAAAAATAAATGAATGTTTTCATTCTCAAACCAATAAAGCAGATGACAGTTGGGAGCCACATAATACTCTCTTTGTAGCTCATCCAGGTCGTGCAAGGGCTTGGAGAATCAACCGTTTATGTTTTGCAGATGGGGGAAACTGAGGCAACACCAGGTCCAAGTCCCCGAGTGTGGCCATCAGAAAGTTGCCTGCCAACTGCTCTATATTGGGAGAGCAGCTCTCCGGAGGGTTGGAGAAAAGCTCAGATTCTGTAGCATGGCAAGTCCCAGCCTAGCCAGCAAGTTCAGCTACATTTCTGGCTGAGTCCTTCTTGCACCCAGCGACCTGCCGCAGAGGGCCCTGTTGCATCATGCCTTTTGTGCATGCTGTGCCTTCTCGCTGAAATACTCTCCTATTCCTTCCCACACAGCAAACGTCCACTCACCCTTCACTCACTCATCACCAGAAGCTGCTGGTCCTCCTGTGTGGCTGCACTGCCAGGCTCTACCGCAGCACTTGGATACCCCATGGCATTTATGTGTTCTCATGTATCTGGCCCTCCCACCACCTCCCACCAAAACATACATGGAGCATCTCGAAGGCTGGATCCTGTTTAATTCATCTTTATGTTTCCAGGATGGGTCACATAGCCAGGCACAGAATAGATGCTCATTAAATGCTTGTTGAAGGCCTAAGTCGATGAACCAGTGCAGGCACAGGGTAATGGGAGAATGAGGAGGACACCTTCAACCCCATGGTACTCTCTAAAAAAAGTTAGAGGAAGAAACAAGAAGGAGGCAGTTCATTCAGCTTTCTGGCTAGCCTTTTCCCAGGGGCTGTGTCTCCTCTCTTGGTCTAAGGAATGTAAACAACTCAGATTCCTTTCACTGATAAATAACTTCTCCTTCCTTTAAAAAAAAAAAAAGGAAGGAAAACTGACAGTTACTTGGGGGAACGGTTTCTGCTGGGTTGCCAGGGAACATGATTGTGACTGTGATGGGTATTTGGGCAAAGACACTACAGGGAGGATTGGGATCACTTAAGGCCTACCCCACTTTGGGGGAGAAGTTTTTAAGCTCTTCTTCTCTTGGGAGGAAGTCACACCGGGCAGTGGCTGTCACGCTACGCTCAGTTTAGTCCTGAATGAGAAAACCGTGGGCTTTAGCAATATTGCCCCTTTAGCTCCTTCAGTACAAAGGCTGGAAATTGAGTAACAGACATACAGTGAGAGGGATTTTCCCGCCAGCCCGAGGGTGTCAGCCTCCCCACCAGGGGGCTGGAGTCAGGCGTGGCTAATGTATTTACCCAGGCCTCCAGGCAAGGCAGCCCACTGTGATCTGGGGCTGCCCCCAGCCTACCCTGGGCTGTCCTGTGGGCTTTCTTCTCAAGGCTCCTGTAGATTATGCTATCTCTAGGCAACATCTTCTCACAAAAGGTTCAGGTATTTGAATTTTCATAGTGGGAGACTGGGAAATTGGCAATGGGTATTGATGGGAAAGGCTCATGAGATGGAGATGGAAAGTTCTGATTTTTAAGCAGAATGAACTTTTTTCCCTTCATGGAGCCACAGAGGTACCAAAGAAAAGAGGGGGATATGTGTGTGTGTGTGTGTGTGTGTGTTTGGTGGGCAGATGCTAAATGGGACAGGGAGGGAATTAACCTTCCTAAGAGCCTGGTCTGGTGGTGCTGTTTTATATTTATTATTATTATTATTATTATTATTATTTTTATTTATTTATTTATTTTTTGCGGTACGCAGGCCTCTCACTGTTGTGGCCTCTCCCGTTGCGGAGCACAGGCTCCGGACGCGCAGGCTCAGCGGCCATGGCTCATGGGCCCAGCCGCTCCGCGGCATGTGGGATCTTCCCAGACCGGGCACGAACCCGTGTCCCCTGAGTCGGCAGGCGGGCTCTCAACCACTGCGCTGCCACCGGGGGAAGTCCTATATGTATTATTTTATTTAACACCTTCAAGTACCCTTGAGACCTCTATTATCTATTATCTATCTATCTCTTATCCACTGTACACACATGGCAAAACTGAGGCTAATGGGGATAAAGGGACTGCCCAAGGGCACACAGGTAGTAGATCTGGGGTCAGGATGGGAATATGGTCTCCCTGGTCCCAGCCATGAACCAAGTATAGGAGTAGGAAATTTATTAAAAAAATAAAAATGACTTATCACTGAACAGTTTAAAATCAGGTCAGCTTGCATTTACTGAGTGGCTTTTCTCTGCCAGGCATCATTCTTTTTAATCCTTATAAAACCTCCATTTTGTAGATGAGGAAACTGAGACTCAGAGAGGTCATGCCACTTGTCCAAAGTCAGATGACTAAGGACTTGTGGAGTCAGAACTCAAGCTTGGGTCATCTGGAATCTTAAGTATTGAATTGTTAACTCATTAAATTAATTATAAATTTATTTATTTTATTTTTGGCCACGTTGGGTCTTCATTGCTGTGTACGGGCTTTCTCTAGTTGCGGCGAGTGGGGGCTACTCTTCGTTGTGGTGCACGGGTTTCTCATTGCGGTGGTTTCTCTTGTTGTGGAGCATGGGCTCTAGGTGCACGGGTTTCTCATTGCAGTGGTTTCTCTTGTTGTGGAGCATGGGCTCTAGGTGCACAGGCTTCAGTAGCTGTGGCACGCGGGCTCAGTAGTTGTGGACCGTGGGCTCTAGAGCGCAGGCTCAGTAGTTGTGGTGGACGGGCTTAGTTGCTCCGTGGCAGGTGGGATCTTCCTGGACCAGGGCTCGAACCCATGTCCCCTGCATTGGCAGGCAAATTCTTAACCACTGCGCCATCAGGGAAGCCCCAGTTATAAATTTAATAAAGATGGCAGAGAGGAACCCACTTCTGCATCAAGGAGCAGGAGAAAATAAGAATGAGCTTGTAGACTCTGAAAAAGAGCAGAGAACAGATGAAAGCAGTTCCTGTTGGAGGTTGACACCCCCTGCAGGTCACAGCACCCTCCCACTCTCCTCCCAGATCCTGGAATAAGTGCAGGCTCCCCAAACACGGGGATATTTTAAGCTTCATTGTGGTGGTTTTAAACAAGCATGCAAATTCTTTGATACTCATCCCATGAGGGTATCTACATACCCTCCCTTTGAGCTTAGGTGGGCTTGTGATTTGCTAATAACTAATAAAATGCAACAAAAGTGACTGCAAGATTTTTTTTTTTTTTTCTGTATGCGGGCCTCTCACTGTTGTGGCCTCTCCCGTTGCAGAGCACAGGCTCCGGACGCGCAGGCCCAGTGGCCATGGCTCACGGGCCCAGCCGCTCCGCGGCATATGGGATCCTCCCGGACCCAGACACAAACCCGTGTCCCCTGCATAAGCAGGCGGACTCTCAATCACTGCACCACCAGGGAAGCCCGTGACTGCAAGATTTTTGAGGCTGGGTCAGAAAAGGCGACACAGCTGCCAACTTTTTGTTGGGAAGCTCACCTTTGGAACCCTGAGCATGTGAGAAATCTGGTTCCCACAGCGCTGCCATGCTGTGAGGCCCAGGTCATGTGTTCTGGCCAACTTCACCGGGTGGAGTCCCAACTAACAGCCATCATCAACCACTAGATGTGCAAGTGGAGACTTTTCCAGATGATTCCAGTCCACAGCTTTCAAGTTACCACCCCCACCGCCCCATCTTTTTATCTTCCCAGTCCAGGCCCCAGATATCATGGAGCAAAGACAAGCTATGACTATGCCCCATCAGAAGTCCCTACACATGGAATCCAAGAGCATAATAAAGTCGTTGTTTTATGCCACAAACTTGTGGGGTGAATTGCTGTGCAGCAGTAGTAGCCAGAACATCATCTCACTTCATTTATTTTTAGGGGAAGCCCACGTCCCTTTCCTTGTCCCCTACACCAAGCTCTTACTTTTCCGTGAACTCTGGATACAAGTGGCGGCCGTCCTCTGAAGATGGCGCAGGCCGGGCTGGTCTCATCTTTTGATGAGGGCGTTTAGAATGGCAGAGATGAGCCAGCTGCTTTGCTACTGCCTCTCCTGGCCAGGCTCCCAGCTCCTACTCCCAGCCCCTTTCCATCCTTCACTTGTAGCTGACAGCTCCTCCCTCCCTCCCCTGTGCATCCCCATTTGGATGGCGGATACCTTTCAGTCCATTGAGCCCCCAGGGCAAAAGCTTCCCATCAACTCTAAGCCATTTCTGTAGTTACTCCATTCACCACACCCCAGGAACAGCTATGGGCTCTTTGTGAAAGTGGCTGGTATGAAGCCGCCTTAGCGGGTATCTATCTAGCTCAGGTTCTACCCTACTGGCACAGTTCCGTGGTTGTTAAAATTTTTCAAAGGACTAGATGAGCTCATTTCTCTTAAATTAGTGCCTGGTAGGAGAGCTCTCATTTTCCCAGAACAAAGTTCATTATGGTACCCCACTGCTAACTCACTAGCTACTAACTAACTCATTAGCTACCCTTTCAGCCAGGAAACAGAGAATAAAGTTCAGAGTCCAAATAAGATTTTTCTTGCTCTCTTTTATTTTTTTTTTTCTGAGTTGACTCTGGAATCTAGCATGCATCCAGCATGGCGTGCTGGTAAAGCTTTAGATCTAAATAGATCAATGTCTCCTCTACTTACTGGTTAGTGATCTTATCAAATCATCTAAATCCTCTGAGTCCCAGTTTCCTTATCGGCAGGATGGAGGTAATAATTCTCACCCGGGGTTGCTGTGAAGCTGGATTGAGAAAATGTTGGTAGCCAAGTTGGCTAGAATCAGACTAGTTGAAAAATAAGTTCTAAGATCTTGTTATTATTTTTCTTGTGGTTATTGTTATTGTTTGTGGTTTCTCTTCAGCAAATCCTACCAGCTCTGTCTTCCAGATAAAGCCAAACTCTAGCCACATCTCATCACCTCCACTGCCAATCACCTGGTCCAAGCTATGATCACCTCTATTTGCATGATTGCAACACATTCCTATCTGGTCTCCTGGTTTCATCCCTGATGCCTTTCGGCCCCTCCACACAGCAGCCAGAACAGTCCTGTTCAGTCTTGTCATGTCAGTCCCAGGCTCCAAACCCTTCAATCACTTCCCTTCTTACTCAGAGTATAGTTTTTTTTTTTTTACAGTGATCTACGAGTCTGTGCAAGAATGGACTCCTATTACCTCTATGCCTTCATCTTTTCCTCTTCTTTCTCACTCTCTCTCCCTTCTTGCTAGTCCTCAAGCAGTGCACACCTGCCCTAGAGTCTCTGAACTTTCTGTTTCTTGGCCAGAGAATGCACGATTTGTGCCTTTATCTCCTTCAAAGCTTGACTCAAATGTCCTCTTCTCATTGAGTTCTTCCCTGACCATCCTATTTAAAACTTTCTCAGTGCCTCTTTTCTGATTTGTTTTTCTGTAGTTGGTCACCTTCTAACATAGAGTTGACTTATTTATTTATATTTATTGTCTATTTCTCCTAACTAGGATCTAAACCAGCTGAAAGCAGAGATGGCTATCTCTTTGGCTGATTGATGTCTCCTGTGCCCTGAACAATGCCTGGCACATAGTAGACCTTTAAATATGAGGTTGAATTGACCATGGACCACAGAAACAACTTACTTGGCTGCTGGCTAATATTTTATATTAACAAAGATGACTGTGTGCATTTACTGCAACATCAATAGTTTTGTTTAAAAACATTGTCATGGTGCTGCCCTTTTTTAGTTTGAGAATATGCTCATGATTATGGCCTTAAGTAAAAGTCTAGTTGAAGTCAAAGAATGCCAGAATAATAAGTCCCAGGTCTTCTGATTGCGGATTCAAAAAGCCCCCAAGAATCAAGTGTGGACTCTCATTTTTCAGGACCAGCTATGTAATTTGCAGGGCCTGATGCAAAATGAAAATGCAGAGCGGCCCCTTATTTGAAATTATTAAGAATTTCAAGACTGAAATAGCAGAGCATTAAACCGAGAGCTCTGTGTCACTGCACAGGATGCATCCACATGAGGCTGGCCCTACTCATTTCTTACAACTATATATAGTTTTTACATCCAAGGAAAACAAACCTTAGGAGGTTTGTTTACTTAGTGAACTTTATCCACCTAATATCTCTTTAAATTATCATGAAGCTGGAATAGTTAAGGGTATCCATGCTGCCTGAGGTCCACTGATATTCAGCCTTCAAAATAATCCACTTTTGGGGCTTCCCTGGTGGCGCAGTGGTTGAGAGTCCGCCTGCCGATGCAGGGGACACGGGTTCGTGCCCCGGTCCGGGAAGATCCCACATGCCGCGGAGCGGCTGGGCCCGTGAGCCATGGCCGCTGAGCCTGCGCGTCCGGAGCCTGTGCTCCGCAATGGGAGGGGCCGCAGCGGTGAGAGGCCCGCGTACCGCAAAAAAAATAATAATAATAATCCACTTTTGTTTTGTACTGGAGTATATGAGAGCCTCAGTTTTAGAGCAGGAAGATTAAAAGATACCTCAAATACTCTTCCTACCCTTTGAAAAGGTTATGATCTTGCTCTGAAGACAGTGCTAAATGGTGAGGCTAGAAGCATCCCAGAGCAAGGTAAACAGGGATTGCTACTTCTGAAAGAGATAAGGTCATTTCTAGTCCATCATCATTGTTATCCATAGTCTGACCAGCAGCAGCAACCTCTGGTTTAATGGTTTGCAAATGTGGTCCAGCCTGAGAGGCAACCCTGAGAGAAAGTGAGAATGGGACTGAGTCACAATCCAGGGTGGAGGCAGGGCCCCAGGTCTCCAGATGCCATCAGGTAATTTTAGCTAATGATGGTGATCAGTGCTAGAATCCACCAAGGCATTGCTGGCCAATCAGCTCCTTTCCTTGGGCTTTATTTTCTCCATCATTCAAAAGAAGACTGTACTGTTCAGAGGTTATTTTTTAATATTAACCAGACTTTAAATATTCTCTTGCATTTTGATTTTTTTTTTGGAGTCAGGCATTATAAAAAATGCAAGCTACTGGACCACTTTATTCACATAAAAAAGAATTTTACTTAAAAAAAAGATTTTTACTTAAGGCTTTATTTTTATTTTTTTATTTTTTTGCGGTACGCAGGCTTCTCACTGTTGTGGCCTCTCATGTTGTGGAGCACAGGCTCCGGATGCACAGGCTCAGTGGCCATGGCTCACGGGCCTAAGCCACTCCGCGGCATGTGGGATCTTCCCGGACCGGGGCATGAACGTGTGTCCCTTGCATTGGCAGGTGGACTCTCAACCACTGCACCACCAGGGAAGCCCAACATCTTAAATTTTAATAATGATTAAAGGCTGTCTCTAGATTTTTAGGAAGTTCTAAAGATGAGATGATTTGGCCACAAAGGTTTAAAAAATATTAAATGAACTGAGCAGAAACATTAGTTCAACATTTCAAGGACAATTTATCACTAAATTGAATTTGAACCTATGGAGATCTTTCTTATAAGACTTATAAGACTTCAAAGGCTTTCCTTAAAGATAACTAAAATAAATATCATACACTATTTAAAAATTTCTGCGTACACTTAAATCGTAAGGTGAATTGTTTTTTGTGGGTCAGAAGTAAACCATTTGTACAGGAGGACACATGACCACTCATATTTACAAGGGTAAACTTTTCTTCACTTCCATTTTTGTATTTGATAGGGCTATTAGCATTTCAAAGTAGTTTGGCTTGTGTTGTGATTATTTAAATGTGCCCATTAAACTGTGGGTATCAGTTTCACAGGAAGTGAAATGTCACAGGGTACTCAGCTCTGGTATAGACTAAAGAGTTCAGCCAAACACATTTGGAATCATAGGTTTCTCCCCTTTTACGTAAATATTCTGGGAATTTAACTTTCTCTCTGGCTCTACACCAGGTTCTCGCACAAGTAGGACTGACTTTCACTTTGACCATTCTGATTCAGATATTATCTAGAGAAGGAGGCAGCCTGCTCCAGAAATGGGAGACTGGGGCATGGATCACCTCCCTTCTGTGCAGACTTAACGAAACTGCTGTATATCCAGGAATGGCTAGCAGAGTGCAAGGAATTCCTTCCCCCGAAGAAAAATCCACACGGAAGGTTGCAAGGAAGCTGAGTTGTGCTATCTTCATGGCAGTTAGCCTGGTTCCTCTATCTCAGCCAGGCGAGATATCCCTGCAAGGGAGTCAGCCAGGACTGGCAGTGTCCCCGTATTCCTGACTCCTGCTGAGATTCTCCTTTTCTGAGCCCCACTCCTCCCCTTCTGATCTTCACATTCTTTCCTTAGATATGTTAATGCCCTCTCCAAGGAGCTACCTGGGGCAGCTTCTCAGCCTCTTTGAGGGGATTTTATATCCGTACTCAGATTATTTATGGCGCCCATAGAGTCCATAGAGTTGGCTCAGAGAGTAGCCTGCATTCCCTGTTTACAAGTTCAGGTGAGGGTTGCAGGCAGAGGGTACCACTTCTGTGTCCCAGATGTCTGACAGGGGCTTTAAAGCATTCATACTTGGAATGTGCTAAATTCAAGGCTGGACCCCTAAATAGCCAATGTTTCTAATTGATGAAAATAGATAAAGTTGATAAAATAATTGATAGAAAAATTGATAAAATAATTGATAATTATAAAGATTATTCAGTTGAATCATAGGAAACTGCCAATATTCAACCATTTTTGCTTATCAATATAGCAATTTCCTGTGGTTTGATCTAATACTGCAAAATGGTTTCAGACATCAATGAAGAGATATTGAAAGGTTTTTATTTTGTCTTTTCACTATATTCCATACCCCCTAACTTCTTTTCCCGTATCCTGTATACCTGTGCTAAGACCACACACACACACACACACATGCACACTCACACTCACACTCAGAATATGACTTATTCTTTCTTTCCTGGGACCTTAGAGAGGTAAGAAAACCAGATAACAATGAGGTAACACATTTATTTGAATGAAAGGCAGTTCTAGTCACAATACTCTTGTCCTTTGTTCAGGGATATCCACCCCCCCCATCCCCCTCCTCCAAGTCTGCCTGAAATCACTCAATTTAGCCTGAAAGCAATGAAGGCTTGAGGGCAGGCAGCTTGTGTGTGGAACAAGCCCAGTGCTGAGTCACAAACTCTGGATTCTGCATTTGGTTTGATTACTTCCTGGTATGTGATCTTGGACAAGTTACCTAACCATGGTGTGTTTCAGTTTTCTCATCTGTAGCATAGGGACAATCTTATCTACTTGATAGAGTTGAAGGGGGCCAAATAAGATAATATCTGTAATGTACCTAAAACTGGGAGCCAAACTCCTTAAGACCAATAAGATTAAATTTCTTGTCCCCTGGAGCTTCCAGCCTCCATGCCTCCCCATCCACCACACATGGCTCAGAAACCAAAGAGCTGCTTTACTTGAAGTGACATGTGGCCTGGGACATTGGGTGTCTCAGTAGTGACCAGGCGGCTGGGTGAGTCATGGCTAGTGGGGTCTCTGTTGCTTTGGGAAAGATAACTTGCAGCTGGGGAGGCACAGAAGTGGCTTTGTGGTGTCAGTGACATTTGGGCTGCTCCCTAAGGATGGTTAGGATTTAGACACACCCTCTAGGCCAGCTCCCTCTCATTAAACTTTCTGCAGTGATGGAAATGTGCTCTAATCTGTGCTGTCTAAAACGGGTGGCTACTGAGCACTTGGACTGTGGCTGGGGTGATTGAGGGGAGAATTTTAAATTTAATTTTAATTAACGTAAACAGGAACATATGGCAAGTGGCTACGGTACTAGACAGCCCAGGACTAGGCAGAGGAAACAGCAAAAGTGAGGGAAGCAGAAAATCATGGGGGCAGGTGTAGGGTGCAGCTCGCGTTTCAGCTCGGCTGAAGCCCAGGGTGTGAGAAGGACACTAGAGTACAGGCAGCCGGAGAGGGATGTGCAACAAATCCATTGTCAGTGGAAAGAATTTAAATGTTCTTTCCTAAGCCATGGGAGCTAGTGAAGGTTGGTGAGCAAAAGAATGACAGCATGTTGCTCAATTCAGAGCAATGAATCTAGTAGGAGGTAGGGGAGTGGAGTCTCTCTGATTGGACCAGATAGAAGCTGGAAATGGAAACATATGGGAGTGTTACTGTGAAAACCCAGGTGAAGCTCTTACTGAGTGCAGGGCACTGTGCAAACAGCTCTGCCTGGAATATCTCGTGTCACTCTGAGGCAGGTGTTACCAAGAGATCCATCTTACAGACAAGGAAATGGGGTTTACCATCGATTAACTTGAAATCCTCAAGTAAGTACAGAAAGAAAATTCGAATCCAGGTCTGTTGGATTCCAAAGACCACAGAAGAAAGTACTTAACTCCACTCCACCTCTGGTTTAGATCTCCCTGGGGAAAGCAGTGTCATGAGAAGTGACACAAAGCCAACCCTAAAGGTGAGGACTTGACATTAAACGAACTGGGTGTGGCTTTTCTCAAGACCTGAGATAGGAAACTCTTCTTTTCTTTCAACATGCATTTCTGAAGGGGACTCCCTGTTTGGTTGCCAGACCTGACCTCTCTCATTTTTCTACTGCCTTGGTGAATGCCTAAATTAGGCCATTACTGAGCCCATTAGCTTGCCTATTTGTGGGCCAGAAGAGTTATTATCTATATTTGGGGAACTCTCCAGTAGCAGAGACTTATTTCCTTCCTGAGATCTCTTCAATTTGCAGGCAATTAATATCTGATGACTTTGAAAATTTCTTTTACAATCTTCCCTTAAGAGGCAGCTCAACATGGTGTTAAAAACAGCAACTCACCAGGCTGCCTGGGCCTGAACTCTGGTTTACAGTCTGACTTTGAGCATGTTATGGACAAGACAACCTGCTTCATGGACTGGTTTTAAAGATGAGGAAAGGTACATAACGTGCTTAGAATTGTGCAAAGCCTTTCCTATACGTGGTTTACAGGCATTATGACTTGCCAAAAACTGGGCGGGGATGGGGCGGGAGTGGCCAGGAGGAGGAAGAAGCAATTCTCAAAAGACCACTGGAAAACATCTGGACGTGAATCAAAAGGAATTGGTCAGATAGATACTGAAAGGCCAGTTTTCTGAGTTTAAGTTCAGACTCCTCCTAAAAGAGAAGCCTTACAAATGTAAACGCATGCCGAGAAGTTTGGCTGGAAGGGAAAGGAAAAGGAAATTTTGACAGGGAAAGAACAGTTTCTACATGCGTGGGAGCAAACTCTTTGCACTTTCGGGCAGACGACAGGGCCTTACCCTCTGTCGGGGTCGCGGCGGGCACTTCAATTGCAGCGTCCAGAGCTGCTCTCGCCGGTAGCCTCAGTGCTGCCACCTACAGGGCCTTTGAGGCAAAGCGCGCAGCCCTCACGGCTCCTGGGCGGCGGGGGCGCTGGATCGGCGCTGGATGGGTAACCTCTTCGCTAGCCATGATTAGCTTCCCTCTCTTACAGGTTTTAATGCTTAGAGCCCTAGACACAAAAGTCTGGGAGACATTTATAAACATTATTTCCAAAAGGGGGGAGGGAATGAAAAAATAAAATCAGAGAAATCTCCACACATAGAAATGTAGAAATGTCACATTGATGTAGAACCAAGTGCCAGTCACTGAGTTAGGGGCTTGGCACGTGAAATTGCAGTTAATCCACATAACAGATAGCATCAGTACCTTTATGCCCGTTTCAAGGTAGATTGAATAACCCAATACACAATTGTTTCGAACCCGTGCCACTCCCATTCCAAAATCCATATATGTCATAACACACTACCTGGCAAATTATTGTCCCACCTTTCCCAAGTATAAAAGTGCACACAACTGCGTTGACCAGTCACAAAGAGCTTCCGTTTGCGCGTGGCAAATAATGCTTACCCTGAGCTTTGAAAATCTGAACTTCTCAAATGAAGATGCTATAGCAGAAATTTTTCACTTATATAAGGGAGTAGGGACTTTATTACCACGGCCCAAATCTTGGTCCATTTGTAAATTAGTTCTATTAATCCAAGCCAATCTGAGTGCATTAATGTTGTAGACTAAACTACAAAACAAAGTGTCGGTCTTGCTTTTACCAGCTCAAACTCTGTATTAATTAATCAACATTTGGGCACATTTATGCTACATTTATACTACAAAGGTCATGTTTAAATTGGCCTTCCTGTGGTACTAACAGTGCTTCTCAAGCTTCGGTGTACATACCATTCACCTGGGGACCTTGCTGAAATGCATATTCTGATTCAGTGCATCTGGGGTGGGCTCTGAGATTCTGCATCTCTAACCAGCTCTCAGGTGATGAGGTAGCTACTGGCAAGCGCACTTTGAGTTTCAAGGGGTTTGAAGATCTTGAAGTTCTTCTGAATCACCAAAATAAAATTTTACTTGTTTGTGTATTACTTATATTTTACTGTCTCCTAATACGTTGAGAGTCAGTAAACTATAATCTATGTCCCATCTAAAATACTTTATCAACTAGAACAATGAATTTACCCGAATATCCTATTCCTTTACCCCGGCTGGATTATAAAGTGTTTGTCTTTAGAGACTCTGTGACCTAAAGGAATTTCACCTTCAATCAAAGGGTAATTTACGCACCATGAGAATTATTTTCCAAACTTTAAGAGAGAGTAATGATGATACCAACATAAGAAAAACTTGTCAAAATTAAACTTTCTGCTTTCTTTGGTTTTTCAGTCTGACTCTTTTGCCATCTAGGGAATTGACTGCATGGAAGTATAGAGCAGTAGACCCACTGACCCACTTAAAAACCAGGAAGCACCTTCTAATATCCCTCAGATTTGGGGGTCCATTTATGCTTACGCATATGAGTCTCCAGATGTTGAAGGGCAAAAAGTAACACATTCACATGTGATACAGAGCAAACACCTATGATGATGCTCAAAGGACAAGCTATTTATAGCAGTAAAGAATAAACTGACCCATAAATAGACAGTCATTTACTTGTTTGTTTTGTCTAGGGTCCATTGAATGGCATCTGTTATAACAAAAGCTAATGCCCAGTAATTTTTTCCATCATACACCTCACTGGGGATGAAAACTGCAACGGAACTAGATCTTCTGTTTGGAATTGATATTTTTTTCCCAACATCAATTAAAATATACAAGAAAAAGATATTTAAAAAGTAATAAAAAATAAATAGCCTATTAACTCAAAAAATTATGCAAGAAAGGTGTTGAGTTCTCCCCCATGCCTTCCTATTTACACAAATAAAATACATATATGTAAATGGTTAAATGTAAATGACGGCCTTATATATCTTAGAGAATAGAATGTCTCAAATTAGAATAGTGGAAATTATGGCAACTTTAATAGGAGGAAAATGAAAGAAAGTATGGTGACTTCAATGGGAACAAAGTATCTGTTACGCACATTGTAGTTTTTCGAAAAATGTGAATTTACTGCCTTAAGATTGATTGCTGGGTTTGCATAGCAAAGACTGACATGGATTGTGAAGATAAGGGTGGGCTCCAGAGTGGGAAGCTGGCTGCTGCTATCTACTTACCGTGATCTCAGGGCTTCAGCAAGGCTAGTATCTCTTTCCTCCTTTGCAGTTCGTACTCTTAAGCCCCAAATTTTCTACTTTTAGTTCTTTAGGTGGAGGCATTGCTTATTAGCTGATGCTGTTGTACCCAGATATTGGTATATTAACTATGTAGAATTATTATTACCAGAAATATCTATTTGGCCAACTTCTGTTCAGGGCAACCGTGTGGCAGGCTTCAGGCAGAGAGGAAAAGGTACTGTCCTCGCAGCTTAAGTTTGAAAAATCCAGGAGAAGAACTGGGGTCATATCTTCAACCCTGGATCAATGAATGTGGTCAGAGGGATAGAGATTACAACTGGCCCCCTTGTGGCCTCATGATCTTCCTGTTTGCTGGAAATGTGTGTGTGTAGGGGGGGTGGTTATAATTATTTCAAACTTTAGTAAAACCATATATTTTGAGGAATATTTCCCAAAGGAGGGGCTTGCTCTTCTGGAAAAAAAATTCATGTCCATCACAACGTGGAACAAGTTACTTTATTTGAACTTCAGTTGAAGAGTTTGTATGGTTGTTTGAGGCAGTAGAATTAGATGCTTTCTGAGGGCCCTTTCATATCTAAAATCTCTAGTTTTCAGTTAAGTACCTATGTAGCACTTTATGAAATGATTTCATATCCAACTCTGACAAGCAGGTAGAGGTGATTCTACTTCACCCTCCTATTAGATGGGGGAAACCGAGCCTCACAAAGTTAATTAATTTGCCTCAATCATTAAAATGTCAAGTGGCAGAACTAGGACTACATATTAAGTGACTGGACTCGTTTCAAAGGATTCCCTTTGAATGCTACCCACATTAGTGAAATTAGTTTTGTTCATTCTGTAATGACCACTAACTGATCTCATTGGTAGCAAGCTACTATAAATTAAGCTAGAGTTGATGGGATAGTTCTGATGAATTAAATCTTGGGCACTTGAATTTTTAATTTAGCTGCCTTCTGAGAGATGCTGAGGTTATTCATTAATATGATTACTGTCTTTCTGATGGGAAGTACTGGAAAGTAAGGCTTGGGGAAAGAAAAGCTACTGAGAATTCAAGTTGAAAGAAACTGCTTATAGGAAGAGATTGAGGGAGAGACTGGGGGCGAAACTGATTATTATCTTCCAGCTCACAGACACTTGATATTATGCGTGAAGCAGATAGCGGTCAAATAAGTAGCCATTGTTTGTTTTAAGAATTCCCTAAATAAATATTTACTCCACACAATCAATGAAGTCTAGGAAGTCAATGGAATGTGTTTTATTTTTAACAAGGCTTAAATTAATTGCATATCTCCTGCATCTACAAACATCTATTAAGATCACTCTGAGAACTAGCTTAGAGCTCCTAATGACGGTTTTCTTTTTAAGCAAGGATTTCAGGCTAGCATATAAAGTTTTTAAGACCAAAGGGGAAAATAATCTTTGATTAAGAATGTATAACATTATGATTCAAAAGCCTTAATGAACATACCTTTGGTCTGCCAACTAATGAATTTATCCTCGAGGAAATAAAGATGAAGAGTAAAAGGATGTTCACTGAAGCATCATTTAGAGTAGTAAAAACAGGAACAACTTAGATGGGAGATTATTATATTATTATTATCTTTTTTTTTTTTTTTACAATTCAATACTTTCTGATTTATTCATGGAGTTATGCAACCATTACCACAAGCAGTTTTAGAACATTTTCATCACCCCTAAAACAAACCCTGTACCCCTTAGCAGTCATTTTTCATTTCCTCCCAAGACCTTAAACCCTGGTAACTTTTTGTTTCTATAGATTTGCCTACATTGGACAATTCCTATAAATGGAATCATATAAACTGGCTTCTTCCACTAGCGTAATGTTTTTAAGGTTCTAGATGGGAGATTATTGAGGAAGATTATGGTACCTTCATACAGTGGAATATTCTATAATCATTAAAAATGATGCTGCCAAAGAATAATTAGTGACAAAAACATTCACAATAGCTTAACCAATAAGAGCATAAGTTCCAGAGTCAGGCAACCTGGATTCTGATTCTAGTTCAACCAACTCCCCACTGTGTGACCTTGAACAATTTACTTAATCTTTTGTGCATAATTTTACTCAGATATAAAATGGGGCTAATAACGAAGCTTGTTGGGTGAAATGAATGAGGTAATCCATATAAACAGCTTAGCACAGAGCCAGGCTCTATAATAAGGTTATCAAAGAGTGCCACATTTTCTTTCTTTGCTGATCTGTATTTCTTACTTTTAGGGCCAACAATTATGTTAATTTGGTAATGATGAAGAAAATATAAAAGTTATTTTTAAAAAATTATTTAAAATTTTTGAATTGTGGTAATATACATATTACATAAAATTTACCATCTTAACCATTTTTTTTCATCTTAACCATTTTTAAGTTTACAGTTCAGTAGTGCAAAATACATTCACATTGTTGTATAACCAATCTCCAGAACGTTTTTCATCTTGCAAAACTAAAACTCTATACCCATTAAACAATAGCTCTCCATCCCCCCTTCCCCCAGCCCTTGGTAACCACCATTCTACTTCCTGTCTCTATAAATTTGACTACTCTAGGGACCTCAAGTAAGTGGAACTGTATAGTATTTGTCTTTTTGTAATTGGCTTATTTCACTTAGCATAATGTCCTCAAGCTTTATCTGTATTGTAGCCTGTGTCAACATTTCCTTCCTTTTTAAGGCTGAATAATATTCCATTGTATGTATATACCACATTTTGCTTATCCATTTATCTGTTGATGAACAATTGAGATGCTTCTGTCTTTTGGCTATTGTGACTAATACAGCTATGAACATGGATGTACAAATATTTAAATATTGTTTTTTCAAAGAAAGAATAGTATAAGTTCCTCTAAATTTCCTAAAACTGATCAGGCACATGTAAACAGGGACTACACAGGCGATTGAATCCTAGATTTGTTAATTCTCTTAGAAAGTGTTTAATAAATAAATTAATTAATTAATATATTTAGCTTTTTACTGGGCACTTTGTCTTTGAGGCTAATTATTTCAGAAGATTTTATATTTAGTTGAAAATAACAAGGGAAAGAAAACACCAACAAGGGCTGAAACAAGACAGGTGCTGAAAGTCAGAGGTAGTCAGCCTAGGGCTTATACTGTATTTCATGGTAACAGAGTCTAAACTTCTCTCTTCTTGCTCTGCCATGTCCCTAAAGTTTTTTTCCTGAGATCTTTACATGGGACAAGGGGGTTGCTGGAGCTCCAGAAGCATTATTTCTGCTTCTATTCCAGCATTATTTCTGTTTCTTCCTTCCAGAAGGGAGGAAGGGAAGAAGGAAGTGTATGTCCCTTCTTTAAAGATACTTTCCATTTCTACTCTGTTGGCTGGAAGTTAGTCATGGGATCACTCATGGCTGAGAAAAGTGGTGTTTATTGCCAATAAGCCATACACACTGCACAAATTAGGGACTCAATACTGAGAAAAATGGATGCTGGTGGACAGCCAGGATTCTCTGCCAGAGTCTCCATACATGTTAACTAGCATCTTGGAATATACATCCTTAGGTAGGTAATGTTGAACTGTTTCTCTCTGAGTCTATAGGTAATCTCTAATAATAGTTCTGAGGCAATGGTGATTTTTCTCAGCTCTGTTGATACTTACTCCAAACTTGATTTAAAGTCTTGTAGGAGAGCTCGTAAAACCTAGAACAACAGGCATAAGGCATTGGCTTTATATTCTGGTGTCTTGGGCTTGTGCTGAGACCTCAACTATCCCCTACTTCAGATAGACAGATAGGGTTACAGCTTTGGTGCCAATGAAGCTGGTGATTAGGCAAAGTTGTTTTGGGGAGTTACTTCCCAGATGGAATGTAGAGATGAGGACCCTTTCTCAAAGATCATACTCTATTAATGAGCAAACATTGGTGCCTACCTAGTGGAGTCAAATTTGTATCTGATTTTTATAACTTCCAATATCAAAATGATTTCTTTATTAAGCATTTTAGAAGTTGATGAAAATTTTTAAAATCTTTGAAAAATAGTTGCTTTTGTTTTAATTGCAGAACTGGAGAATCTATGACACTCCAATGTGGTTGTTTTGGCTCATGGACATTTAAATGAACAAGTACTTTGTAAAACAGGCAAAACTCACTTCATTACTCATGATGAACCACCATCCTTGAGGCAGGGATTGGGGTGAGGCCAAAGGTGAGTGAGGGTCAGGGAAGGAGTGAAGGGGAGTTTATTTATTACAATATTAATTCAACATTTAAAAAAACAGTGATTTTGTTATTTCAGTGAAACTGTATCTAAAAATGCCTTGATCCCATCATCTGTATCAAAATGCCTTGCTTTAAAAATGAATAAACTCTTCAGTGAGTACAGTCATATGAAAAGACCCTTAAGGCTACAAACAGTAGAGAAAATGATTAAGTGAGAGAAAAATCACTTAATGAAAATAATTCAATTTTAATAAAGATCATTTAAATAAAATAGACCAATATCACTAAAATGATGCTTTTGTCATTGTCTCCAGTCTCTTCACCTTCACAAAAAAAGTAATTTCAGAGCCTCTGACTTTTTGGAATGACATTATTTAGAGCCCTCTGGCAGAATCTAGAGGACTTCTCATCAGCCTCAATGGTACCCTCTCCTGTCTGAAGGACCAGAAACTGAGCAAACCAGTAGCAAAACCCAGAAGAGAGTGCAGTTCTTTAATGTTTTAGCCTAGTGACCTAAGAGTAAAGTCACTGTTCAACTGGTGAGCGAAGTTGTGGTCTGTTTTTCTTGGTCTTAACAACTTGTGTCATTGGTGCTAGTTCAGTTCAATAGATATTTCAGTACCAATTGTGCTAACTTTATAACTTTAATTTGTATCATATCTAAAAACATCCAGTGGTCCTTTCCTATATTCTTATGACTCAATAAGGCAGAACAGTTGTAATGGAAAGCATTATGATCAGAGAGTCAGAGGAACTCTGTTTAAATGGGCTATGCCATTAACTAGCTGTGTGACCCTAGGCAAGTCATTTCCCTGTCAGTCTTCAGAATTCTCATTCTCAAAGAGAAAGGGCAGGGAGTTGGTTTATATGATCTCTAAGATCTCCAGTGTTTAAAAAAAAATGTCAGAGCACCATTTCTACTTTCATCCCAAGAAGAATCATTTAGCCATTGCTAAAGAGGTTGAGAAACTGATTCATGATGTATTACTCATTCCATCACCCAAACCCTTTTGAACAGATGGAGGTGGAAATGGCGCTCTCCAGTATCATGATTAATAATGAATAAATGCACAGATTGCTGTATGCACCTGCAGAAATACTTTCCAATCTAAAGAAACGTAGTCTGGTTGTTTCTAAGAGGTAGGCACTTACTCCGTGGTAAATATCCTGTTGCTTATCTGAGCTGGAGGCTTCAAGTGCTGCCTATACATTCCTCATTATCAAGCCTTCCCACAGCTCTGCTCAGCTGACAGATAGAGCCAATTAAATGACTGCTCCCCATTCTCTCTGTAAATCGTGTCTCCCTGCTGTTACTCTCTGCTGCTCCTGGATTGTCCTTTCTACTAAAGCCTCCCCTGCCTTTCAAATCTCAGCTCCTTTGCCACCTCCTCCATGAAGCTAAGTCTCTTCTTTCTTTAAACTTCCATGACAGGGCATGTTATCTCCTCCTCTTACATTCATTTCCTACCTTGTACTGCATTCATTTATAAACATGCTTTATCTCCCTTCCTAGACTGTGAGCTCCTAGGTGGCACCATCCCTTATCCTCATCAAGACTGAAATGCCTCGTGTCTTTCATAAAGCAAAACCCTCACACATTTATGGAATACTTTCGGCCCTCCCTAGTGGTTGGTATCACAATTCCTTTCCCCTGCTGCCTTTTTGAAGGGTCTATTTATTTCTATTTTTAGGAAGCTGGGCTGCTGTAATTTCTCTTGAAGTAACTTTGAATCTACATTACTAAGTGGTATATTTAGTTGGATTTTTCAGTGCAAATTCAGCATCATAGTTTTGCCAAGAGATGAAGAGAATTCTCCTACCACAGGCCTCGTTCTCTTTGGGTCTGATTAGGTTATATATTTTATTTTGAAGAGCATGAGATAGCTGTAGTTAAATAATGATCTTTGGGACCCATTACCTCCATTACATTGAAAAATGTCATAAACAGAGCCAAACACATATTTGTTCTCCTGATTTCAGTCAAGAGCATTTGGAGATTTGGATGGTACCGCCCTTTACTTTAAACAAGTGAAGGCAGAGCTGTATGCTTTTCAGTGCATGCCTGCTTCTTTTCTTTCTTTTTTTGACCCCAGAATATCTCAAGTTTGTGTAGACAGAGGCCAACTGGCAGCTGATAGGCTGTCACTTGAAGGGGTGGTGGCAGCAGCAGTGGAGGGCTGATAAGCCCTTTGGGGAGAAAGATGCTCTTCCAGAAGTAGGGCCCACTTGCCAAGAAAGCAGCAGGGGAAATCACTGGTGGCAGCTGATTAAAACAAACAGGAAGAAGGGACAGGTTTGCCAAAGGCTTCTGTGCATCTTTCCCATTGGTAAACTTCCAGGCCGACGAAAATGTTTTCCAGGTGGTTTTTGGATTTATACCTATAGGGCAAGTTCCAGTGCACCCCAAAGCACCAGGTCCCTAGTTTGAGAAATGCCACACACACACAGATTCCATCATAAAGACTTTTGTCATGCAAACCCTTGAGGACGTATGGCTGATGTCAGGGAAGGCACATCTGAGTAACTAATGTGTACTCTTCAAATATCCTGCAATTCTCTAATGTGAGTTTATCCAGGTCTACTGCTGAAGTCTAGGGCAATGAAAGGTCTCCCAGCCTACCCATTATTCCGTTTTCCTTAATTAAGTCACGATTATCATCTTTATCTAAAAGCCCCATGCAGAGAGAATCTTTTTTAGGTAGTGGTTTCAACTGACTGTACTTCTCTGTAGTCATAAACCTTTTTATTTTATTGTTTTGATAAAAAATGGATTGGGAGGTAAGGCTAGGTTTAGAGATTTCTTTTTTTTGCATGTTCTTTATCATTAGTAAATACATTAAACCCTCTGATTTTCAAGGAGCTGCCTGGCCGTGGTGGTTATTTGCGGGGGGGGGGAAGGCAACCACACATCATCTTTCTTCTCTTTTAACTTAAGTTTTACACTAAAAATCTGTTTTGAGAGGGAAATGGAGCGTGCTAAGCTAATGACAGCTTTCCCCTCTCTTACTTTTTCCTTGTCAGGGCAATGCGCTCCTATTGGCTCCTTGGCGTGCCGGAATGTGGGCATTGCAGCTTTAAGTGAAGGCTCCAACTACTCGAAAAAATAAAAACAAATAAACAGCCCCCGCCCCCCCAAAGAGAGGAGGGCTTAAGAGGAAACTGTACTAAATGTGTCCACAAACTGACTAATATATTTGCAAAGGTATAGTTTCTGCGACTACCGACAACCCACTTTGTGCCGGGAAATTGTTAGGTGCGTCCCGCTGAGAAACGTGCTTGGCTAATCCGTGACTGCCGTTTAGATCCACCCAGGCCGACCCGCCAGGAGGATGGGCGTGAGGGGGCCCCGTTTTCATTCTTGGGAAGAGGAAGCCGGCGACCCAAGGCGAGCTCTGAGGACAGCTGATCATCAGGTCCCAACACTTGCCAAGCGTCCCCTCATTCCCATTTGGTTACAAAAATTCTTCTCTCCTCCACTGCATCCCCCACTTTGAGCAAAGGGTGCCATGGCCTGAGCAGGAGGCCGCGATCCGGCCGGGGTGATCCGCGGGCCGTACGTAGGGTCGGACTCCTGGACACCCAGGGCTGCGGCTGCCGAGGCCTCGGGGTGGCTATTCCTGCTAGAGATTAGCTGCCGCGCGGGTCCCTCCCTCTTTCTCGGGTCAGTGAATGATTAGTCAAACACCTCCCCGCCCCAGTCCGCCCGAGGTTGGATGGGAGGAGTCATGGAGCGACTGTTCCTCTATTTTTAAGGGCGAAAAGCGTTCGCCTCTGTGCGTTTATTAATCGACCTTGCGTGTAGTTTCAGCTTCTGTCTTCCCTAGTGTCACGACTGGCAGACACATAAGCACAGAACACTCTTCTGGGAGGCCCCTCGCCCCTCTGTCCGCTCAGCGCGGGAGTCCGCTGTCTCGCCCCCAGCAGACCGAAGCAAAGCAGGGAGTGAAAAGTCGCGCGGCCCCCCGCCCCCACCCCGGCGCCCCGTGTCGCTCCATCCCAAAGCTGGGGCATCTGGGAACAAGCAGGGGTGGTGAGGTGCCCTGCGTCCCATATTCTGATCCCTCCCAGGGTTGGAGCACCCTGGTGTGAGTGGGGGTGGCGCGGCGTTCCCGGCTAGGGGAGGGTTCCCCCGGGAAAGGGAGGAGGCGCTGCGCGCTCCGGGCGGTGGAGACACGCCTGCCCCGCTCCGATCCGTGCCCCGGGGCAAGTGGCCTCCCTCGAGGGGCTGGGGAGCGGGCTGGACGCCCGGCGAAGACAAGCGCCCGGCGCGGGGCTTCTGCAATCCCCCCTGCGCCCGGGCGCCCCCAGCGGGTTCCCAGAGGCGCCCGGGGCGCCCGGGTCTCCGGCGCCGGAGCGAGCGTGCGCGCGGGCCGGGCTGAGAGCCTGAGGGGCCGTCAGGAGGTGGGAGGGCAGGAGTGGAGGACGCCGCGGCAGCGGCGCGCCCCCGGGCAGTCGCTGCAGCCCGGGCGGCGGCGGCGGCGGCTGTGCAGCGGTGCGCAGCGGGAAGCGCAGCCACTCCTCTCTGCCTATCTCCGGCTGCTCCGATACCCCCTCCTCCCGGCCCCCTCTCTAGTATGGAGGAGCCGACGACTAAACCGCTGCAAGCAACTCCTTAAAAAAAAAAGCCGCATTGGAGGAGCCTGGCCGCAGGACCCCTCCTCCCTGGGTGCCCCTCACCCCTCGCCTCGCTCTCCCGCCTCCCCCTTCAGCCCCCCCACCCCCCCGCCCCAGGCTCCCGGGCGCCCGCCTCCCTCCTTAATGGACTGTCTCCCGACTCGCCGGCTGAGAGCCCTTTTTGACTGCGAGCGGCGGTAGTGGAGCATAGGCGGCGGCGCGGGACCTGCAGTCGCCCGGGATTCCCTCCAGGTGACGATGCTCTGGTTCTCCGGCGTCAGGGCTCTGGCTGAGCGTCCCTGCCGGCGCTCGCCCGGGATTACCTGCTGCGTCTTGCTGCTGCTCAATTGCTCGGGGGTCCCCATGTCTCTGGCTTCCTCCTTCTTGACAGGTAGGGGAGGGGGCGGGAGGGACCGACCCTCCCGGACGCTGGCTTGGTACCTGGGAGAGGAAGCGCTGGCTGGCCTCGGGGACGGGAGGGCGGGGAGCGAGCACCTAGGAGCCTGCCCCTCGCTGGCGGTGGGCAAGAAGCGAAGCCCGCGGGGTTAAGGGGTGGGAAGGCAGTGAGTAGGTTAAGGGGTGGAGGGCGAGGAGGCTGTTGACATCAATAGTATAGTGATAACGGAAATCCTTCTATTTGAATTTGAGGAGTTCCTTTATTTATTTTTAGTTTTCGTCAATCTTTATTTTGATCTTTTCTCCCGTATACAATTAAAGAAAAAAATTTTAACCGTTTTCCACCCATCGGCCTTTCTCACTCTATAGGGTTCCAATATAGCTTCTGTACAGGGAGTGCTTTTTAAAGCACCTTGAATTTAAAGAAACTATCATATTTTAAAAGGGTAATAATAGCAGGATATAATAATTATATGCTTTCAGGCAGGTGAAGACCTCAGCTGCTATTCTGAAGGGCATACTTTACTGACACCTGGGGCAGAAAAGAAAATATTGAGGCAATTTCTAAAAGAGAAAAGAAGGTTGTGTTTCAAAAAGTGATTTCAGCTCAAGACAATACGAGGCGGATTTATATAAAGCCCTGTTCACTGACACTGTCCTGAATTCTGTTCAAATTTAAAATGTGCCTTAATGGCCAATTTGAATTTTTTTTGCATGTGGGAGTGTGTGTTTACTTGAAATGCCTTCATGAAGGAGGGGTGTTATTAAGGATCCAGTGAAATACTTGGAATTGTGCTTAAACCATCGAAAGCAGAAAATCTATCTATATAGCACGGCCTTTAAAAAAACAAAACAAACCTGTTCTAATAAAACTATTTAAAATAGATTTTCTTGGGGGGGGACTTCTTTTGGGTGAGTTTGAGAATTTAAAACTCATTAGGAATTTCTGAAATTTGGATATAGTTGTTTCAAAAAGCATTAATGTAAAAATTCTATTTTTGTAACAATGGCACTAAGCTAAATTTAAATAACTTATTTTCCCCTTCAGGTTCTGTTGCAAAATGCGAAAATGAAGGTGAAGTTCTCCAGATTCCATTTATCACGGACAACCCTTGTATAATGTGTGTCTGCATGGTGAGTATGGAGATCAGGTAATGTGAAGTCAATTGCTCCCTCTGATAAGGTGAATCCATTAAATGTAATATGACCAAATCTTAAAAACTGGTTTTGGTCGTTACAAAACTTCAGATAGCTGGTGAATTGAATTCAGTTGAATTTCTGAGTATTATGGACTTTTGCACTTTCCATTTCATCAGTCTGGGAATTCTTATCTTTGACCTCAGTTTACAGAAGTAAACTTAAGGTGGACTTGGTATGGCCTGTCTCAGTGATAATTACCATTTACCCTTCTGTTCCCAGGAATGGTTATTGCCACCAAATCATAGGTGCCACCAAACTTTCTGCCTTGATTCTGTTGTCTGAGCTCAGTGTGAAAATGATAACATTTAGGTATAAAGGTCTGGGATAAGGTATATGACAAGGGGAAAAAGAGATGAGAGTCACAAAGCACAAACATGAGGACAAGATGTAATCTTGGGTTTCTTTGCCTCTTATATCCTAAGCTCTCAAAAACAGTCTTTGTAGTTCTGATTTGGAAGCATGAGTCAGAAAGGACTTTCTATCCTTAGAGGATGACACTTGGCTTTCAACTGCTTAGTTAACACTGGCAGTGGCTAGTAGATTAAAAAAAAATTTGTTTCAATTTATTTTAACTTAATAGTTAATGATAAGGTCTAATAAGTAACCACACGGGGGAGATTAAGTTATACGAATAAGAATTTCTGAGCTGAAATAGAGACTTACAAAGAACAACATTTTTGCTTAAAAGTGTTTTACATGCCAATCAGTTTTGGCAAACCTTGATTAAAAACTACACATCACAAAACCCTGTTGGAAATACATTAAGGCAGTCAAATGCAAAGCCCCCAAGTGATAGATGACTGCTTGTTATCAGATCAACATGCTGTATGGAACCAGAGAAGGGATTCTTCTCTGTTTAGGTGAAAGCCAAGCCATCTGCGTTTAAACTACCCAAACTTTTTCATGACAAGAGATGAGGTCAATGTTGTGAAATGATAAATGGGTGAAGGTGAATGTCTGTATCAAATGATTATCAGGTTCTGAAGACTAAGGAAATCAACAGAAATAGAGGTAAAAATGCATTCCGTTCGCAGAGATAAGCGTTACAATATTGTTACATTTGTAAAGTTTAAATATACAGTTTGGGTTTTGCAGACTGTTCCCAAATATATAAAAATTCTCCATACAGCATTTCCCCTTTTCCATACTCCTGCCCCGGGGGAAGTAGTGCCTTTCCCCGAAAGTACAGCCTTACTGCTAATATAACAGATATTAGAATCTTGCTGTTTTGAAGGTAAAGAGTGAATCTGAAAAGATGCGTCAGTTCGAGTTCTGGAGTGATATTTATTCCAGAAATGCATTGATTAAGTTCAGACGGGTGGTAGTTTCATTTATATCTTCGAGTAACATTTGGAGGTATCTGCCTTCGTAAGAGCTGTCAGAAATCCTTTCTAAACATATAAAGTCTGGACTCTGGTACTCCAACTCACTTGCTATTCAGAGGATGCCTCAGAGCTCTCACTAGCTGAAAGCCTCAGTGATCTGTTGCCGTCACCTTTGCAGGGGTTTAGGATTATGGGGCCCAAGCTGTCATAGTTATTATTGCTTCCCAAACATTTGTAATACTTGATAAAATTGAGTAAGAATATATGGACGGCCGCTTCTTTATTTGTGTCTGCTGTTGTAAGTTTCTGAGGGACCCATTGCGGTATATGAATTTCAAAGCACCTAGACTGCCATGAGTCTGGTTGACATTTTTTTGGGGGGGGGGGGTTGGAAGGTAGACTTATTTAGCAGATAGATAATGTCAGCAATAGCAACTAACATTTATGAAACACTATTTGCCCACACTTATTGAAGCCTGCATTGTTTCATTTAATCTTCACAAAAATCCTTTGAGGATTTTTATCCCTCTGTTTTACAGATGAGGAAACTGAGGCTAGGGGAGTTTAGTAGCCTGTGAAGGTCACATTTTTGTAAATAGTGGAGCTGGAACTCACTCTCACCTGCCTCTAGAGCACATGCATATAATCAAGTGAAACAGGCTGTTTTCTAAGTTAAAGATGTGAAAAAGCAAAGAAAAAAATAGAAAGTTTGTTGAGTTATTTGACTTTTTGGCATTGCTTGAGTTATTTTGATTTCTTCTTTTGAGTCTTTTAGGAGTTCGGTTAGCTAACATTTGTTAATCACATTATATGAAAGGAAAATCTCATTATGATTTCAGCTGACCTGCAGGGAGCTTTAGTTGTGAGCTAGTTTTATGTATGTACATTAAGAGGGTATGTAATAGTCAAAACTGTACTTTGGATAAAGAAAATAGTCATATTTAGTTTGTGTTGGTCCAGCCTTTCGGCAGAAAGTTACCTAAAGTTGAGTATAAGCTCATATCTTGTTTCATAACATGTACTGAAAAAAAAAAAAAAAGCTAACCTCAACGTATGCTTAAAAAAGACGTAAAATGTTACAGTTGGGAGGAAATAGGTGGCACAAAGTCCTGCATATAATTACAGTGTAAAAGCTTGAAAAACCCCACAAAATCAACTTGGCCTGATTTAAACTTTTAAGCTCCGAAATGTTTCAAACGTGGAATGAGCTTATTTCTGTGGGAATTTTGAGGATGACTGCGGATGCAGTGGCCACAGCAAGCAGAACTGAATAATTTTATCCTCACTTATCCTTGTCTGCCTGGATCCGAGCATTTTGCCAGCATCAGTCGTGGTCCAAGAATAACCTGTTTGTTAGCTGCTGATGGGTATCATTCTAAAGTGTGTGGGTTCAACTATTCAAGAGGGAAGGTGAGAAGTTAGGCCATTGTCCTGAAATCTAGGGAAGTGGGTAGACAGTTTGGATTAAAGATGCAAGTGTTTCATTGTTCAGTTAGAAAGCAAAACACAGCTTTTCCCCATCTTACAAAATGGTCTTTTGTGGGGCTGAGTTAGGAAGGCCCAGACTTATTGCTGTTTTGTATGATGTTTTCCCCCTTCTTGCTAGAATTATTTTTCCCGTAATGCCTAGGACAACACGTTGGTGCCTTCCATGAAGTACAGCTGATAGGAGCCAGCCTCTCTCCGCTAATGAATCTAAAGTGGTCCCCTGGATCTTTCGGGCATTCCCATATACATCCAGTGAACCTGGGGACGTGGTACCCCTGCTTCTCACCCCTTTTCCACCTAACCGTAGCATAGAAGGAAATGGCACAAGCCAATGAGTTCGGCCCAGTACTGGAAACCTGAGAAAACTTTGGAGGCTGGGACTCAGAAAACCAGAAGTCAGTCAGAGCTTAGTTTGGCATACATTTTGTTCAGCGAAAAACATTATTCTGAGGTTTAAATTTCCTCTTTTAAATCCAGGGGTGCAATTTAGAAATGGACCCTCTGCTCATAAAAAGCAACGTGAAATTTGGTGTTACAAGAAGCAGGGCTCCACCTAGCTTGGAGCCAACCAAGTGGTGCAAACAGAGGGGGCTTTGTCTGCTGTCTTCCACTTTTTAATCACAAAAATCTTCTGTCACTAAACAAGCAGCTACCAGCATCTTTGATTCTGTCGGGTACCTTATCTCTATAAGAGCCTCATGTTTTTTATTGTTCAAATTAACTGGCTAGAGACTAGTTATCTATTATCTGAACAAGTGTTAGGCACGTGTTTGAGAATGAGGGAGATAGCGGTGCATCAGGATTCAATTCGTGTGTGTTTGTGTGTGTGTGTGTGTGTGTGAGAGAGAGAGAGAGAGAGAGAGAGAGAGAGAGAGAGAGAGAGAGAGGGAGAGAGAGAGAGAGAGGGAGAGAGAGAGAGAAAGAGGTGGAGAGAGGGAGAGCTAGGAGGGTGAAGGAGAGAGAGAGGGAGAGGAGATAAAAAGTAGTCCTTATGTGTTCAGAGAGATACACTTAGTACATGCACATATGCATAGGTTGCCACAATTTTTTGGAAATTGTTTTATATCATTTTTAGACTTTGGATTTTAGATGCTCACTAAGGAAATGATCAGGAGTTATTTATTTATTTATCTATCTATCTATTTATTTATTTATACTCTGTTTAGACAGTGTTGCGACCAATTGCCTTTCCATAGAATAAGGTACTCAATAGAACAGTTTGGGGGGAAAGGTAACTAATTTACAGCATTGTGCTGGCAAATTCACCAGTACCAGCTCATAGACAATTATTATTACCCATGCTTTCTTGAGGCTCAGAGAGGTGGAGCAAATGTCCTGAGGTTACATAGTTACTAAGAGACAGATCTGGGACGTGAAAACAGTGTTTTCTATGCGAAACCAACTTGCTTCTGTGGTCGTTTACTACTTACAGACGTCTACAGGTACTTCCGAGGGCTCAGAGAGTTATTTCAGCCTCTGCAGAGCTGGAATAGGCTCACTTTGGGGAGAGTTAGAGTGATCTTGGTCTTGTAACATGAACCAGGTCTGGACTTGGATGGCCCTTTCAGAGGAAGGCACAGTTCAGGCAGCTATTGGCTGGTTTCATATCATTTTGCCAAAGAGCCTTGGCCCTGGCATCAGACAAGCCTGGGTTCGGATCTTGGCTCTGCCACTTACTGATGGTGAACTCGGGAAAGTTACTTCACCTTTCCAAGTCTCCATTTCCTCATCTGGAGAGTGGGACGTCTATCACTACTGAGCTCATAGACTTGCTGTGAGAATCAAATGAGATACAGCGTTTAAGGCTTGGCCCAGAGCTTGGCATATAGTCAGAATGATGCATTATTGTTGTTGATGATATTGATGATGATGTTAAATTCTTATTTCCTCACATGGAATTAGATGCAAAGGTTCATCAGAAAAGGGAGAAAATGGAAGCTGATGGAGAAAAGACATAGGGATAATGATGCCAAGCCCACCCATAGTTATGAATGAACAGGGCTAAGTCAGTGACATTTTATGGGGTTTTCTGTCCCTCTAGACTTGGACTGGGTCTATCTGAGTTGTTTCCTTATTGGTCCAGTGGTCTGTGAGCCCTGGTATAAGTTTTCCCCTTGCTCTCCATTAAACACTAAAAAAACTTTCCATGGAAGAGGGGCTTCGTTTTTCTGCAGAGTATTTATGTCTCTATGCCTGTGGGGTCACCTTCACTTGTACTTTTATTGGCAGAAGGGTAGGGTTGGGACTCAGAAGTGCTGTAATTCTGGAAAAACTGCCTAGTGGTCTGGCATCATGGGGATTTTCCTGGCCCACCTTGTGGAAGTCTCTCACCCCGTTCCAGACCTGGGTGGGTTTTTGCTGCCTCCTTACTTGTGGGCTCCCCTTCCCCATCCCTGTCCCATTTTAAACACGCTTTCTTTTCATTTCAAGGCACCGGCCTTTATAGTGCGCATCAGCTGTAAACTGTGTTTTAAGTGTGGGAGCCCTTCCCCAGATGGGGATTCAGATATAGTGAGGGCAGGAGAACAGGACATAATAGGAAAAGTCAGGCAAGGCAAAACGATGGAAAATAAAACCAATTAATACAAATTCATTGAATAAACAAAGGATACCAGTTTCTCACACCCTCTTCTGTAGCACTTCTGTCCAACTGATGGTCTATTGAATTCTTTGTGCTGTAAAGAATACTAATAACATCACCTTTCATGGCCCCAGGAGGTCAAGTGTGCTTGTTGAACTTAGTTAAGATCAGCAAATGCGCTGGGTGTATATTTTAAGACCTCTTGATTCCCAGTTCTAATTCTATAAAACATCACTCGAAGCACTAGGAGTAACAGGTTATAAATTCAATAATATTATTCTTTCTTCCTTCTCTTCACACTTCATTCTCCCCTTCCATTTTTTGCCTTTTCTGCGTTTGAAGCATCCTGCTGGTTGGGCACCTTGGGGAGGCAAAGACCAGTAACACAGATTCTTGCCCACAACGGAAAAGAGGAGAAAGACACATACATAAATAAGTTTCATAGGAGTGCCAGAAAAACACTATGCTAGGCTCAAACTCAAGTACTAAGGGAGCTGTAGATGAATTCTGATTGGATCATCTGGGACTTTGATGGGCGGAGCAAAGATAGTCTTGGCAAGGCGTGATTGGAGGAAAGGCACAGAGGCGTGTGTGCTTGGGAATTGTGGAGATGGCGGAGTCCAGTATGCCCAGTGTACCCAAAGTTCTGGTGGAAGCTGGAGTTAGAAGGCTTGGTGAGAGGCATGGAGGACTTTGAGTGCAATAATAAGGAGCTCAGTTCCACTCGTGGAATTGGGGGAGCCATTTGATATTTTGGCTCAGCCGCATGACACAATAAGATGTGTTTTATGCAAATGCCTCTAGAAGCTTTTGTGGGAGTTGTTTAGAGTGTGGAGGGGCCAGAGTCTGGACAACAGGCACTAGGGATGTGTTGTGGTCAGGTGAGGGCAAGCGGCCCGGAACAGGGATGGACAGTGAGAAAGAAGGTGTTGGGATAAACCAATATTGCTTATTCTTTTGAATTACTTTCACTGCCTTCTAGTTCTAGAATATTTGGATTAAAAGACTCCAAACAATGCCCAGAAAAACACAGTAATTAAAATGCAGTAGTCACTGCAGTGGGATGATGTACTAGAGTGTCTCTGTAGCAGTCACTTTGCTAATCACTTGGTGTCTCTGGAGCAGCTCTGGGTGCTGTTACTTGAATAGAATTGTTTACTTCCAGGCCTCACTCTCAAAATTCCATTTTGGGTGCTAGCTCTCTCCTCTTACTCACAGTGATACCTTGCTCTGCGCTGTTGCATGACCCCTTCGGCAAATTATTCAGTCCGGTAGATGTATTCTCAGTGGTAGCACACAATTTATACAATTTATACAACAATCGAAATTGGACCCACCTTAGAAAAAGTGTACCCATGTGCTGGGACCCCTAGACTTGCAGAGGAGTTTTGGAGCCCAAGTTGATAGCACTTGGCGATAAAATAGATGGCAGAGGTGAGAGATGGGGTGGATTGAAGGGAATTTTGGAAGTTCTAGCCAATGTTATAGACAATGTAGGAAGAGAAGAGGTCACAGATGTGGGTGGGGATAATGAGTTTAGAATTGATGACTGGGCTTCATAGACCTTTCAAGTAGGAAAACCCGGTAGGCTCTTCAAAATGTAGATCTTGATCTCACTAGAGAAATCAGGACTAGAAGACAGCAATTTGTTAACTGTCTGCATTGAAATAAATTTCAGAACTTTGGGAATAAATTATTTGTCTTGGGAAGGGGTCTATGTTGAGATTTCAAGAAATGAGCCTATAATAGTAACTAGAAGTGACTCAGGTATACACATATATACATTCTTCTTTTTATATTCTTTTCCATTATGGTTTATCACAGGATATTGAATGTAGTTCCCTGTGCTGTACATTAGGATTATCCATTCTAAATGTAATAGCTTGCATCTACCAACCCCAAACTCCCATAAAAGAAACAGTAACTAGAAGAAGGGCTATATTTAAAAGGGCTTATTTAAAAGAAGGTTAGAAAGGGAGAAGCCAATGACAGAGATTGAGAAATGGTTACAGAAGAAGGAGAACCAACAAAGCATAGGCCAAGGCAGAAGATGCCTGAAGAGGAGAAAGACCAGTGGTATTAGATATTACAGAGTTAGACTGAACCTTCTAGGAGAACGTCATAGAGGGAACTTTGTCATCATCTTCTCTAACTTTAAACAATCAATAACAGTCAGTGGTGCCCAGGTCCCTAGTACCTGCTGCACATTTTCCCATGGAATAGAATTGATCATAGATAGAATTTGGTGGAAACTCGTTTGAGAGAAATCCCAAACTAAGATTGCTGTAGGGATTTTGAAAATTTAGTGCAAAAATCACAAATTTTCCAAACTGTGATTTAAAAAGGTCTTAGCAAAAGTGAATAAATACCACATGACATTTTCAAAGGTCCCCAAACAAAACTAATTTCATGAATAAAAGTAATAGGCTTTTGCAAGTGTCTTTGGAATGTTTCTATAGTTAAGTGCAAAATGGACAAGGCTACATTGAGGCATTTTTTATTATGAATCAGAGCAACATTATCAAAGAACCTGACTAATATAAAATCTTACCATAGTAAACTTTCAGGTGTGCTCTGTGAAGCTGTTAATGGCGCTTTAAAAAATATTATGATATAATTTAAGCCCTTAGTTAGATCTTCAGGAAAAATATTTTCTTTTTTCACTAAATTTTTTTTTTTTTTTTTTGGCTGTGTTGGGTCTTCGTTTCTGTGTGAGGGCTTTCTCCAGTTGCCGCGAGCGGGGACCACTCTTCATCGCGGTGCGTGGGCCTCTCACTGTCACGGCCTCTCCCGTTGCGGAGCACAGGCTCCAGACACGGAGGCTCAGTAGTTGTGGCGCACGGGCTTAGTTGCTCCGTGGCATGTGGGATCTTCCCAGACCAGGGCTCGAACCCGTGTCCCCTGCATTGGCAGGCAGATTCTTAACCACTGCGCCACCAGGGAAGCCCTTCACTAAATTTTTGATGTCTGTTTTGTCATTGAAGTACAGCTGTGGAGTGGTGACCTTGGTGTCTGAAATTATGGGTTCAAGTCTCCCTAGGGCCGCCTTGTAGCTGTGCATCGCTCAGCAGCCACCTTGGTCTCTCTGAGCCTTAGTCGTGGGTACTGGGCAAGTCACAATGGTATGTGTGCCCTTCAGCTTCATTTCTAAAGAGTAATCATAATGCAGAACGCATCTGTTTGCTGTAGCCATTAACTGAGGTGATGTGTATGGATTAAATGTGCTGGTGTTTGTGAAAGACCTTTGTAAACAGTGTAAGTGGAATTATTATTATTATGGGCCAGAACTGGAATGGAAGGAAGTAAGGTGTATGCTATAAACCAGTTTTTAATATATACTTTAATGAGTATATTTTTTAGGAATGATAGTGTAGTGGTTCCCATGCCTCCTTTCATAGTTGTATGGCTCTGGGTGAGTTGCCTGATATTTCTGTATCTCGACATCTATATTTTCATCATAGGGCTTTTGTCAGAACTGTGAGTCAAAACATGTAAAATTCTTAAAACAGGGTCTGGTAGATGGGAAGCACTTCAGAAATGATAGCTACTGCCACTACCTAAATGCTATGCAATTGCTGCCTATCCTATACTTCTAAGAAGTGATTACATAGACTAGTGCAAGACTTCTAAGAAAGGATTTAATGGACTACCGCTTTTATTTCAATTTATTGTCAATTCCTATGACATGTGTTTACTCTGAACTTCTGTCAGGGCAGACAATGGAAGTTCAGTAGAAGCGACTGCTATCTTTTCCATAAAAGACAGAAAACCCAGGAAGTATTTGGGGCTTAGCAAGATGGGCTGCTCCTCTATTTTTCATCTTCAAAAGTTCACCTGTTTGACTGGTGTCCATCTCCAGACAGCTAATCACAACGTTGCTTTCACAGTGAGGCCTTGCTGTCCTTTGGGGTATTTGCCATTGAACGAGGAAGTGGCAGGTCGGAGGCAGAAATGTAAAACTAATTACTGGTAGACCCACACAGACAGACATGTCAGGGTCCTCCCCATTTAATTTAATTTATTTATTTAGTTTTACTTTAAACATTTTTTTATTTTTATTTTTTTATTTTTTGGCGGTACGCGGGCCTCTCACTGTTGCGGCCTCCAGGCTCCAGATGCGCAGGCTCAGTGGCCACAGCCCACAGGCCCAGCCCCTCTGCGGCATGCGGGATCCTCCCGGACCGGGGCACGAACCCCTGTCCCCTGCATCGGCAGGCGGACTCTCAACCACTGCGCCACCAGGGAAGCCTTTTATTTTTTAATTTAATTTTACTTTTGGCCGTGAGGCACGCCTGGTGGGATCTTAGTTCCCTGACCAGGGATGGAACTCGCGCCTTTGGCAGCGAAAGCATGGAGTCCTAACCACTGGACCTCCAGGGAATTCCCCTCTCCCTTTTAGAACGTGCAGGGTCCTGCCATCTGCCCAGCCACAGTCACTCTGTGGATACCCGTGGTGTATCGGGTGATCCCAGATTAACTGAGGTGACTGGATTTGGACGTATGGACCCTACGCATTCACAGAGCTTTGTGTGTTTGTTTTCTAGGAATCTGCTCCTTCTCTTTGATAGCATGTTTTGCGTTGTATGTAGTTAACTTGGGCAGTTTTATCTTATGAGATGAGGTCTTCAAGTGTAAGAGCCTTGTCCCCTCATCTCTGGAAGCCCCATAGCTTCAGTGAGAGGTCCACAACCTTGGGACTTGAGTGGGAGTCAGGCTGGAGTTTCCTGTTTATAATTTGGGTTGTTAACACTTGGGATCGCTCCCCCCCAGAATGGAACTCCAAGTTCCAAAACAGGATTCTCCCAGAGAGTTTGTCACAGAAGGTCAACCCCCTCTATAAAAGACATCTTAAATAATCATTACAAAAAACGTTTTTTTCCTTTGAAAGGAATGTACTCACATTTGAAAACTAGAATCATATAGACATGAAGACCTGCGTTTATTTGCACCAAAAGGAACATTCCCTCTTATAGAAATATCCTGCTGTCGAAAGCAGCCTTGTAGGCGACAATGCAGGAGGTGCCCAAGAGGGGAGGATCGGGGATTATCTCAGTTCTGCTTTCAAAAATCACAATGAAAAAATGCCTCGGATCCCTGTGGCTGCCATTCCCCATCATTTCCTCCCCCTTTCAGTGAGGCTAACTCCGAAACCTTGACATAAGCCTCAGTGTTTATATTAGGTTTTGGATGTTAGCTCTCTTGGCTTCTGGGAGCCGACTCTGTTGAAAATTATGTTTTTCCTTTAAGGACAAAGGCCTTATTGTATGTACACGTTGTGCAGTGTAATGAGTTTTTTTGTTGCTTTTTCTTTCAAATGTTAGGTAATGGGTGGGACTAACCCAGATCTTTATAGACCCAAGGGTCTATAACCTGAATGGCAATTTGAAGGTTTCACACAGGTAACTCAACAAGAGAAAATGAGAGGGCGGGACAAGTGGCATCTTCCCTGACCAGAGCATGTCTCCCGAATGCCCTGCTTTGATGGAATAACCATAAAACGGCTCTGGGAGAGGATCTGCAACATGAGTCATGATACCCCAGGGACACTTCAAAGAGAATCACAGTGAGGGAGATAACAATCCTCACATTTTCACTCATAAAAGCACGCATTTCCAAAATAACTCTTGTATTCTTGGTCAACTAAATAGATTTTGGCCAGATGGTTTTTTCATGGCTGCAAAGGCTGTCAGGCGTAGGCTGAGCATCTTATTTGGAGATGCTGTGCAGTGGACTGTCTGCTTGTGCTGCTGGCCTCTGCAGCTGTGGGTGACCTCAGAAGACTATTTCCAGGAGAGATAGAGTTGGCCTTCAGAGAGGAGGCAGGAAAACTAGAAGGCCCAAAGCTGGTCTTACATTTATTTGGGCCTCATTGAGAGACATCTTTAGCATCTTTATCTTAATTTTTTTCCCTCTCTCTCTGTAAAAAAAATTTCTGAGCCTATTCCCTTAGGTTCCTCTTGGGGGCAAATCTGCAGACTGCAGCATTAGCAATAAAGTTCCTTTAACCATCTCCTGCTTTCCGTTTAGTGAGCAAAGTAATGACACGTGCATTCTTTTCCGTATTTATTCTTAGAACTTCTTATTAAAAAAATACTGGGGATTCCTTTTCCATTTTATTTTCTAATTGAACAGAACCGTTTGAGCCAAGATAGGACGATTGCTCCCTCTGGGTTCAGAGGGCAGGGCTGCATCTGGCCAGTGGCCTGTGGAACTTGCCACTTCTGTCTCCAGGAGAGCCTTGCTGGGCTGTTTGACTGCCTCGTACTGACTCTGTACCCTTCAGTAATTCACAAATTCTAGAAGCTCTCACAGACTACTGGGTCTCTCCTCCTTCGTGGATTTATAGAGCAAAAGCAGTAGCATCATGACATTCACATACCAGTGTTTCTGGGTCTCAGGGGGATGCTATTTTCCTGGATGAGAAGACTAATCAGATATTCTTGCACTTGAGAGCTGCTATGCCATGTACCTGGGTTTATGCTCCTTGAGGGGCACAGGCCTATTAGAATTGAGATGCGGTGATTTCCTGTTTTTAAGCACATGTGAAACAGTGGTTCCAGGACCCAGTGGGACCCACCAGAGGTCAACTTGCCGTCTCATGAGCACAATAGGTGAGCACCCAGGCGGAAATTCATTTCCCCTGAGAGGTGACTCAGCCTGAATTTGGGGAGTAGCTGGGTGGCAGGGAAGGGGATGTAAGTCTGCTTTTTCAGTGAGTGTCATCAGTTAGTTCCGGGGTGGCTTCTGTGGGAAGAACTGGCGTTTCTTTTTTTCCTCTGGGATGTGCATGTACCAGACAACAGTGGCTTCCTTTCCCTTGTGATTGCCTGTGAGCATGTAGGGAACTAGTTGGGATTTATTAAAAAATGTGATTTTTTTTTTCTGTTTCGTGTAAGCCATACACCGGGCAAGGGCAAAGAGACATTTGCTTAAAGTATTTTACACACCAGTTGGCCAAGTTACAGAAATATAGAGCTCCCAGATTTGGGCATTAGATTGAAGTATATGAAATTTTGGATATTTGGTGTTGACCTATTAAAACAGCAATTTCTTGTGGTACAACCTAAGATGTACTTTGAGCACCTGGAGAATTTTTCACTGGACATAGTTCTCCTGGCAGGTTGTTGTAATGTATCTTAATGAGGGGGCCTTTAAATTCAGGGTGAATTGATACTGGGTTCACAAACTAAAAATAAAATGTGGTGATATAGGAAAATGTAACACCTCTTAATCTCTGAGCCCCCAGCTCTGAATTAGTGGGCTCCTGTACACATCCTCAGGACTCTCTGATGGTGGCGTGGGGAGGGGGAAGGGAGGGAAGTGGTATTCACCTTGGTCAGTGAGAGGGGGCACGTGGTGGGTGCCCTGCAGGAAACGTGGGAACCGAGTTGCAGGACCGACCCAAGTAGGAAAATGATTGATGGCTATTAAACTCAGCACATATGTAGTGAGCATTTATGTTAATAGTGGCCCGAGGCACTGTGAGATTAGAAAAAGCTCTTTTTTACATGAACAAAAAGAGATTAAATTATGTTCCAGATAGTTTTGAAGTTATTGCTTTTGAGTTCTTTGAAAATTGATGAACTCGTGCAGGCCATAGATATTAACTCTTGGTTAGAGTATCTGAGTAATCAGAACAAATTATTATTCCTTGACTGTGCTGGATGGCGTTTGTGTATACACACACGTATATACGTGCATTGTATATGTAGGTATTTAATATGAAATTTGGATCACGGATTTAGCTTGCAAATGACTTTCTCTCATTAGAGTCTCAAATGGAAGTGTGAAAATGTGATTGAACCAGAGGTTGTGTACATGTTGGGGGAGACCCTAATAGTAGAGCTGTGAGCACTGGTAACAAGGGACACACAGTTGCGTTCCCATCACTGCCGGCCTCTCCGTCCTCCTCCCTCCTCACCCACCCTCTTCAGTCTGATGATGTGTCTTCTCTCACACAGTTGCAGGTCATTAACAAGTCAGTGGTAAGAATTCTCACACCAGCAGAGGTGACTCTTTTTTTTTTTCTTTTTTGCGGTATGTGGGCCTCTCACTGTTGTGGCCTCTCCCGTTGTGGAGCACAGGCTCCAGACGCGCAGGCTCAGCGGCCATGGCTCACGGGCCCAGCCGCTCTGCGGCGTGTGGGATCTTCCCGGACCGGGGTACGAACCCGTGTCCCCTGCATTGGCAGGCGGACTCTCAACCACTGCGCCACCAGGGAAGCCCGACTCTCTCTTTTTTTTTTAATGTGCACAGGAACCCCCAGGGAGCTTGTTAAAAATGCAGATTCTGAGGTTCTACTCCAGAGATTCTGATTCAGTAGATCTGGCAGAGACCTGAGAATCTCCATATTTAATAAACTCTTCCAGTGACTCCATGCAGGAGCCAGTACTTGAAAAACTCTTCCCAACTGAGGTTAGTGGAAAGAGAAGGATATATGAATATAACCATAAATATAGGTAAACTCCCCAATGAAGCAACTTGTTCACTAGTGGTCAGGTACATTTGAAATTCTGTTATTGGTACCAAACTTATCCATAAGTCAACTCTCATTTATGTAACACTATTTTTGTGGACCTTTCACGCAGTTATCTTGTACATTAGCTATCTTTATTGAAGTGCTACATTTTCTCTTTGTGTCCTCTCCTCTATCGAGCCTCCCCTAGTCACTTGATCAGAATTAGTCACTTGTTTCTTAGAAGCCTCGTGTTGATTTCTCATATTATAACCCTTACTCCTGCATACCCTGAAGTTTCATTAATTATTTACATGACTGTCTCCCTACTAGACTTTAGGCTTCTTCAGGGTAGAAATAGTGTCTGATTCTTCTCACCATCACTCAAAGCATCTCGAAGAGTACCTCGCATGTGGTAAGTCTCAATAACTATTTTACAAATCAACACCATGTTCTTAAATTGGAGGTAGCCTGACCTTCACGGCTTCCTCAAAGCCGTGCTGTGAGGGAGAGAAGGCCTTCTCAAGAAACCTGTTTCATAGTCGAGATAATTAAGGCTCGGAAAAGCAAAGCAAGACAGAGCACACATCACTAATCAGTGAGAGTTGGGACTACAATTCAAGTACGGGAATGCTAACCCATCCTGGGTAGACTCCACTGAGATATCTCTCAGAGAATGTTTTCTGACTACAAGTGTTAAGAAAGCACCCCAGGGCTTCCCTGGTGGCGCTGTGGTTGAGAGTCCGCCTGCCGATGCAGGGGACACGGGTTCGTGCCCCGGTCCGGGAAGATCCCACATGCTGTGGAGTGGCTGGGCCCGTGAGCCGTGGCCGCTGAGCCTGCGCGTCCGGAGCCTGTGCTCCATAACGGGAGAGTCCACAACAGTGAGAGGCCCGCATACCACACACACAAAAAAAGAAAGCACCCCAAGGGGGTGAGTGAGAGAGACCCAGCAAATAACTTCCCTGGGGATTATGTTTTTAACAGTCCTTGTGGTCCAGTGAAGTAGAGTCCTGACTGGTGCCTTTGGGTGGGACAGGCTGACCCTCTAGGTTGGTGCTAGCCTTTCCATGAGATGGATTCCCACAGGGATACACTCTGTTTCCTGTGGTCTTTCTGTGACGGACAGCAGCTGCAGGGTGAAGCTGATATTACGTATGTTTGTTGCTTCTCCAGCATGAGCCAACTAGATGTAGCAATTTGACAGAACAGCCAGGGTTTTATGACAGACTGGCTGGGATCCAGTAGCATCTGGAGGAGCCAGAGGCAAGCGATGAAGAGCTGAGGGCCAGGTGAAGCTGGATTTAGAGATATGCCCCATCCCAACCCCTTTCGTTCCCAAACCTCTATAACAGAAGCTGTTTCCTTCTGCTGGCAACTTCCGCCCAGCAGGCCCCTTCCTCATCCAGAATGGACTCATTCTGGGAGGAAATGTTAGTTCTTTCTGTTCTCTTGATGCCCCCCCAATTTCTGCCCACATTTTCCTTTCCCTGATCAGGAGAGAATAAAGTCAAGCTGACAAGGTTCTGATTCATGTTGCCTTCACATAATTCTGGTCACGTTGCTAAACGATTTTCCATACTTTTAATGAGAATCCTTTTTTAAAAAAGTTCTTTTTGTTTTTAAATTAGCCTGGCATTCCATTGTTCCAGGGTTCCACCTTTATCATTTCCATCTTTATTATTTTTTACCATGTTATTTTCTTTCTCTGTTATTATCCCGGCGTTTCCATGATGTCACCACTCCCCAAGTTTTGTGTCTTGTTTTTCTCAGTTTCAGTTTTTAATTCTTGGTCCCAGCCTGATAATGAAATGCACAAACAATTACAGGGGGGTGGTGGTTCTTCCTACACACCCCATGTGGGCCAGACATTTGAGGGATGGACAGTCCAGTGAGGAGCTCTGTGGAGGCCAGAGGAGGACCATTTGTGATAATGACCAAGCGGTGGAGAAGAGGATTGCTGGGAATAGTTAAAGCACTAGCTAGAGCAGTGCCAAGCACCCAGGTAGGGGGTTAGTAAATAGTTTTCACTAGTGATGGCGTGTAATGATGGTGTGCGGATAGCATTTAGCCTGGTGGAGAGAATGCCGGCGGCGGGGGGGGGGGAGGGACTTTCACGGCCTTCAAGTACGTATTTATGGGAATAAATACGATGTTGAAAGGACAGACAGGAGTACAAACCTCAAATTTGCACCATAGCCTCAGTTCCAGCTTCTCCGCTGGCTGCTCACTGCCTCTCGCTCACTTTCAGAGTGAGCCCCAAGGTGGTTGTGGGGTCTTGGCTTCCCTGCTTCTTGGCCAGTGCCTGCCTGTGACCACAGGCCTCTTCCCTAGATCTCTAAATCCTAGTTACCCTGCTGTAGATGAGTTCACACCCCTAGCTTTGAGCCACGTTTGTTAGGATCAGAAATTGAAAGCAGCGTCTTACTATGGACTCTGTTCATTCCAGGGTTTTGGCCTTAGATCTTAGTACAACTGAGAAGAAAACTTAAAATGAGGGATTTTCCTCTTGCTTTTCTTTTTTTACGCCTAGGGGTTTATTGTTCTCTCACTCCCACACCCGTCTTTAACACTCGCCTACCATTTGGTCACTGGTCTCTGGTAGGTCCAAGCTCCCTTAGGACACGGGTCCTAGAACTTTTCCTTGGCATTCTTAGATCTTCTAGGCAGTCAGCATTTTCCTAAACTTGAGTCTGTTCCCTTGGAGATGTAGCTTGGCAGGCATGGTGGTTATTAGCACTAGGGGTAAAGAGTGGCCAGCAGTAGCCAAGACAGCATCTCTTGTGAGCCTTAAATCGTGGACAGCGACAGCTGTCCCGAAGCATCTCGGTCTGTAGGTATCTGACACAGTGGCAGGTGCTGAGAGAAGGTGACCTCTGGTGGTCACTGGGTTAATGTAATAATCTCAACCAGCGATCGTGTACAGTTGTGGGCATTTGCGCCTGTGGGTGGGTGTGGGTGTGTATAAGGACTTACACGTATAGAGATCTCTCAGCATTTGAATGATGGGTTTATAAGAATTTTGTTTATTTGGCTACTCTTTCTTAGACCTTCTTATGCTGGGTCTTCCTTATCTTTTTGAACTTTAAATATTGGAGGGCCCCAGGATTCATTCGATCAAGACGTTTCTCTATTTACACTCCTTCCCTAGGTGATTTTTATACAGATTCATGGCTTAAAAAATACATATATGCTGAAAGTTCCCACATTTATGTTCCCAGTCCCCTTACCCTTCAAATGCAGACTTGTAAATTCAGATGTCTACTTGGCACCTCCAAACATCTCAAACTTAAAATGGCCCAGACAGAGATCTCATTTTCCACCCCTCCTCCAAATCTCTTTCCCCCCAGCCAGCAATGTCAGCTGCACTGCTCCATTCTCTTAGGCCATCAGCCATGAGGTCCTGGATTCCTCTTTCTCTTACATCCTATATTCTATCTACCAGCAAATCTTGATGGCAAAACCTTGAAAATATATCTGGTAATATCTAACTATCTCCATGATCACTTTTGCCTCTGGACAATATATTATCAAGCAGTGGCCATTGAAAACTATACATCCCATTTTTTCACTTACTTACAAACATCCCGCAGTGGCTTCTCAGCTGACTTGGCGTACAGTCTGGAGTCTAACTCCAAGGCCCTGCCGGATCTGGCTTCTGATGCTGTCTCTGGCCCCACCCCCAAAGCATCTTCCCCTCCTGGTCTGCTACTCCTGCGTGATCCCAGCACCTTCTCAACAAGGGCGTCTGCCCTTTCCTTGCCCTGGAACACATTTGTTCAAGATATTTACACATTCTCATTTCTTCACTCTGGCCTCTGAGGAAATGTTTCCTTATTAGAGGGCCTTTGTTCTGACCACTCTTCCCCCATAGTACACACCCTGTCATTCTGTTCCCTTGTCCTGCTTCCTTTTCTCAAAAGCCCTCATCAGTGGCCATTGGATCACGTGTGTCTTTGTTTCTTGAAGGCCTCCCTACTAGAATGTCAGCTCTGTGAGGATGTGGACTCTCCCGTTCACGCTGTATCCCAGGGCCTGGGACAGTGCTGGGTCCTTCCAGTGTGTACCTGTATCAGTTGGATGACTGAGTATATGCCATGTTTAATTTAATTTAATTTTAAGATTCAGTTTAATTGAATCAATTAGTTTTTAAGTAATTAATTCAATTAATTAATGGTGTATAATTTTTTGATTCTATAATTTGAAGATCTAATTCTCTTCCTCAAAAATAAATTATGATTTTTCCTTTCTACTCTAAACTCTGCTTTTTCTGTAATGAAGACTTGCCATTTTCATGGCTCACGTTACTTTGCCTATTAAGTCGGATGGTGGGGAAATTGTACAGATACACTGACAAAGATGAAAAGCTATCTCCAATGAACCAAATAAAATTGTAGTAAAGTATATAATAAGCAATAATAATTATAGAATAAAATGTGCCCTATGGAACACTGGTTTTAAAAGTAGACATTACTGCTCACACTTGGTAGCATAATGATGATTGGTTTTGTAATGTAAATTAAAATTCAGTATGCTGGTATTTTACACTTTACCTAAAACATATTATGGAAGAAAGACTAGCAAAGTGTGTTAAATATTACAATTTCGTAGAGCAAGAAAAAAGTGGCACAAAGTATTTCCCATGATATGCATAAGACAGGCTGCTCTACTGTAGGCAATGCCCAGTCATGTCGCTGCACTACCTTGGAGGGCACTAGGATGGCATCACTGAAGGAGATCCCTTTTGAGGGCTGTCAAATCCCAAGGGTCTAACATAGGTAGGTCAAATTCTGTCTCAGTGAGAGAACTGTATGACAAAACTTTTCTGAGGCTCATTCAGTGGCCCACCTAGTGCCTGAAGAACAGGAGGATTTGGATGATCTCTGGGAGTTTACGGCTGTGGAATTTGGTTGTAACAGACCTTCGCCTCCTCTGAACTCATGACTAGAACTGCATCCACTCATGTTGCAGCATGTGCGGTGCTTTTGCCGTGTTTATGCTCTGGCCCCTCTTCCTCTTGGACTGGAAGCTCTTCTAGGGCAGAGGATGGATCTGATTCATATGTTCTGTTCTCAGTAAAAACTTGGCACAGTGCCTGGCCCATGGCAGGGGCTCAACAATATTTGTTAAACAGATCCATGGATTTTTATTCAGACAGATTTGAATTTTGCGGTGCAAAGGTTTAACCTACAGAAAAATCCAAGTTTGTAGCCAAGATGTCACATTTTCTAAAGACCATTTGCGTTCTGTTGATATTTTTGTCTTATTTTAGATGTTAAAGCTTCGGAGAAGCTGTCCTATGATGAAACCCTTTAAAAAAAAAAGCAATGATGAAGGGTAATAATCATGGCCAAGCATTTCTTTTTTAAAATGGGGCACATGTTGTGAATCCCTTTAGCAACAAGTTTATGTTAATGGTGTTTTATGGGTGACTGGTCATTTTCATTCCTTTATAACACCTTAATCAGAAAAGGATTATATGCAAAATTGGCATTTGTTGATTAATGAGTTTGAATGTGAAAGCTAGTGGATTAAAATTACATTCTAAACCTATGAAATAAATCTGTGGCTTCTCCAGTTCTCTCTAACATCTGCATGTGGCCCTTGGGGAAGGCTTGGTGAAGAGAACATGCTGTTAATGGCCCTGGTGAATGAGTCAGACCAACCCTAGCTCCTCACAGGCTTGCCTTCTTATGGGGGATGCTGTCTGAGGCTGGCTTTTTCAGTTCTGTGAACTTCCAGCTGGCCAGAGGACACCTGCCCCCTTGCTCCCCTGCCTGACATTCCTCAGGCTAAGCGGCCCCTCTCTGCCGTCAGTACCAGTGTGAATACAGCCCAGGAGCAGGGATGTTTCCATCACCTGATGCATCAGACAGCCCTTACCGTTATCAGTAGGCAGGACGGCAGGAACCAGCCCTAAAGCCTGCCATCCCAGGGGTCCCTTTGAAAGCCTCTGTGATTGCTGGTGGTCGGGGTCAATTGTACAGATGTCTTTAAAAGTGTCTCACTAGTGACCAGAAAGTTACTTTGTCAAGATGACAGATGGGCTGCGAGCAGTTCCTCTGCCCTGCCTATTCCCTGTGATGTCAGCTCCATTCACTTGTCAAGATCAGGTATTTTTGTAGCTCCCAACAGCGTGCAGGCTTTCTGGGCAACCCGTGAAAATTTTTCTGTTCTCTTCTGTGCAAAATCTGCTCAGTGGCTTGCTGTTGACCCACAGGAATGAGGGGGCCTTTGAGGACCTGGTGAGTCCCACTCACGGTGGGTGGAAGGCGCAGGGGAGGAGACACCTACTGGCCAGAGGGCGACAGCCCTCCAAGGCTGGTCTTAAGAAGAAGTGGTTTGTCACCACCAATCACCCTGGCAGGACACAAATGGGATGTAAGACATTCAGTTTCTGTGTTTTGGATGTGTTCGCTCTTCATTGCCAGAGAATCATCTGTGTGTACAGTTAGAAGGGTCCACTGAGTTCACAGCTTCTTTGGATAGCTGGGGAGCCCAGCTTGTTATATTGTGATGAGTCAGAAAAGGGACTGCCAAAATAACATCTCCAGGTAGCCTTCCTTAACACCATATCACGACCTTTCCTATGAAAGTGACTCCAATTTTATTGTTATTTTTCACTCCTTAACCCTCATTCCTTGCTTCCTCTGATGCCCCTGCCAACCTGGCCAGCAGCCTCTGTGCTGTCCCGGAGACTGGGAAGCCTGGCTAATGCGCTCTGATGATGCCCTCTGATGTCGATCCTGCTGGTGGTTGGGGTCAGACCCCCATCCTCTTCTTGCTAGTTCTAAAGAACTCACCAGAAAGGCATAAAAATATTCACAGATTTTCACCCCACCTCCCTTTTTTGTTTTCTTCTGGGGCAGAGGAAAAAGCTGATTCATTACTTGTCGTGTGCTGAAGGGTTCCCATAGTGTAAAATAATCAATGGTCTTGGGAGAGGTAGCCGGGCCACTTGCACACGAGGCTGTATTACTTTGCAGCCTGTGTCCCCCTTCACCCTGGGTTCATATCTTCTTCCCATGCGGGAGTCTGTGGGTGTTTTCTCCGCAGCCCTGACTCCATGCCACATCCCAGCTGTGTGAGTCCCTTTTGATTGGGAGGAGAAAAGGGTAGACTCGGGAATGTGGATCACATGAAGGAAGGCTGCTGACATGCACTCCTCAGTTCACATACCTGGCTCCCGTCCCCTGGCAGAAGGGGACACAGTCTACCCTCTGATTTTCCAGCCTGCTTCTGGGAGCCTGAGTGGTGTCACAGAGCTGCATCTGCGACAGGATCCCCCGCACTCAGTCCCTGGCTGCTCTGTGTTCAGTCCATCCAGTTACGTTAATGTAGTGGTGCCAGTAGATCCCTTGCTTATGTGATGTACGGTATAATGAAAACCAGGCCGTGCTACTTTCTTCGGGCTACTATTTTTATTTGGTGGTTATTGCTTTTGCGTTCTGCCTTCGCTAAAGTTTTGGTTCTATTTCAAAATATGATTAAACAGAATGAGGAGCTGTTTGACACTCTGCCCTGTTTTAAATCAGAGCTGTACTTGAGTAGCCGGGACAGTCTAATGGCCTGTGTTCCTTTGTTCTGAGAGTTCCTTGAAAAGACCAAAGAAAAAAAGCCAGACCTAAATCTTTAAACGGCTTAGGACCCCCAAACAATCCCTCCAACAAACTAAAGCCTGTTAAAAAATAATTGAAATGTTAGGTAAGTTAAATATAAAAAAGGGCCTCCTTATTAATCCCCTGTTGCTTCTGCTGGCACGTGTCATATTTTCAAGGTACAGTATCAGGAGAACACTGTCATTTAATGACATATTAGGGCCATATATCATGAGCACATCGCCTTGGTAGAGGATACGGGTACTAAAAGACACGATTCTGGCCAGACAGAGCAACAGGGGGTCTTACTTCTTTTCTCCAACCCCTTGCACTCCCCCCTGCCTTTTTCTTTAATCTCCCTCTGTGTTGCAGAGAAGTGAATTTCTTCATGGGATATGACTTGTTGCAAAATAATCGGGGGGCCCCAGTGGGCTTCATAAAGTCTTTTAAATGGCTGGGCTTCAAGGGCAGCTTTGTTCAGAGTTTGCACCATTAGCTGGGCCAGGGGAGGCCACGTTTGCCAGGGTCCAGGTCTCTGGGGTAAAGGCTTGCCGAGCCTAGACTGGGGGAAGAAAGAATAACACTCCCAGATGGAGTGTGATGAATTGTGCGATGTTTTGCAAGATGCTTTCACATAAAGACTCCAAAAGTGTGGCTGTGGGATGCTGCCAGCCTCCTGGGAGAGTACCCCTCGCCCCCGCCCCGGCTCAATTCAAGAAGAAACCTGAGGACTTGGAGGCTTTTGGTCCAGGCTCTGGTCTGTCTGGCAAATGACAGGGCACTCAGAGAATGAGACTTGTTTTGAGTTTTTAAGTCAGAGACTTCATCTGTCTTTCCTCAAAGGCACTATTTTTACTCTTGTGTTCAAAATGAAATCACAAACTAAGGTTTGTAATGGTCTGAAAATGGAGAGTGCTTAACAAAGGCAAACATTTAAATTTCTTGGCTGCAAGGAAGAGATGGCTCATCTTAGCCTCTAAACCAAGCAGTATGCCATAGTGATGAAATCACCTACTGTGATATCAGCGAGTCCTGGGTTTGAATCTCTGCCGTGGTGAAGCTGGGTAAGCCATTTAACCTCTCTGAGTCTCAGTTCTACCCATAAAATAGGGGTAAATCAGTGCGTTCCTCAGGTTTGTTGTGAGGGTTAAAAAGGACATAATACACAGAACGCGTTCAGCACAGTCTGGCAAATAATAGGTTTTCCATAAATGTCAGGTGCTGTTATTCTGAATAGTTCAGCAACCTGCCTGGAAAACTATTATTGCCACTTCATTGTTTGGTTAGAGGTGGATCAGCTCTGTGACTTTGGTTATTGAAGGGATTTGCAAAAGTGGTGGCGATTGGGGAAGTGGTTCAGAAAGATCTGGAAATGTTACTTTACATTAAAAGCAAGGGCCACTGACCAAAGATATTTTAAAATAAACAGAAACGCAGGAGACTTCATTGCCGCAGACCTGTATTACAGGAAATGCTAAAGAAAGTTCTTTAAGCTGTAGGGAAATAATATGAGAGGGAAACTTGTATTTTACAGGAAGTAATGTAAAACATCAGAAATGGTAGATATCTGTAAATAAAAAAGGCTATGTTTCCTCTCAATTTGATTAAAATACATGACTCTTTACAGCAAATAATAAAGTAAAAGCAAGGGCCATTGACACTTCCCACCGCTACTGACCTCAGATGCCTCCCACCTCTTGTACTGACCTCACTCAGTTGGGGAAGAGAAGAGATCTCAGCTGGGAAATTTGGGTTATTTTCCCTATCAAATGCACTTTCTTCACTTTAGAAATGGTTTTGTTAGTGTTTTTTCAACTTTCGTTGAGCTGAGAGACGTGGCCCAGAGCCTCGTACTTGTACACTAAGGCTTCGGAGTGTCCCAAACTGCCTTTCCTTTTCTTTTTTTTTTTCCTCCCAGCTCTTTCTGTGCAGGAGTTATGGAGAAGTCAATTGTACTATCAGTAACAAAGAAGAAGCAAGTCAAAGCTTAATTAAACTAATAAATCATCAATCACACTTACTACTGCCATTGGCAACCACTGAGCTATCTGAGTCTCCCCCCCCCTCCCAGCACCCCCCCCACAATGATTATTTTCTAAGAGATTAAGAACAGATTTTGTCCAGAGGAGACCAGCTGGAGCACGTACAAACTTGTGTTGTCTCCTTTCTGAGGCTCATGCTCCCTTGCAAAGGATTTCCCTGGACCACATGTTCCAGAGAGGGAATCACTTTACTTTTTGGATTCTCAAAACCGGTGACATCAATGAAGCCTGCCCCCTCTGGATCTTTTCTTTCAGTTTTTGTCTACATCTCTGCATTCTAGAACTGTAACGTTTTGCAGTTAGAGCTGTTTATTTGAGTTTGGGCCCATCCCTTCTGTGGCATCTTTCACAGGTTACCTTCTAACAGGGCAGGGGACATGGCGGGAGACCTCACATGTCCGCCCCAGGCGGCCTGTCTTTCCAGAAAATTTCCAGACTTGCTCAACTACATACTAATCTAGTCCTGAACTCTCAACGGTCATGTAGGAGCTAACCTAATTTTAATATGATGCACCCATAAATTTTAATGCTGTGTTTTAGCAACTAACCTCCCTGGCTATCCTCTTAATCCAGGTCTGGGGACCAGGTTCTCTTCCCAAGTTCGTTGCTACCTAGCTCTGAGGGACCTGAGACATTTAACTTCATTGTGTGCCATTCCTCCGACTGCAAATCTTAGGAAACCTGTGAGGATTAATGAAATAATGTCTGCAGAGCTCTTTAGAAGAAAAGTGCTATGTAAACATGAAGTATTATTCTTCTGTTTATGAGACATTTTATAATATTGCCTAGGAGAAATTGTGACTGGTGTTTGAAAGTACCATAAAGTTCCTTTTTTGCCTCTTTTGGGGCTGGAATTGGGTTACAGTGGAGCACTTCAAGGAAAAGTCGACCTCTTTGACTACATGTGTGGGGAGACCGGGAATTCCAAGGAGAATACATACGCTGATGTTGGATCACCTTCCAACTTGGGAAACTTGACACAAAACATCTGTATTCCTAAAAACAAATTCCTCTGTGAGCAATTTTGAGACTCTCAAATAGTGAAACACTACCGTGTGGGCACTTCAAACAAATTCTGTAATAAAGAGAATTTGATTAAGGGTCTTAGTGTCCTATTTGCGCTCACTGACTGCGATAGCTTTTTTTTTTTCGCGGTATGTGGGCCTCTCACTGTTGTGGCCTCTCCCGTTGCAGAGCACAGGCTTTGGACACGCAGTCTCAGCGGCCATGGCTCACAGGCCCAGCCGCTCCGCGGCATGTGGGATCTTCCCAGACCGGGGCATGAACCCGTGTCCCCTGCATCGGCAGGCGGACTCTCAACCACTGTGCCACCAGGGAAGCCCCCACAATAGCTTTTGGGTCAAGGTGGAATTCTTTTCTGTAGTTCTCACTTGGTGCCAGAAGTTACACTGCAGTGTTTGTGTGATCTGCTAACGTCTGATGTCTTGTCCCCTCTAAGCACGTGTACATTTCTAGACCGTAGACAGGAAGCTTGCTGCGTGGTTTCTTTACTGTTCCCACAGCACTGGGTGCAACGGCACATGGGCCAAGCCTTCGGTTCAGCTGCTTTAGAACTTCCACTCCTTTACTTCTCCGGGTCACTGTGCTGGGTATCCATCCCCTGACAGTAGCTGATGACAGAGGGAACGCCTTATTCAAAATTAATATGGGTCCAGCCCCATGGATATTTGCATTTTGATAGGGGAATCCATCTATAGGGCCCCTCCCTAAAAAAGACTACAGTGAGGAAATGACACAGGGGTGTGTGCATATATGCAGCAAAGCAGGGTAGTCTGCAGGGTTTTTAATTTAGGAAAGAGAGTCACTTCTACCTCTTTAGCCCCTCTAATGATATCACCTGGCCCATGTGCTTTATTGACATATTCTGTTGTTCATTTGGGGCAGAAAAAAATATTACAACTTCACGGCCTCCTTGATTTTCTGAAAAAGGATTTGGCACTTAGAATTTGCAAGTTCGCCAAATGACCGCTATTTGCCTCCAAGGCAGGCTTTGCTTTCATAAAAGCCAAGGATGGAAGGAAAATAACACCATCTTCTAGAGGAAGAGACTCATGTGGTCTGCCACCTTCCTAATATGGCTAATCACATGGAGGATTAGCAGGCAAGGCACCAGGTATTTTCATTTTCCTTCTTCTATCAAGAGATTTGTGTTGCTGTTTCATAGTCTAGAAATGCAGCATCTGCCAGCCGACGTTTCTCCCTGATCACTCTCATCATTATCAGCTGCTGTGTTGTCCTCTCCAGATTTTTAATTTTATTATTATGTTTAAATATAAATGAAAGGTCAGGCAATACTTTCCATAGTCCATAATAGGATTGCGCCTGGAAGAATCTTAGAAAAAAAATATCTTCAAGACATTCGCTTGAAATAAAAGCATCTGAAAAACATTTTTTTTTCTCGTTGAGAAAAGCAAACAGGAAAATCTCACAATGGCGATTTGCTATCTTCTCTAACCAGCCCCCACCCCGCCAAATCAGCAAGAGATAATTTCCCTCCATGCCAGACACTGAAAAATGCTCAGGAGGCACTGGCGGGTCTCTTGGCACATTTCCTAAGCCCAGGGAACTCTGTGCTGCCATCTGGTGGCAGATCTTAGATACAGCAAGCTGGCTGCTGGAATCCTGTTTGAACTCGGCTGCGCCAGAGCTGTGGTTTGGCTCGCATCCTTATAGAGCTTTGTTGCCAGCCATGTAAGTTTTTTTCTTTATTACTCCCTATGCCCCTCTTTTCTTTTTGTTTGTTGGCACTTCATTTCATGTGCCCCCAGAGGCTGTGTTTTGAATTTTGATATATTTGGTCTTTCTGAAAGGAGGCAATAATGCAAACAGCTGCCTTTGACAACAGGTAAATCACAGGCTGGCTGACCCTAGAAAGTGGTAAACACGGAGAGACAGAGACTGAGAATGAAAAATGTGATGGCGTTTATTACTCGTAGGCACTGGCTAGGTTGGTTTTTAAGAATGTTCTGACGTTTTCCTCCAGAGCATTTTTACCACCATTTCTGTGGCTTAGATTTGGGGAGACTCAAACTCAGGCTGGAATCTTGGGGAAAATTTGCTTGAGGATGTTTGCCTGGCTGTCAGAGGTGTGATAGTCATAGATACCTATCAATATACAAAATAGTGCATCTTTCCTTGTTACCAGAAAACAGCTGGTGTTTGTAGACCTTCCCATGGTTGGTGATGACGCAGCTCCTTGGAGCTATTCAGCTCTTGTTAGAGAGCTCATTTCACATATGTGGAACCACCTGGAAGGTATTAATCTCTCCTGGGGCCTTAGGACTATGACATTCTTTAGTTCTTGTGTGTAGCCTGCATGCTGGGAAGTAGCAAAGTGCAGCATTTAAGCACGTGCCTTTGGAGTCGGACCTCTATTTGTATTCCAGATCTGCCTCTTGTGTGACCTGGGCAAGTTTACTAATGTTGGTTCCTCATCTGTAAAATGGGGATGATGTGGAATTGTTTTGTGAAATAATGCATATACTATTCTTAGCACAGAGCCTGATACATAGAAAGTGTTCAGTAAGTGTGAGTCAGTGTCAGAAAACATTTTGTGAATGAAAACGTGAACCGAATGAGCCGTGACCTTGAGTAAGAGCAGAGGACACTTGGTGCACGTGGGGATGAGGCGGCCAGTGGAGAGGGAGTCCTGAAGGCACGGCTTTGCATGTGCCCCTTCTCACCAGAGCTGCTGGCTTGAAGACCAGGGTTTTTGTCTCTTGACAAAATCAGGGAAAGCAAAGTGAGTGGTCTTAATTAACCTGTGCTTGAATTTACTCTGTAGCTGCTGGACTCAATTAAGAAGATGGAGGAATCAGCCTCTCACCAGCAATTCTCTGCAGTTTTTCTTTCTTTCTTTGAGGGCCTGGGATTCTGAGCTTGTGCTCCATATCCATGCAACCAGGCAGCTGGGAAATGATCAGGTCTGGCAGCTCTGTACCAGCGTGACACTTGGTAGATATAAAAAAACTCCAAGTGTTATCAGAAGGGGGAAAAAAACCTCACTAAACCTACAGCTAAGGTTTAGGTTTATTCTCTCTGTGCGAGTGTGTGTGTGTGTGTGTGTGTGTGTGTGTGTGTGTGTGAGTACACAAAAAATTCCAGAAGTGAATCTACAAATCATCTGGTTGAAATAAATTTTCTGCTGAACTATAATTACGAGCTATTTATTATGGATCTTGGGATCTTGCTATGGATTTTAATTGTCTGCTAGGTTTCTAATTTAGCAAAGAATTCCTATATGTAAGAGACTGTGTGTCTTCCTATACATTAGACCCCAAATTTTGACTTCACACCCAATCTGACTACTGTTAGAGTTTTTACTTCCCTGTGTCTGAGGAGTCTTCCTTTCAGAGAGGAGATGCACTTGGGGGTTGGGGGGTGGCTTTTCCTTAAGGCTGCAGCCAGCTTTGCTGAATGCATAATGCCGAGGTAACAGATGCTCTGAGGTAATGCCCTGGGTGGGGCAGCTGGTATCAAACTATGGCTTCGAGTAACTGCACTTTGCAAAGCTAAGTCACTGTTCATAATGCCAAGCAGCCTAGACACCTGATCGTTGTTCTCGATTACTTTGGTGGTGGCAAAAGGGCACTATTAATTTTTAAGAATATACCTCTTTAATTTGAATTGTGACCATGACTATGTATTACGTTTGTACTTAAGAAAAAAATATGAACATAAATCAAAGGGCCATGACTTACAGTGAGTCATGATGCCACCATTATGAAGAAGAGAGGGTGAGGGAAGGAGAGTTGCAGGGCTCGGAGCCAGGATACCTGGGTTCAGCTTGCAGGCAGCCATTCACTCCGGGACTGTGGACAGCTCCCGAGCCCGCCGCAGCCCTGCTGGTACTAAGAATGCTCCCCGCACAGCGGTGGTTCTCAACCTGGGCTGCACACTGGAATTAACTGGGGAGCCTGGTCCTGAGATAAATCAGATCTGAGCTTCAGGGAATGGGAGACAGTGCCGGGCTTTTTTAAGAACTGCACACAGGTTCTGATTAGCAGCCAGGGGTGAGGATCCCTGCCTCACGGGATTTTAAGGAGTCAGTGAGATCAGCCCTCTGAGAACCTTTATCACATAGCACACACCAAAAAGGGGGAAAGGAAAGGAGACTGGATTACTCAGGTCAACCACACCTTACAATCAGACACCAATAGCCAATAAATGAAAAAACAGAAGGTCTGCACACCAGCCCTGCAGGAGTGGGTACAGTGCTGAGAACTGATGCTCGCTCTTTGAGTGGCCAGGCAGGTGTTGGGACGGCCTCATCAGTGTGTTTACCACATTGGCCTCGGTAATGATGGCCATTTTCTACGTGGGGACGTTCGAGCAGCACCGATCAGGGTGGGCCCATTATTCCCATGCTTCAGTGGCCTTGCAAAGCCATCAGCGCAGTAAGACAACAAGACTGTGTAGAAATAGAGCTGTTGGAATGGCGAGGCTCCCCCGTGCCCAGGCTCCATATACCTTACTCTGGGGGAGGGGTGATTGGTGAGTTGGAGGGAGTGGGGTTCTGGGACTCTTGGAGGTTCTGCTCATTCAAAAAGGGAGGAGGTGACAATCTGGACTCATTCTAGAATCATTTTAGCCCCTGGGAACATCCTGAGGGGCTCTGCAACTCCTAGGGAATTGGAGGGCAGCACAGAAGGTGACATGTTTTATCTGAGAACTGCTTTAGAGCTAGAATTTGGTGTATGGGCTCAGCTTGGACCCCAGGTCCCCAACACACACACACACACACACACACACACACACACTTAAACACTCTCACAGCCCTCACCCCCTCACACCCCTCCTTGGTGCTGGAATAGAAGTGGGGAGATCTCCCTTACTCTTGACATTGAAGCATACTGCTTACACTTGAGAATCTTCCCAAGGTCATTGTCAGGGCTGAGTCAGGATTTCTCCTGCACATATTCCAGGAGGGTTCTGAGTTCATCTCGAGGTCAGAGGGCTGGTCAGTTGCTCCTCTCTGATCTCTCCCTAAATCAGGCAATGCATGTGGTCATCCCAGCCTTAACTCAGGGTAGGCCATGGGCATTGTACACATTTGTGAGCTCAATACTGAAATCCACCTCTGCCACTGCAAAGCTGTATGATCTTGAAAAAGTCATAGACCTTCTCTGAACAGCAGTTTTCCTGCTTATAAACAAGAGATAGTGATAATACTTATCTCACAGCATTTTAATAGGAATGAAAGCCATAGCACCTAGCATTTAGTAGAAACTTGTTACAGCTCCATTCTCGTTGAAGGGTTGTGACATAGTATGTTTGGTTCATGTGCATCCTGTTCTCCAAACAGGTATATGCATCATACTTGGATCTTCTTGAAGTCATTTTAATAGCTAACTTTTCAGGATAAAACCAAAGATGCAAATGCTCACCACACTGTCATTAGCATAAGTGCTTATATAATGCAGCTGTCCCACAGCTATAAAACACTGACTCCTGTGTCTCTGCTTGGCATAGGGAATATTATCTTTTCTCTTACTGAGCCGATTCAATACTCAACTTTGTCATTATTTGAGTTGGAACTTTAGATTGCTGCATTTTAATGCACTCTACTATTAAGGATTGTTGGATGGCCGTGTGCAAATATTTTTGTTCTCACAATGCAGTCCTGGCCCAGGTAGCCCAATGGGCAAAATATGGTTTACACAAATATTATCATTTCTGTAGTGTGTACTAAAAAGAAACCTTAGAGCAGGGCGGGAGAAAGCCTCTCTCTCGGAGTTCGGTTATCTAGGTTAAATTGGCTGGTAAAGAAGGGACTTTTCATCCCCTTTCATCTGCCCCTAATCTCAATCTATTCCTGGAAGGATATTTTTGTTCCAGAAAGAGCAAAATCTCATTTGCTATCACAGAGTTTTCCCGCCAAGATGAAGGCAAGATAGGAAGAGGGAAGCTAGGAAAACCTCAGCCATGTGCTAAGATTCTGGGGATTCTGTTTCGAAGTTGATTTCAAATGTGTCTTGTCCTTTTTGCCTAGAACAAGGAAGTGACCTGTAAGAGAGAGAAGTGCCCAGTGCTGTCGAGAGACTGTGCCCTGGCCATCAAGCAGAGGGGAGCCTGTTGTGAGCGGTGCAAAGGTAATTTATGTTTTGGCTGCCTTTTCTGGCTGTTCCTGCAGGCATTTTAATTTCTCTTTCTCTCACCTTTCTCTTCACTCAGCTCTTGGCTGGGGTGCAAGTGGGTGTTGGAAGGGAAGCTGCTGTGTGTGTGAGTGTTGGGGGTGTGGTAGTAAGGGGGGTCCTCCTAGTGGGGGATGAAAGTATGGCGAGCATCTACATCGTTGGTTTATTTTCTGAGGCAAGTTGTTAAAATGCCACAGAAGAGATGTAAACATGATGCCTCTGCAGGTTGGTACACACGCACGCAAGCCTGTTCTGTCACGAAGTTTCAACACACAGTTTTTCCAGGCTCTACACTCGCCCTGCCCACCTCTGCCAGAGGGAGTCTTTTAGACCAATTTTTATCATTTTGGTCCCTATTAAAGTTTTTTCTTTCCTTCCAAATTAAATCTAAGTCCTTCCCTTTGTCTTTGAAGCATCTCTAAAACGCCCTTACTCCACCCCCATCTCCTGTGGCCTTCCGGCACGCCTGTCTCTCTCAAACACACTGTTCTAGGTTGCCTCTGCCTTAGCTCAGGTCTTTCCCCCAACCTGCCCAGATGCTGCCTGTGCTCAAGGTCCCCCAGCCCTCATCCGTTACTTTCCTGGTGAAGTTTCCATGGCATCCAGAAGTTCACACAGACACTTACTTCAGTGATGTGCTTTTTCATTGTCTTGTTTGTGTTCTGTAGACTCTCAGCTCCTCAGGACAGGAGCCAGGTCATGCTCTGATGTCACCTAGTGTATGTCAGTGTATGCATTGTGGTCCCCCAGAGGTCAAAATGAGCACAGTGGTTCAGGATGTGGGCTCTGGAGTCACACTGCCAAGTCCAAATCCAACAGTCCTGGGTTGCAAAGAGATTTCTCACCCTGAAGATGCATCCTGGGTTGCAGAGTGTTCCCCAAAAGTTCACGTCCATTAGGAACCTCAGAATGTGACCTTAATTGGAAATGGGATCTTTGGAGATGTAATTAGTTAAGATAAGGTCATACCGGATTAGGGTGGCTGCAAATCCAATATGACTGGTGTCTTTATATGAAGAGCAGACAGAGACACACAGAGAAGATGACTGTATAACAAGAGGGGCAGGTATAGACGCCTGGGCTCTGTTGCTGAGATTCAGATTCACTTGCCCTGGGGCAGGGGCTAAGGCATCTGTCTTGAAGAAGCTCCCGGGAGATTTAATGTGCAGCCTGGGTGGGAACCTCTGAAAGAGATCTTGACCAGGTGATTTCTACCCCCACAGAAGAATATCCTTTTTTTGGAGCTGCAAAGGGGAGGCTCCCTTCTGTAGAGCTCTCAAAAGGAGCTCCATAGAAACCAAGTAAACTAAAGCGCCATTTCTAGTGACAACCCACAAGTCTCTATGCTCAAGGAGGACTTTGAACTTTTCAACGCACACTATTACATGAAATCCGCACGTCAAGGATTAATGCCAAGTTGTTTGTGAGTAACTATAGTTATTGTAGTTACTATTTATAGACTTAAACTATAATGTTTAAGTCTATAAATAAATAAGAGGCAGAGGTTGGAGTTGTGTTGCCTCAAGCCAAGGAATGCCTCGGGTTACCAGGAGCTGGGAAAAGGCCAGGAGGGTTCTTCCCTAGAAGCTTCAGATGGAGCATGGCCCTGCCAACACCTTGATTTTGGACTTCTACTTTCCAGAACTGTGAGAGAACAATACATTTCTGTTGTCTTAAGCCTCCAAGCTGGTGGTAATTTGTCACAGCAGGCTGAGAAACTAATACCCCAACGTTTTCACTTGAGCAGGTAGAGACATGGAACCTCTTTCTACCCCAGTTCCCTCTCCTGTTAAATGAGGATAATAATTGTGTCGGAGGCAGCTAATGGCGAGCGAGACACAGTCAATGTGTTTAGCAAAGTGCCTGGCATGCAAACATTTCTCAGTTAATATAATATAGTAGGTGCTCTGTAAATACCTGATGGACTAGACTATAAAAATGCGTCTCCTGAAGCCTTTTGGAGAAGGAGAAATCAACCATTTACTTCTCACCTCTTTCCTATGGAGTTGGGAGGCAGATGTTTTACTCATGTGACTTCTGAGAGCTATTGATGCAAGACCTGAAATAGTAACTTCTTAGGAGTCTCCCAAGCTGATGGTCAGATAAAGTAATTCCAATTCAGAATACATTACTGGGACTTCCCTGGTGGTCCAGTGGTAAAGAATCCGGCTTCCAATGCAGCGGTCGTGGGTTCGATCCCTGGTGGGGGAACTAAGATCCCATGTGCCTCGGGGCAGCTAAACCTTCGCACCACGACTACTGAGCTTGCCCGCTTCAACGAGAGAGCCCACGTGCCGCAAACTACAGCGCCCAGGTGCCCTGGAGTCTGCGGGCCACAACTAGAGAGAGAAAACAACAATAACACAACAACAACAAAACCTGCACGCCACAACTAGAGAGAAGCCCGTGCGCTGCAACGGAAGATCCCGCACGCCTCACCAAAGATCCCACGTGCCGCAACTAAGACCCGATGAAGCCAAAATAAATAAATTAAAAAAAATTAAATTTAAAAAAAGAAAAGAATACATTACTGAGCCAATGTGTGTCTAAGTTATTGTTGATTCACCTTGAAGAACCTCTTCTATTTAATTCTTTTTTTTTTTTTGCGGTACGCGGGCCTCTCACTGTTGTGGCCTCTCCCGTTGTGGAGCACAGGCTCCGGACACGCAGGCTCAGCGGCCATGGCTCACGGGCCCAGCCGCTCTGCGGCATGTGGGATCTTCCCGGACCTGGGCATGAACCCGCGTCCCCTGCATCGGCAGGCGGACTCTCAACCACTGCGACACCAGGGAAGCCCTAATTCTTTATTTTTTTAATGGCTGATTTGCCATCTTCATCTTCCAAGGCTGCCTCGCCAGTGAGAGGTGAGTTGGATGCTACAGGGTGGAAGCAGAACGTGTGAAGGAACCACGCCCGAGGCATTAGGTTCATTTCCCATTAACCGTAGTACAGGAGGGCACTTTGGGTTGCGGTAGTGTGTAACCTCCTTTCCTTCTTGTCCTGCTGTTTCCTTTATCATCATTCTTTCCTTTGATCATCCTAATCTTCCAAGGGAAAGTGATACTTGTGACAAATACATTTCATGAGTATTCTTTTTGAGCTTAAGATGATAAAGTCTCTTCAAATTAAACTGGACCCAAGAATAGACCAGTGAATTCAGCGCCCTGAGTTCTCTTTCTGACAGTAAAGTCCAGGCCTTCTGGGGGAGATCAAAATCCCCAGCCTGCCCTGAGGTGGACCTTCCTGAGAGAGACTCCTGAAAAGTGCTGACTTGTCAGGCTGTAGAGGGGGCTCTTAAGATGCCCCCTTCATTTTCTCTATTTCTACTCCATAATACAGTTTTTGTCTCCTGTGTTTTAAGGGACACAGTTGTATTTGCACTGGTTTATTTACGTTTTTCTGATTAGAATAGTTACATATGCTCATAGAAGAAGCTTTTAAAAATAGGCTAAACTGTGGAAAAGCAGAAAATAAATTACTCATAATCCCACCACCCAGTTAACTATTTAATTAACTATTAAATAGTTAATATTTGATATATGTTTTCTGCATTTTTTCCCCACATCGAAGTGTTTACCTAGTTGATATCTTACTATTGAATTGTGTTATTTCTGGTTTTTTTTTTTTTTTCTTTTTTTCTTCTCCCACTTAACATCCGGGCATAACATCTTCTCAACTTGTTTGGAAATACTGTCCTTAATGGGCACATAAGAGTCTGCGTGGGAATGTACCAACATTCATTGGGCCATTTCTCCATTCCTGGGCATTTAGGTTATACCCTGGATTTTAGCACTGGGCAAGGGTAAGTACAAGAAGCTGAGACCAAAGAACATGTGCAGTAAAGGAATACCGACCAAAAAGGGAGGATCGAGAGCATTACCTGGGTAGAGAGGAGATCTTGGTGTGAACCCAGAAACCACTCTGGATTTGGCCTCCCAAGGAACCTGGGTAAACCTCTCCTCCCCATCTCGTGTCCTCTGATCACACAGTGGAACAAGGACAGCAACAAATCCTCAGTGTGGAGCAGATACTCTGAGACAACCGCGGCAGCTGTGCTTCTCCTAAGTTCTCTTCCAACGGGCGTGCTCTGTGCTAACGCTGGAGTTTTTTTTTTTTTTTTTTGCGGTACGCGGGCCTCTCACTGCTGTGGCCTCTCCTGTTGCGGAGCACAGGCTCTGGACGCGCAGGCTCAGCGGCCATGGCTCACGGGCCCAGCCGCGGCGGCATGTGGGATCCTCTCGGCCCGGGGCACGAACCCGTGTCCGCTGCATCGGCAGGTGGACTCTCAACCACTGCGCCACCAGGGAAGCCCAACATTGGAGGTTTTAACTTTTACTTAGAATGATTCAGTGAGGAGTCGTAGTAATGAGGAGTTTGTTGATAATGCTTTTAGAGCAGAATGATGTCCAGGCAAGATTATCTCAGGGTCAGTTTTGTTTGTTTTTTTTGCGGTCGACGCATACATTTGACTGTGCTAAATCTGTAATATGAAGCCCATTTTACAGATGAGGAACTGACTTAACGATTTGCACTAAGTCACAAAAAGTTTGCAATGGCCAGCCAGGACTCGCACCCTGTTCCTATGGACCTGGGGCCCTGTGCCTGGCAGGGGAAGGGCCTGGAACACCCGCGGGCGCTCCCGATTCACAGCCACCGCTGCTCTTGCTCTCGGGGACCCCGTGCCGCGCTGGCAGCGACCAGCACCAACCGGTAGGAGGAGGGGGAGGGGGGATGCAGGATATCCACCGGCGCCACGCCGACTTCCGCCCGCGACTCCGGGGCTCCTCCCACCAGGCCTTCCCGCCTCCGGAACCGAGCCGCCTTCCCGCCTCCGGAACCGAGCCCCCTTCTCTGCTTCCGGGGCGGGCCCGGGAAGCGGATTCAGGGCGTTGAAGGGACTTCAAAGCCCCTCCGGCCAGTTAACGCATGGTGACAGGAGAGCTGATGGACTTAATTCTCCTGTATTTTGAAAGTCATTTGCATTCAGAGGTACCACCTTGTGCTGTTTTTAAAGCTGATCACCAGACAGATCCGGCCTCTTGTAAAGGTGAGCACAGCACGTACCTAACCTGGCAGAATGGGTGAAGGGTGTGGGTCTACCAGGCTTCCCAGCAAAGACACCCCTTCTAGAAAACCTTTCTACCATCAGCAGGCACACGGGAAGGGGAAATCTAGTATTGCTAACTGGATGAACAATAGTCCAAGCCAGTTGCTTTGAGTTTCCCTGGAGTATTGTTTGTGTTTGTTTGCTCTTCCTCTTACCTGAGGGAATTGTGAGTGTAAGCAGTGTTTCTCAAAATGCAGTGGACCAGGGCTTGGACATGCCGCGGAGCGGCTGGGCCTGTGAGCCATGGCTGCTGAGCCTGCGCGTCCAGAGCCTGTGCTCCGCAGCGGGAGAGGCCACAACAGTGAGAGGCCCGCGTACCGCAAAAAAAAAAAAAAAAAAAAAAAAGTGCAGTGGACCAAAGACTTAACTATGATAATGCAGCTTCCTGGGCCTTGCCCAATAACAGTAGTAACTGAGATCCTGATCATCTTCATCAAAATTGCAGGGGCTCGAACATATATATAGTCCTTACGCAGGGCCAGGCACTGGATCCTCACAGCCTGCTGAGGGAGGTACTATCATAGCCCCGTTTTACACATGAAGTGGTGGCACTGAGAGCCCCAAGGCAACAGAGCTAGTAAATGACAGTAGTGGGGGACAGACTGGTCTCACCATTAGGCTTGCAGGCCTGCTGTATCACAAGCTCTGCCCCCGGTTCCCTGAGTCTACATTTTCAGGTCACCACCGGGACTCTCATGGGGGCTGAGGCTTGAGAACCACTGCTACCAGGTAAAGAAAGGAAAGGAAGAGAAAAGGTGGGCCTTTTTGATGAAGGAATGAGAAGCCCATCTGTGAGAGGCTCTTGGTCGATATCTGCCCTGGTCAGTGCATCTTTGGGGAGAAATCTCTTTGCCCCTCATAGCTGTGAGGCTGTGATCCTTTGCTCTCCTGCTATTTTGAAAATGTTTTTTATCATTAGAATGATGGTATAAGAAAGAAAGAAAAGTAGATAATGACCAGGAAAATGTAACTCAAATGTTGAAGTGCTGGTGAATGGTTATCAAAACTCTTCCTAGTTATTCAGTTGTGTAAATAAACGGCGGGGAGGGTGGTGGGACTTGAGCCCCAAGAACTGGCAAAGGACCTCCCATCATTTCCTGAAACTTTTTTTTTCTTTTCCAACTTCTTTCTCTTCCTCTTTCCCTTCCTTAGCATAATTATTTTCAATTTTAACTTTATTTTTAATTTTAACTATTGATGTAGTAGCTATCTCACTACTACATCAATATATTACCATACTAAAAATTTAAACAGGGAGTAAAGTCTTTTCTGAGCTACAAAACCCCACTCTTTTCAGAAATAACAACTGTTATCAATTTATTGTGTCTTTCCCAGACCTTTTCCAGTTTATTACATATACACACATTTATATATATATATGTAATTTTGTATGTGTGGTTTTATTTTTACATAAATTAAATTAAATAGTAATTATTCTTTCACAGTTTGCTTTTAAAAAATATCTCTACAGTAATATGACTTAGGAATTTTCCCATGCCAGTTCATGCTTTTTAGTTGTGTGGATCCCATAGCACAGACGTACAATAATTTATTTAAAGTCTCCCTGTTGATAGACGTTTAGACTTTCAGTTTTATGCCAAGCTACAGGGAACCAATTTACCATTCTTGCTGTGCCCCTGTGTGTCTGATGCTCAGAAAAACCTGGAAATCAAAGTGCTGTGGGGAGAGGCGTGCACAAGTTAAATTGTAATTGCCTCCCAAAGAGGCAAGGCTAGTCTCCTTTCCTATTCCTTTGAGAGTTTTCAAGCCTTTCTTCCTAAAAGATTATCATAGACTAGAGGAGAAGTTGGTATTACACTTAGCAACATTTAGGCAAATCAGCTGCTTTTGCCTTACAAACTTGCGCACGTAGCCACGTTGCCCATACACTGCCCATATAGCCAACTCTTTATTTGAGACTGCCACGTGCACACTCCTATCCCAGTTCTTTCCTGTTCTGGGTTTCTCCCATATTACAAGGGATATTTTCCTCCCCCTTTCTGTGGTTTTGTGAGAAATGGTATCAAGTTCCTTTTAAAGAACCTAACTGAGGGTCAGCAATTCTTTTCTGTTTTTCAATGAAATATAGAAAGCACTGACAGTTGTCAACAAATTAAGACTTGAATGGTGGTATTTTTGCAAAATTTCACCCAATGAACTGAACTGCAGTAACTAAGTTTAGAATATAGGCTAGATGAAGAAAGGGGGACTGTTTTACGTGCCTCTTATTTCTAAGAATGATTTTTCAATGAGAAAATATCATCGTCCTCATTTTTATCATCTCAGTTATCAAGCATACCTCACATCTGAGGCATTTGAAGACTCTCTGAAGTTATTACTTTTTGTTTTGTTACTTCCAATAGGGGAAAGCATAGAGAGAAGAAGGCATAGTCTGGACATAGTTTGGACAGTCTCTTAAGAAATTTGGGCCATTTAAAATTCCCATATTAATTTATGCTTATGTTTATATCTATATTCTATGTGTACTGATGTATATTTGGGAACACTTGTAATTGGTGTTCATAGTTTATTTGTAATTATGTGGAGTCTCGTTTCATTCCTTTAAATAATTACAGAAGTTTATATTACATCCATAAAGACTATGCTCATTCTCTGTGGGTCTTTAAGGATCATTCCTATTCTTTGTTTTGAGGCCAGGCTCAGTGATGATATTGTTCCTACAGGAAAACAAGGTCTTCTATATGTTGGTCACCTTCTGGTGTGATGAAAAGTGGAACCTGCTTGTATTTACCAAGAGCTTTAACCCTTTGAGAAAGCCGTGGCATTTGCTTTTCCACTTAGTGCTGTTGAAGCCCTGTGGGTGGTGACGTGTGAATTGTCTGGTTGATTTTAAAACCTTTATCGTCACCTGTTACCTTCATAGTAGTAGTCCCAAAGGGATGTGTTTCCCCACAGTGCTGGATACTGGGTTAGCTGGTTTATGCTCACCACTTAGTCCTCACAACAGCAGGGTCATTTCTGTCTTTCTCATTTTATATATGAGGAAACCAAAGGCTCAGGGAGCTTAAATCACTCATTTGCCAAGGTGTTAGTGACGCAAAGATCAACCAGAGGGTATCCAAGCCCTCAAGGAGCTTGCTCTACTGGAGGGACAAAAAAATACCATCCAACGGGGTAAGTTCTCCAGGGAAGGTGTGCCAGAGTGCAGAGGGCAAGGGGAGTGTGCTGGGGAAGGCTCTCCAGAAGAGGCAACTCATTTTTGTGATCAGGAAGGAGTTCATCACATCCAAAGAGAGCTGTTTGTGGGAAGCTCCTAGGTGAAGGTCGTGATCCACACAAAGGCATGGAGTAGTTCTTAGGCATTGCCCACCACTCATGATCACCTAGGGCACTTGTTAAAATACCATTTCCTGGGCTTTTAAGTTTTTGTTTGTCGATTGTTTAGGGGAGGGTAGGGGGTGTTAGACAAAAACATGAAGAATCCTGTCATGACTTCTGCTTATTTCCCTCTGAAGAAGATGTTGGTATTTAAAAGGAAGCAGTAGAGTAAATCTGCTGAGACAGAAATGTGAAAACTCATATTTCCAAAAGGATTTTTAGGAAGGTTGTGTGTGTGTGTGTGTGTGTGTGTGTGTGTGTGTGTGTGTAGGCATTTGTGTTCTTGTTTGCTTCAGTCAGATTGCTCATATGTTCCATTCATTCATTCATTCGACAAGTATTTACTGATCCCATGCCAGGTATTTATGGGATACCTGGCACTGCTTACCAAATTGTTCTTACCTTTTATGAAGCTAGATTATTCTTTCAAACAAAAAAGTAAGTAAATTATAACTTATTCTTCTCAAGCAAGTGTTTCAGTGTACTTTTCAGATTATTTTATGCTCATAATTGTCATACATTTTAATCCAAATAGCCTAATAACTGGGCAAAAGATTAATCTAATTTGAAAAATCTCGATATTATTTGATGAAAACAAATGAGATCACTGAGAGTCAAACAGTTGGTTTTGGCAGCTTTTCTGTATTTACTTGGACTGAGAATCACCCTTTAATTTGGGGTTCTTTCATGAACAATAATGTACTTGTTATCTGAATATATGTTTGTTATTAGTGGATAATAAACAAATAAGGTGTGTTTCAAACATTTATAGGTCAAATTCCATCCTCTTTCTTCATACAGAGCATAAAATATTAATTGTCCACAATACTTTGAAGAAAGATGTAAGAAAATAGTCTTTCATTTGTCAGGTGGGATTTATTTTCCACAATCTTTTCTTGTCTTTGATTTCTCTGTGCCTTGTCTCATTTTTCTATGGGTTGTGATCCCATGGGTTGTCTTTTAATAGTTTAATTTTTATACTTGATTTAAAAAGTTCCTATGATGTCTCAGAAAATGAAAGGAAAGAGGCAAAATATAAATATTTGCACACTGATTTCCAAAACTGGACAACCATCCTAGGTTCTGGTAAATAATTAGGGAGCAAAACATGCATGGAGAATTTTAAGGGGATTGGGCTCATTTATAGAGACCAAGTGCTGACCAAAGTAAAACAGAGCTATGAATAATGGTAAAAGATTGAGTATTATTAATTATAGCTTGCCTTTCAAGCAGTACAAGGTCACAAATAAGGAGCTGCTTCTCCTGTTGCTTCAAGAATGACTTGGAAGATGACAATGCCTTTCAGAATATTGCTATGTGGCTGTTCTGGAAGGAGCCAGCTGATTACCATATATATGAATGAGCATTTAAAAAAACTTAAAGAAAAATAATTACACTCCCTATGTGGACAGAATAAATTGTCCTGTTGTTTACATGGTTTAAGATGGAATAACCGTGAGTTTTTCCATGCATGTGTCAATCTGGTTGTTTGCTTTTAACCAGATTTCTTTTGGCAATTACAACCGTGCATTTTCTGCTGCCCAAACAAAGGAGCAGCTCTTTCCCCAACCTCTGTTTTCCTTCCTTTTAGACATCACCAGAATCTCTGGTAGTTATTATGTATGATTGACCCGGATGCAGTTTGTCCCAGGTTTCACATTCCAAATAAGGAATGACCCGCCTTAAGGTTAATACTCTACCAGTCATTTAAACTGTGCTGTGAACTAGAGTTAGAGAATATTTTGGAATAGACAAACCCCAGTCTTTAGGTTTTCATAGATAATGTTATAGTCACCCCTGAGGTGGTGCTTATTATCGTTCTGATTTAACAGATGGGGAAACAGAGATGCTTAGAGAAGGGAAGTGATGTTTTTCAAGATCCCACAGTTGCTCAGAGGTAGCAGGGCTCAGACTCCAAATGCTCCATTCTCCTGCCTGGTAATACACACACTGCCTATGAGATAGGAAGGAGGGAGGAAAGACCTGGAGAATTAGGAGGGCTCCAGAGATGAAGGAGTGAGAGGGACACTGGCATCAGTTTTGTCTGCATCAGTTTCATCTGTGTCACACCCGTTCTCCCTCCATGGACTTTTATACTGTGGGTGGACCAGCAATTTCAGAGGAACTACGTGGGCAAAGAAGCTTTGTGGAGGTATTGGAAACAACATGTGGCTTAGGAGGAGGTGGCTTTTCTTACTAATTGACTTTTTTGGGGAACCCCTAAACTTACTTTCTTTTCCTCTTCAGTATCCATGACTGTACTGCAGTGCCCCAGGGAGACAATTCATATGAGCTTTATTCTTTTGTGAGTATGTATGTGTATGCCTGGTTTCATAAAATATTTTTGATAGATAATGCATTCATACAATTAAAAATACACAAAAGAGACTTCCCTGGTGGCACAGTGGTTAAGAATCCACCTGCCAATGCAGGGGACATGGGTTCGAGTCCTGGTCCGGGAAGGTCCCACGTGCCACAGAGCAACCAAGCTCATGCGCCACAGCTACTGAGCCTGCGCTCTAGAGCCCACGAGCCACAACTACTGAGCCCACGTACCTACAGCCGTGCTCCACAACAAGAGAAGCCACCACAGTGAGAAGCCCGCGCACTTCAACGAAGAGTAGCCCCCGCTCGCCGCAACTAGAGAAAGCCCGCACGCAGCAACGAAGACCCAACGCGGCCAAAAATAAATAAATAAATTTATTTAAAAAATACACAAAAACATCTATAGTAAAAGTAAGGCTTCTTCCTATTCTCGACCCTAGCAACCTTGTACCCTTTCCTGGAGATAACCATTTACCGGATTTGTGGGAATCCTCCCAGAGTCAGTCTATGCATACAGAAAGCAGTCTCCAGCAGCTTTACTCCTAGCTGCTTTAATGCTGAGACTCTGACCTATCACTTAAAACATCTTAGGAAATTACATTGCTCTGAAAAACATTCCCATCACTGAGCTACTCAATTCCAGTGCCACTGTTATTTTTACCATGATTTTGAGCTTAGGAGAATTCTTGACATGTTTCTTGAAGTTGTTAGATTATGAGATGCCTGCATGTATATTGTAAGCTGTAATTATTTTAACCTTTAACAGTGTAACTAGTTTTACCTATTCAGCCCCCCAAAATTGAGTGGAGGTTGTTAATATGTTTTTAAAGACAAGGAAGAAAACAATAACTTGAGGGATTTGTTTTCCTCCCTCCTTTTCTCTAACTGAAAAAAGATGTATAAAATGTTATATTTCATACATTGGCTTCCTATAATATAAACCAGGCTATTTTGGCATTTAAATAAAAAAAGACCCTATTTGTTGGAAAAGATCTTGTTAACATTAAAATCATACTTTACAAAACCTGTTTTTGTTGTTAAAACTAGTAAGAAAACTTAAAACAGAGATCTGCTTTCTCTGTCAAATTTGCTTCAATCCTTCTATTAACAGCCTCAGTGTTTTAGACTCCGTGGGATTTTGGAAGACAGTTTAAGTGAAGAGTTTGTGATTGCCTTTAAGTTAGAAGATTAGATTTCCAAGGCTAGCTGCTGACTTGGGGTGCGTCAGTTTTTACTTTTCTGAAGTGGGCAAGTTGAGAATGTTCCTCATTGTGACAGAGGAGAACGGTGGTCCTGGTCTCTTGTCATATCATATGCAAAGTGTTGCAATCAGGTGTGGACCTGGCATCCCTATAAAAAACATGGGAATCCTCTTCAATGGCTACCAGCCTGACAGAGCTTCCTTCAGCTACCAATGTCCAGTCTATTTATTTTCTATTGATGCATAACAAGTTTGTCATCAAACTTAGTGGCCTAAAATAACAGTCATTTATTATCGCATAGTTTCCATGTGTTAGGATTCTGGGCATGGCTTAGCTGGGTCTCACAAGGCTGCAGTCAAGGTCAGCCAGGGCTGCGGTTTCATCTGAGGCTCAAGGTCATCTTCTAAGCTCGTGTTGTTAGAATTCGATTCCTTGTAGCTGTAGAATGGCTTACTTCTTCAAGGCTAACAGGAGAGTGTCTCTCTGACCTATGGACTCTTTTTAAGGGCTCACTTATTAGGTCATGCCCACTCAGGAAAATTTCCCTCTTTAATGACTCAAAGTGAAATTGATTAGGGATCTTAATTACACCTGTAAAATCGCTTCATCTTTGTATAACCTAATCATGGTAGTGACATCCATCACATCCACAGGTCTTGCCCACACTCAAGGGCTGGGGATTACACAAGGTGGAGGTATCAGGGAGTGGAAGTCTTAAAGATCACCTTAGAATCTACCAGCCATACTCAGAGCAGCTCTGGTATGCATGGCAGGTAGAAGCATCTATCAAGAATGGCATTTAGACATAGAATATACCTTATGGATCCTGCACACAACAAGTGCTAGCAAGTGCTCACCCTTGGCCGTTCCCTTTCCTCCCTGTAATGTCTGGCTCCTGCTTACCTCTCTAGCCTCCTCTTGTTCTGGACTCCTGCGGTTAGGAGATTTTATTTTGTTTCTCTCCATGTTGTTCTGTGCCTGCTTCTGGTCATGGAGCTTTGCACGTACCGCTCGCTCTGCCTGGCTGCTTTTCCACCCTATGTCATCTGGTTGACTTTTACCCTTTCTTCAGCTCTCACTTTAGGCATCACTTCCTGGCCTCCATGGCCACTTGCCATGTAATTAAGTATCTTTCCTTCTTAACACTAGGCACAACTGTGATTTAATGTTTTCATTTTCTGTAACTCCCACTAAACTAGAGGTTTTGTGAGGGCAGGGACCATAGTATTCTCAGCCATAGTCACTGTGCCTGGCACATGGTAGTTGAATACATGTTGGAAAAAGGTGAGGAAGAGAGGAAAATTGGAACCAAATTCCAGTCTTCCTGGTTTAGTACCTGTCTCTTGAAATCAACTGCGTATTTAGTATATTACTGTTGAGCCATATATATCTTAAGTCCGTTTTGGAATTCAGCAGAACTTAAAAAGAGTTGAGTGAGAATTATAGGGTGAGAATAAAAATGGATACGTAGGGCTGAAAAATGGCTGGTTGTCTATAAACCATTCCCAACCTCCTGTCACTTTACTGTTTCTTCACTGAATTCCATAGAGGTTTAAAAAAATCCTTAAAATCACCATAGCCTAAGTGTATTTTCATGTGGTACTGGCTGTAGTATATTTCAGTACTTTTAGACTTAGTGATAACCTTAATGCAATTTTTAGTAGATCTTTCACTGTATTGTGCAGCATTACCAAATAATATACAATTATGGCTTCAGATTTCCTAGTTACCATCATTTTGATATGATTATGTGCTTCCTTTTATAATATCATATAAAACACACTTTTAATTGGGCTTCGAGTTTTCTACAGCTGCTCTGAAAACTACTCTGTTACTGCCTCTAACTTGCCTACCACAGAGAGCAAACCGCTCTACACTTTAAAATGATGTTCCCCTGCTCCTCTCTGAGATTTCAGTACCGGAATGAAATCACAGTGATGCTTATCATCTCAAAATGTCTTAAAATCAAAACATTCTTATCTCGGGACTTCCCTGGTGGCTCAGTGGTTAAGAATCTGCCTGCCAAGGCAGGGGACACGGGTTCGATCCCTTTTCTGGGAAGATCCCACATGCCATGGAGCAACTAAGCCCATGCGCCACAACTACGGAAGCCCGCGCACCTAGAGCCCATGCTCCACAACAAGAAAAGCCACCGCAATGAGAAGCCCGTGCACCGCAACGAAGAATAGCCCCCTCTCACCTCAACTAGAGAAAGCCCGCGCGCAGCAATGAAGACCCAACACAGCCAAAAATAAATAAATAAATTTATTTAAAAAACCCCAACATTCTTATCTCCTCTGAGTCTTCTATAAAGCATTGTTTCCTGGAGGCTATCAAACTGTGAAAATAAAGCTAAGTATTCCAAGTGGAAAGTTGGAATGATTCATCAAAAACTACAGGAAAGAAGTGATTTCAAACAAAAGCCCCCAGCATCTGTTTAGGGTCTCTTTGATTTGCTGCTTGAGTTTGGCAACTGCAAAGTCGAAAATATGTCTGTATTTGTGACACATATCTATTTATGGAGATGCATGAATGTTCACGCATGCTATTGATTGTTTTTAAAATGACCATCATGCTATAACCATTCTTATCAGGCTTTGATCAGAGAATACTCTCTTTCAGTCTGCTTAGAAGTTGGCACAATTTGTGTTTAGGAACAAATGTTTTAGGTTCTCTCTTTTTTTAAATTAATTAATTTAATTTATTTGGTTGAGCTGGGTCTTAGTTGTGGCAGGTGGGTTCCTTTAGTTGTGGCTTGTGGGCTCCTTAGTTGTGGCATGCATGTGGGATCTAGTTCCCTGGCCAGGGATAGAACCTGGGCCCCCTGCATTGGGAGCGTGGAGTCTTAACCACTGTGCCACCAAGGAAGTCCCTTAGGTTCTCTTTTTGACAGGTATCTCACCTTGAGAGCTAATGTGTATTTGCCATGGAAATCTATCTGCTTGAGAGGCTGACATTTACTAGGACTGATGTGATAATGAACGTGAACAAAGTACATTGGTATTTTTGTGAACTTGATTGCCTCCTTCACTCAGATGGGCTTATTTACACCAGAGCCATCTAATTATGTTTCCAGTAGCTTGGTGGTTAAAGGGCTCAAGATGTTTATCTGCAAACATGCTTGGACATCGACCAGCCGATGTTTGACACATGAGGCAACCCTCTGACTACCTGAGAATGTCTGGGCATTCTCTGAGCCATACCTGGGACCAGCAGAGGGATCAGATTTTAAAATACACTTGGAATTTTTTGATACTTGGGGTTCCGGAGACTGTGGGATGGCCACCTTGATGAGGCTTTGAATGCAAGGTAACAACTTCAAAGCTCTAGAGGCAAGACCACACTGAAGTGCTAAATGCAGAAGCCCGGGTAATATTTTCAGGCATCTAGACAGGGAGCTTCTGTGCCTTGGGGCCTGTGGATTGGATAGTCGTAAAGACTCTCAGTCATTTGAAGAATGAAGTGAAGGGGGTCTGGACTTGGAATTAGATCTGGAATCAGTTCCCTACTCTGCCACTTCTAGTTACTTGACCTTCACTTAGTTATTTCTTTCCAGGCCTTGGTTTCTTCTTCTGTAAAATGCAGGGGTCCTGAACCTGAATGTGCCTTAGAATTGCCAGGGCTGCTTGTGAAATATTCAGATGCTTGAGTCCCACTCCAGACCAAGTGAAACATAATTTCCAGTGGCATCTGTGTCCTTTTTTTGTGTGTGTGTGGTAAAATACACAAAACATAAAATTTACAGTTTTAAAGTGTATGTTCGGTGGCATTAAATGCATTCACATTGTTGTGCAATCATTACCACTATCTGTTTCTAGAACTTTTTCATCACCCCAAACTGAAACTGTATACCCATTAAGCAATAATTCTTCATTCTCCCTTCCCTGCAGCCCCTGGTAACCTCTATTCTAGTTTCTGTCTCTATGAATTTGCCTATTCTAGGTAACTTGTATAAGTGGAATCATATAATATTTGTCCTTTTGTGTCTGGTTTATTTCACTTAATGTAATGTCTTCAGGGTTCATTCATGTTGTAGCGTGTATCATAATTTCATTCCTTTTTATGACTGAATAATATTCCATTGTATATATACACCATATTTTGTTTATCCATTCATCCATCAGTGGACATTTGGGTTGTTTCCACTGGGCATCTATATTCTTAATTAACCCCCAGGTGTTTCTGATGGTCAACAATTTTGGAAGCCACTGAAATGAATGTTCCCCTGGTTAGGAGGTTTAGGAGGAGGAGAGTGAGATATAATGTCATCACTGAAAAGATGTGACTTGGTATTCTTAAGTATTTTATCTAGGTATATAGAATAAACAGCATGACCTCTGATGCCAATAAAATACCCTAAATTCTAGCCAAATGTTCATGGCTTGCTGTTAGGAACAAAAAAAAAGTTTCATGGACCCAATAACTTCTAATGTTAAAATAAATAGTTGTGTGTACAGTGGTGTTCTGGAGTGCTTATATTTCTAACTCTGTGCTTGGTGACATCATGTTGGTAGCTTGAAATTGACCATGGTGGTAGTGTTTATACGTTGGAAATTGGAATACACTAAAAGATCGGGGCTTTTCTCTTCTGTAGAGCTGGTTGTCAAACATTAGCAGCACATCACTGACTATATGCCATGTGTTTGGTATTTTTCTTCTTTCTAACAAATATCACTAACAAAAGAAATGCAGTTTTTAAGATAAGCCTTTGTTGACGAGCTAAAATCCAGAAATCCATGGTTCCTCTCAGATTCAGCAAGTGCAGGATTGCTAGTACAGAGCTCCCATTACCTGCCTCTATGTCAGATTCATATTGGTTGAGTTGGAGGCTCATCTGTTGGTGGAGATTTCTCCTCATCCCTCTCCATGTATGATCACACTCATCAGTGACTGCATTTCTTGTTGGATATTTGGCTGTATCTTCTACAGCTTCTGTCCACAGGTTAATGTCTTTTTCCATTTTTTCCCATTTTAGAGAGGGTGAATTTTTCTCTTTAATGCCCTTATCTACCCACAGTTCGATGTAACAAAGACCTCCCTCTGATTTCATGGCCTGAAGATCAGGGCAGGCCACACACAACCTCCCAGAAGACTGCATATATGCTGGGCTGTTTAATCAGGCACCCTTTCTGCTGGCCACACAGTTCTAAAATTATCCCAAAGCAAAGGAGGCTTAGCTCAAACTTTTTAGAAAAGAGCTCAGGTAAAGGAAGTGGCAGATAAGAGGAAAAAGATGGGCTGTAGAAATCTACATTTTAACAAGCCCCCTAGGGATGCCCTTTGTCCTTGGACTGCTCTTTGACAAATGCTTCCCAAAAATGTACTAGGCAAACATTGGCAGGCTTCATCCTGCAGTGGGAGAGGCTCCTGGATGATGGGTGCATCAAGCCTGATTTTCCCATGTAAATACTTCTCAAATGGTATAAAAAGGGGTATGCCCAGCAGGGGTTTGGTTTGGTAGACATAGAGAAGCTTATTTTAAAATTTATATAAAAAGGCAAAAGACCTAGAATAACTAAAACAATTTCTGTAAAACAAGAGTAAAGTGGGAAGGATCAGTCTACCCAATTTCAAGACTTATAGTGTGGCTACAGTAATAAAGACAGTGTGGTGTTGGTGGAAGAATAGACACAAAGATCAATGGAAAAGAATTAACCCAGAAATAGACTCCTACAAGTATGCCCAACTGATTTTTGACAAAGGTGCCAAGGCAATTCAATGGAAGAAGGCTAACCTTTCCAATGTATGGTGCTGGAAGAATTAGACAAAAAGTAGGTGAAAAAGAAACATGATATAAACTTCATAGATGATACAAAAATTAACTGAAAATTGATCATGGACTTAAATGTGAAATTTAAAACTATAAAATGTGTATAAAAAGCATGTAGGAGAAAATCTTTGAGATTTAGGGTTGGGCAAAAAGAGTTTTTACATTTGACACCAAAAGCACTTCCCATAAAAAGGAAAAATTGATAAATTAGACTTCATCAAAATAAAAAAAAAATTGCCTCGTGGAAGACCTTGTGAAGAGAACAAAAGATCTAATTAGAAAAAGATCTAATTAGAAAATTGGGGATATTTCATCAAATAGTATATGCAGGTGGCAATAAAGCTCATGAAAATATATTCAACATCATTAGCCATCAGGAAAATGCAAATAAAAACCACAGTATGATATTATTACTCACTTATCAAAATGGCAAAATATATATATATATATATATATATATATTATGTATAGCATGATAACACCAAATACTGGTGAAAATGTGGAAAATCTCATATATTGCTGGTGAAAATGTTAAATGATTCAGCCACTCTGGAAATCAGGATGGTAGTTTCTTGTAGAACTAAATATATACTTACCATATAACTCAGCAATTACACTTTTGGCTATTTATCCCAGTAAAATGAAAACCCATGTTCACTCAAAATCCTGTACACAAATGTTCACAGCAGCTTTAATTGTAATAGGCAAAAAACTGGAAGCTACCCAGATGTCCTTCAGTGGGTGAGTGTTTAAACAAACTGGGGTACATCCATACCATGGAATTCTACTCAGCAATAAAAAGGAACAAACTATTGATCCTTGCAACTACTTGGATGGATCTCAAAAGAACTATTCTGAGAGAAAAGAGCCAATCTCAAAAAGCTACATACTGTATGATTCCATTTATATAAAATTCTTGAATAACAAAGTTACACAGATGGAGAGCTAGTAAGTGGTTGTCAGGGCTTAGAGATGGAGGCTGTAAGCGGAGTGAGTGTAGTTATAAATGAATAGCTTGAGAGGGCCTTGTGGTGATAGTACACTTCTGTATATTGATTGGTTACACAAATTTAAACATGTGATTCAACTGAATAGAACTACACACACACAAACACACACACAAATGAGTGCATGTAAAATCAGTAAAATCTGAATGAGCTCAGTGGACCACACCAATGTCAACTAATGTGTTTCCTGATTCTGATATGTACTATGGTCATGCAAGATGTTAACACTGGGGGAGGCTGGGTGAAGGGTATGTGGAACCTCCCTGTATATTTTTTGTACCTTCCTGTGAATCTATAATTATTTCAAAATATAAAAGAGAAAAAGGAGGTGGTAAGATGTGACAATTTTTTTACAGTGAGCCCTAAACATCCTATCTAATCAACTGTAAAGGTTGCATCTGTGTGGTATGCTTCCCAAAGTGTAAAAATGATGCAGGGCACTACATTAGTCACGCAAATGGCATTTTGTATGTGTGTTGTATATATTTTCATTTCTTCTTTATGCTTGTCAAAGAGAGTTTCACTGATGTCTTTGAAATTACATTCAGGAAGCTGAGGCCCATTTGTGACTTCTTATCTGTGGCTGCCATAATTTATCCTATGAGATTGTTGGTTGTTTTGCTGTCTTCAAATAAATTTTATTTTCTTAAGCTGCTCCTGTGCATCCCATACTGTGAAACATGTTCCTGTTTTGAAAAATGCGTCAATCTGACCTGAGATGTTTGAATTTGATCTTTTGATCCCTCATTATTTGTTGCTTCATGATGTCAAAAGGCCTGAGGCATAGCATGGTTCATAGATGAAGGTAAAGGCATTTAGAACAGAGTAAATGTAAATCCATAGAATCGGGTCTTGCCTCTTCAGCTGCAAAAGCTGCATTTTACTTTATAATACTGGTTTTAAGACATCACTGGAACATGATGTTAAAGTATCATGTAAGTTAGCAAGTGAAAGGCAGCATGTTATCCTCCCCAGGGACGTCATTTCTACTCTTGAAACTACTACTTTTTGAGCTTCTCCCATGCGCCTGGCAGGACCCAGTGAATGAATGGAATGTGGATTTTAGAGTAAGATAAAAAGAGTGGGTGTATGACCTGGACAGAGTAATTTAGCTTTTCTGAATCTTAGATCCTCATTTTAAAAACTAGGGGTAAAGTGTTTTCTGCCCTAGAGTGCTTTTTATAAAAATAAAATTAAATTACATGTGAAAATTCCAAGTACAATGCCTCACCTAAAACAATTATGCAGTTATTTAAATTTTCTCTTTTTCTTCTGTTGGAGGGTTATTTACATAATATTTCTGAAAATATTTTTGGAATTCATCTTTTTTTAAAAAATAAATTTATTTATTTTTGGCTGCATTGGGTCTTTTTTTTTAAACATCTTTATTGGAGTATAATTGCTTTACAATGGTGTGTTAGTTTCTGCTTTATAACACAGTGAATCAGCTATACATATACATATATGTATATGCGTTGGGTCTTCGTTGCTGCGCACAGGCTTTGTCTAGTTGCAGCGAGGGGGGCTACTCTTCTTTGCAGTGCACAGGCTTCTCACTGTGGTGGCTTCTCTTGTTGCGGAGCATGGGCTCTGGGCTCGCGGGCTCAGTAGTTGTGGAACAGGGGCTTAGGTGCTCTTCGGCATGTGGGATCTTCCCGGACCAGGGCTCGAACCCGTGTCCCCTGCATTGGCAGGTGGATTCTTAACCACTGCGCCACCAGGGAAGTCCCTGGAATTCATCTTTGGAAATGACTTCTAGTGACATTTTCCTGCCCACGTTGGAAAACCAAGCTTATGACTTCACAGGACAGTCTCTCCAGCTTCTTCTTCTTTTTCTGTTTTTGCTCAGTATGAGTTCAACATAGTTCTTTCTTCTTTGCCTGGTGAGAAGCAATGGGTGTTGGCTATTTGACAATGGGGTGCTGGGGGTAGTATGGCTGCTGCAATACTGATTCAGCCTAGAGGTAGAAGCACTCCTAAATTAAGAAATATTTATGGTAAGACCAGATCAAATGCAGGGATGATGGATGATGTGGCTCATATTAAAAAGTTGTTGCAAGCATTTTTGTCCTTAATGTATTGCATATTTCCTTCATTGAATTAATTATATTAAAAGTTTGAAAGCATATTTTATCGAATAGAAGCCTAATTTATTTCTGGCTTATTGAATCTGTTCTGTTACCTTAACATCAATGCCAGATATTGTATGTATTACAATACTGTAAAGTCGTGAGACTGGTCCTGTGAGCCACAGTTTCATCACTTTATAGTCCTCAATAAACACATAGATTAGAAACCCAAGTAAGTCACATGGAGCTTGTGTGTTCCTTTATACTGGTGAACTGAGTTGAATTTACAAGTCATCTGTACTTATCTGATATTTCTGTGTATGTAGGATTTTATTCACAAAAGCATAAAAAATAGGTTAAATAGCTTTCTACCACTTCTTTTTCTATTGTTGATTATTTCGTTTCAATCATATGGTTAATTCATAACTGGAAAACAAAAAAAAGCTATGGAAAAGACTGTTGTGTCCAGGGGGCACACACCACTCCTTAAGAACTCAGTTCGTAGGTCTGAGTCTTTCTCTTGGGGTTGAGGAAATGGTTTGACTATAAAACTCCCATTAGCTAAAAATAAGCAAAATTGACTGCAGGATTCATGGTAGGTACAGCCTTGAAGAGTAATAAAAGCCTGTTTTAAATGAACTCCTAAGGACACAACTTAAGCCCTAGAATGGCTAGTCAGGTTTTATGTTTATCCCTTTTGATTATACTTCTGTATATTCCTGGAGAACAGTGTCCGAAAAATGGTTCATTATAGAATTGTATTGGGCTGGGGTAATCTGGGGCTTATTGACCAAGTCTAGGGGGTGGGGCTGCCCGATCAGGTGGCCCAGAAACAGCAAAGAATGGCAGACCTGTCTTCTCTGCTTCCCTGTACCATGTGGCATGAACTGAGTTCAAAGACCATACGGTTGGTTTCATTTAAATATATATGGCAGTTTGCATGCTACTCTCCCCCTCCACCCCCCATAAAACAAGACAAAAATAAACCAGTAACTTGGAGCATCAAAGTTGATTTTGGAAAGAAAAGACACCCTCCTGAAAATTAACTTAAAATGAGGTGTGCACAGTATGGGAAGAGGGGACCGAGACGGTGTTGATGTGTTTCTCATTTCTGAGGGACAGTAGGTGCTGGTATGCTCAAGGACTTTCCTTCATTGTGTTCAGCCCTAGCTGGCCTGGTCCATGGGGGACTGCGGATGGGGGTCGGTGTTAGAAGAGACAGACTTTGGCATCTGAGTTGCTCCAGGAAAACTTTGCTGTTTCTGGAGGTGGAATAGTGAATTGAACTAGTCTACCTGCCAAAAGAGAAGACAGGACATCCAAGGAATGTCATTCTTTCTCCGTTTCTTTTCCCCCTGTGTTTTGCAGGAATAGCTGCAAATATTGGTGCTTACTATTTATTATTAATGAAATGAAACATTGATTAAGTACTTGCTACACACAAAGTATTGTAAATGATCTAGAATATAGGTGTTTGAAAGGACAAGTCTTCTTGGAGAAGGAGCACAAGAGCACACCCTCAGTGGGGAAGTTTCCAGGAAGACTTCCTAGAGGCTGTGACCTTGAGTTGCATCTTGAAAGAGGAGTTAGCCAGGCAAAGAAGGAGAGCCTGGGTGACCTTTGTGTCCTTGTGGGGATGATGGAGATGGAGAGAATGGAGGAGATCTGGGTTTTTCAAGAAGGGACCAGCATTTGCGAAATGATAGGATGAGATTATCTGGCCATATTTGGGAGAATTCTAAGTGCAGCGTGTCTGCAGTGGGGAGAGTTTGGGAGCAGCAGCAAAGAGAATAAATAGGTGAGTCAAGGCCAGACCGGAGAGTTGTATACGTTAAGAAGTTTGCATTTTATAGTAAAGTTCAGTGGTTTTCAATCCTGGCTGCACATTAGATTCCTCTTCCACTTCTCACCATCAGAGACTCTGATCCTACTGGTCTAGAGAAGAGAGCTTGGGGATAGGTACCAGTATACACTTCAGCTGGGTTGAGAACCATCAGTCATTGATAGAGTTCAAGTGTGTGAATGAGATAATAAGACCTGGATTTGAAAGAGCGCACACTGGTAGCAGTGCAAGAGGATGCCTGAAAAAGGACCCTATCCCAGCCAGAAGCAGTGAGCCTGTTGTAATAGTCCAGGTGAGGAACAACCAGCAGCTTAGTTGAGGCAGGAGTGGAGGGAATGGAAAGATAATTGGAAGAGAACATCTGGAAAGTGGGGGGAGGAGGGAGCAGGGTGGTGGGGGAGTGATGGAAAAAGGAAAATGTGGTCAGCTTGCCACAGAGAAGTCTTCTAAGATAATAAGATAAGGGTTGAGTGTCCCCTTGGATTGGGCACGTGTAGGCAGCTGCAGCCCAAGAGAGTGACGTTTCAGTGGGATGATAGAGGCAGAAGCCGGATAGCCTTGGTTGAAGAACTTGAACCTATTTAAAGAAGCATTCGAGTTCATTAGGATCAGGGAAAGGTGGATAACCCCAGGGACCTAGATGGAGTTGCAGGAATGAAGGGAAAACACTGGAAAGGTGGGTTGGGGCCATGTTGTGAGGCCCTTGGGTGCCAGGGGTTAAGTTATTGGTAACGATAAGATGCAGTTCTCTGCTCTTAGGCTAAATGTTAACTTGAAAAAAGAGAGGATTAAGACTAGAAGGGTGAGACTGGGTGGAACTAAGGCTTATTAGACAGCCAATGCTATCTTTTTTATGGTCCTGATGATTTTTAACAGCTATTTTAACAACAGAATGATGAAAATGTGTAGTATTCTGTCTCCCTTGGCATAATGTGGCTGCTGAAAAAGGTCACAGCTAATAGGAAAAGTGAGTTTTATTGCTTAATTGTGGATTCAGTTTATTTGTGTGCTTCCTGTTTCCATTGCCGAGTTGACCAGTTGACTTTTAACTAGGCCAAGCGTCTCTGCAAGAGTGTGTGTTTTAAAAAGTGCTCTGAAATTCTTCCCCACCCTGAAAATATTAAATATAAAAGCTGAAATAAATGTACAAGTGACGTGTAGCTAGTTTAGGCTTGTTTTTGTATTATTTTAGTTTTGTAAAGAAGAATCATTTGTGGCTACCTATGATGGTTTAGATCAAGGTTTCCCAGCCTTGGCACATTTGACATTGTGAGCTGGTTGATTCTTTGTTGCGCATTGTGGAGTGTTTAGCAGCACCCCTGGCCTCTGTGCACTAGAGACATGTAGCACCTTTATCCCCGACCTGTGACATCTGAAAATATCTCCCAACATTACAAAAAGTCCTCTGGGTGGGGAATTGGAGGGGGAAGGCAAAATCACTCTAGATTGAGAGCTACTGGTTTAAATATATTACAGTGATTTAACCAGAAAATAACCACTTCTTCCTGCTACAGTATGGATGGTTTTCATGATGCTTGTGGAACCTAAAAAGCTTTTTATCACCCGAAGAAAACTAATGAATGTTTATAAATTCCCTTGTCAAAAGTTTATTTAAAAATATTTAAAGAAAAAGGAAAAGTGACTTTACTGGTTGCCTAACCATTTCCCTGCCTGCCCAGCTTACCCACTTTTTCATTTAGTTCCTGGATCTGCTATCACTTAATTTTATAAGGACAGAGTTGATTTCCCCCCCTGCCCCGGGCCATGAAGTCCTCAATACAAAGGATATTATGAATTAGAAAGTGTCCAAATAATTCTGCCAGTTTAGACCTGTATGTGAAAATGTGGACTTCATACAGGACCAGGTTCTAGTGTTAGTTTCACACCAAATGCCTTCTAACTTTGCGTAAGCCACTTTAATCTTTTTTGCGTAAATTTTCTTACATGTAAATGAAAGAGAGAAAGTAGATTATCTGCAAGTTTGCTTCTAGTTCTAAATATCTAAGATTGAAATCTTTTGATTGTTTCTTTGGGTTGCTCCTCCACCCCATGACACATCCCTCAATGCAGTGCAACCCAAAATGTGCTCTGCAGGTCACCAATGGTCCAGAAACGATGATGCCGGTCTACAATGAGAAAAGTACAGAATCAGAGAGTAAGCAACTAGAAATGTTTATCATGATTCTACAAAGTAATTCTATACCTGTTACATATAATAATAAAACTTTATATTTTGCCTCAATCTTTTAAATTTAATTTTTATAGTAATCTATTATTATTATTTTATATACTTATTTATTTATTTTTGGCTGCGTTGGGTCTTCGTTGCGGTGCACGGGCTTCTCATCGTGGTGGCTTCTCTTGTTGCGGAGCACGAGCTCTAGGCATGTGGGCTTCAGTAGTTGTGGCTCTTGGGCTCTAGAGCTCAGGCTCAGTAGTTGTGGCGCACAGGCTTAGTTGCTCCTAGGCATGTAGGATCTTCCCAGACCAGGGATCAAACCTGTGTACCCTGCATTGGCAGGTAGATTCTTAACCACTGCACCACCAGGGAAGTCCTATTATATATATATATATATTTTTTCATGTGCTTCAAGAAATTCTTTCATAATTGAGATTTTATTGGTTTTTTGAGGATCAGTACACAGACATTTCAATTTGTACACAATTCTCAACATATGTACCAAAAACCTAAAAAATCATGTAGTTGTGATTCTTTTCTGAACAGTTATTCCAGTGACTTTCCAGCTTAAAATTTGGGGGCAAATTTTCCTTCACAGGATATCAAGTACCAATATCTTCAAATATTGATATGGTGTTACATTGTAAGTCCCACTAATTCACAATCTAATATCATGTACACTACGTACTCAAATTGTCAGTTGTTCACAGCACATTAACAGTTACTAGAAGGACTGGACTACCACGACCAAAGATGTTACAGAGTGCACAAAATTCTGCCCAGGAGAGCCAAGATCAAGGGGTGAGTGGTTTGCTTTAGGGAACAGTTCTACCAAAGACAACGTGGGAAGAGAAGTAATTTAAAGTGTTTAAGACATTAAATGCACAACTGACTCCAAACTGCCATTTAGTATGCTTTGTATTACAGGATATAGAAGCTACCCTCCGTCTGTGGAATGTTAAGCTGACACCCAAGACAATCAAAGCCTCCCATATTCAATATCCCACTATTTTCTGGTTGTACCAAAAAATAAACCACCAGTAAATGATTTCACCTCTTTAAAAAAAAGCATTTACACTTAAAAAATGGGATGAGGTGGGATTCCTTCCTTTTTAAAAATGTTTCTAGAGCTACTAAAAAACTTGCATTTACAAAATAGTTGATACAAATATTCCTCTGGATTGTACAAGAAGGGAAACAGGGACCACTGATAGGACCAGGTGTGTGATATTAATCAGAGTTGGCTTCTTTCTCTCCTGCTTCATCAGAAGCTGGGCTCTCCTCATTTTTAGTTTCTCCATTTTCTGCAGGTAAGTCTTCTTTAGTCTCTTGGTGAGCCACTTCAGCCTGTTTTCCCTTTGCTCCCCTTTTCCCTTTTGTTTGCACTTTTTTGTCGAAAGATTTATCCTTTCCTGCCGCCTTTTTTGGCTTCGTTTCCACTTTTGCAGGAGCCGGTTTAGCTGACAACCTCGCCGATCTCCTCTTGGGCTCCTCCTCCGCCGCCCCCTCGGCGGAGCTGACCTCCCTCTTAGGCATCGTGGTGGCGGGACGGGTGCCTGCGGGCCGCGGCGCGCCCGAGAGCCTTCGCGAAGCTGGGCTGCCTGGCCGCTGCCGCTCCTCCCACCGCCCGAGCTGCTCACTATTATATTTTATGAAAGTATTGGCCCACATTGGATTGGAAAAACAAAAGCAAAACAAACCTTTCACTAGAGATGGTTTGAGAAACACTGCCTCAATGTATGATGGAAAATTTGCTTTGCCTCTTTTTCTACCCTGGCCAATAATAGTTAATATATTCCTCCTCTGGAGTTTCAATGAAAAGAGGGACAAGATGTTGCCTCTCTGCCCTATTAGCAGCATACAATTGGTGGTAAATAGATTTTATTATAAAGAAATTTGCCTTACAGAGAATAAGAAGTAGGTCTGGAGTAAATCTGAGGTTCCCTTTGATTGTATGTATATGTGAGTCTTCATATAGCTCATGTTAGTGTCTTGCATTAAGATGTTTATCTTAGAACATGAACCCAAAGAGCAGTGAAAATGTCCTTTCTAAAATTATCTTATCCCCAAGAATCCCTTACATATGAAATCTACTAGGATGCTTTGTCTATTGGAGTCTCCAAAACCAATCAATGCTGTTGAGGGTAGGTAAGGTATGGATTATACTTTTGAAAGAGGTTAACGCCTATATTTTTGAGTCTATTCATTCATTCAGACACATCCGACATTTGGGAAAATCTATTATATGGACTTAGGTCTGGTAGACTGACATGTCAACAAGGGCAGTTAAGCAATGAAGCTCATCATAATTTGACCTGGGTCTTTATATGTTAAACTGTGGTGGAGGAGCCAGCCTTCCAGTTGAGTTATTTGAAGCAGAAAACATTGCTGGGTTCCCTGTATTATGGACCACTGGTGCCAATACCTTTTACCCCATTTTGGGTGGAATAATCCAGAGAGGTCTGCCCTACTCCTGGGAGCCCTTTGCACATGGCCTGGCATTGTCTGGGAACGGTCTCTTGGCCTGCAGTTCCTGCCTGGTCTATATGGGCTTGTAGTGTACTTTCTCCTTCAAAGTAAAAAAGGCAAGCTCTTTGCCTGCCCTATTAGCAGCATAAAAATCACTCTTTCTTTCAGTTTTTTTTTAATCCAGAGGCTGAAAATATATAACATATTTGGAAACTCCACTGGCAGACTTGGCAGGCATTTCATATTTACTTGGACTTAACATGAATTAGATTTGGTCCTCTGATTTCCCCACCTCCATCTCTTGGAACAAGTTATTTATTAACCGAGTAAGTCTGTGGTAGTGGATCAGACATGCGCATGGCACGTCTTTTGTAAGTGCGTTTGTTCCGTAAGATTTATGCTAGCCCAAATTATTTTATACTTGTTTTCATTGTTGAAAATTTACTGTGTTCATTCTGGGTTTGGCATAAGTATTTGTAGTGTGCTAGGCATTCCTGTGGTTGAACATTTTATCACTGTAACACTTCATGCAAAGGAAATTAAAAAATATAGAGTGAAAGCATTTCCCTAATATGGTTCCAATCAGCTGTGTACTTTAGTAATTTGATTTGTAGGAACTAGAGAGAAGAGTGTTACTGAGCTCTTTTCAGTCATTCATAATTCTCTGGGAATTCAAATCATGGTTCCAAGTTTATGAAAACATCTCTTGAAATCTTAAGTCCTTTATTTTTCTGTTTGTATGTATTGAGGTTGTTTTTTCGTTTTGTTTTGTTTCGTTTTTTTTATTACCACTGCAGTATCTAAAAGAATTCAGAGAAGGAGGTGAGTCTCCTCTTTGTGTCTTGGACAAGAAAAACTGATGTGAATCGAGGTTGATTGGCTTGGCAGAAGTCAATCACTGGTGCAGAGGGGCAGGCCCTTTTATTTCTGCATTATCCCATGTGTGTGTTCCTGCTGCTGTACTCTTTGGGCTATAATTGGTAAATCCCATTTGCCTGGTGTGCTCCTAATAATCTATCGTGCAGTTACTATTGGCATAGCCAGGTGCATCTTCCCCGAAAATGTAACTCACAAGGTGGAGGGTGTTATTTGGGCAAACTAATTCAAGATCTAGGTTGTGATCCTTGCATCATTATTTCTTTGGCTCTTTCTACAGAGACTTAAACTTGTTTCCTTTTTTGAGAATCTCTGGCCTTTGACTTCTGTTTTTGCCAATGAATAAGCATGACTTCTGTTTTGGCTAGTGAATTAACAAGTGATAATCCATATATTGTTAGTTTCAGATTTCCTTAATCTAGTTCATACCTAAAAGTAAAATCAAAGTGAAATATGAAATTATAGCTCTTAGAGCTTGGAGGCAAGGCTTGGAAGGTTTCATCTGTTGAAGATAGTAGCTTGTCAGGAGTCTTAGATGGGTATAGAATTCTGCAATCATTTCCTATATTTTAATTTTTTCTTTTATTTCTTACCATGTTTTACATTTCCCTCTTGACCTTCAGCAATCTTAAGTTCATGTAGTCTTGTGTAAAATCCCCTTTCACAGTGGTGTTTTGAGCCCTGGTCCTCCTCATACTTAACTAGGCATAAGTAAAGTCACGAGGTTATGCATTTTGGCCAAGAGAGTTCATCAATCAGTGGTTTTCCATTTGAAAATACAGTCTGTGAGGTTAATCTTTTCAGTAGTCAAAGAATTAATGTAAGCGAAAGCTAGGTGGATATTCAGAAGTCTTAGTTGTGTTTGGAGGAAAATAGCCAAGGAGCATGGTGGTTCCTATGATTGCTAGTTCTGGCTTAGAAGACGCAACTTCTTTTGCTTCAAAGATAAAGGAAACCCACATTCATTCTTGGCCTTTCTTCCTGCTTCTGTGTTTCGTCTAGGTTGTACCTATGAAGGAAGTACCTATAACAGCTCCTTCAAATGGCAGAGTCCTGCTGAAGCCTGTGTCCTGCGCCAGTGCCAGGTAAAGTCCACCTATTCTACTCTCCAATGACAAGAAATCCATAAAGTCCTCTTCAGAAACCCTTTTCAGACATCACAGAACAAAACTCCAAAGAAAAAAGCAAAACAAAAATGAGAAACAAATGGAAAACCAACTGTATCCTTGTCCAAATTTATCGTGACAGTCACCATAACAAGACAGTTACAGGATAGATATTGCATGGGACTTGCTTCCAGAAACGCACAGCAGAATTGTTCACCATTGTTAAACTGTGCCTGGAAAAACTGAGAAGATGCATATGTCCTTGGGGAAAATTCATGTCTTCCTGTGAGTCAACTTTGCAAAACACGAATTCTTATTAGCAGAAAGAGGTATTGTTAGAGGATATATGTTTCCCTTTTTTTGATTTAGAAACATTTTGAGCTGGAGCCAGTCTGCAGACTGTGTTAAATCAAAGCAATTAGTACATTGTAACCTCAATGATTTCGATGCAACAAATTTAAGAACCACCAGTTTGGGTCCTAGGGAGCCCACTGTGCCTGGTGCTTGCTGAACTCTGAAAAGAGCACTGTTTCCCTGTGGCTCTAATCATTACAGGTCTTAAACAGGCAAGATAAACCAAAGGGGAAATGAAGAATTGAAATTGTCTAATTCTTTTTCTTTAAAGAAATTCTCTGTTAAAAAAATGCTCATGTAATTTTGACATAATTCAAAAAATTTTCTCTGTAGAGAAGATGCTGTTAAATCATTTTCCCCCAGTCTCATTTCACTGTTCAAGGATATACTTTTGCATTTAAGGGAGAACCAAGGTTAGTATAATAATGCATATTTCTCTCTGATCTTATTGCAAGTATATTGACATTTAGTTTATTGAAATCTGAATTTTATGTAATCATGTTCTTTGCATAAGCCCACAGTGGTCATGTTCGCTCATAAGATCTTCAGTTACTTGTTCAGTTAAATGTCCAGTTTATTTATGTAGTAATCTAAATTATTTATGAAAATAAGCAGTAGTTAGAACAGATATGAATAATAGATTAATTGACTCAACAAATATTTGTTGAATTTTTACCCTGGGTTATACATGCAATCAGCTTTATGGAACAAAATAATGACAGCAATGACTTTTAATAACATGAAAAGCCCACATTCATTCTGAAATTTGCATCACCCCATCCCCACCCTGCTTCTTGACTGATGTGATTTCCAGTCTTTGAGAGGGACACTCCGAAAGCCATGGTTACACTGCCTTTTTTTTTTTTTTGTGGTACGCGGGCCTCTCACTGTTGTGGCCTCTCCCGCCGCGGAGCACAGGCTCCGGACGCGCAGGCTCAGCGGCCATGGCTCATGGGCCCAGCTGCTCCGCGGCATGTGGGATCCTCCCAGACCGGGGCACGAACCTGTGTCCCCTGCATCGGCAGGCGGACTCTCAACCACTGCGCCACCAGGGAAGCCCTACACTGTCTTTTAAACAAGATGATTGCATGCCTTTTGGAGTGTAGTGTAACATTTTTATACAGTAGTCAGAGGTCTTGACAGTCTTCCAGTTGCATGGACCAGTGGTGAATTTTGCTGCCTTTGGATGAAGGCTTTGTTTAAATTAAACGGAAACTATTATCTGGGAAGGAATATTCTGTTGACTGAATAACACATCAAGCCTTCATCCATTGTGAATATCGGCTTTGGTCACTAGCCATTCACCAACAGCCAGAGAGAATGATGCAGGAATATTGAATTATTACTGGAAGAGATCTTAAAGACCAACATCCCTGGGAGTCAGGAAATGCTGAACTATAGAATGGAGCGCAGAAAGGGGACGTTAGCTACCAAGAATGAACTTTGCCTTTTAATTTTTCTCCTTCCATAATACTTTGCCTACGCCCTGTTAGCTAGTTTCAAAATATTATTTCACTCAATAACCACAAAAGCAAACTCCTGTTAAGGTAGTTACAAAAAGCTGCTCCTCTGCTCAGCTGGTACCTTCCCACTCCTGCTTACTTTCTTCCTTCTTTAGGGAAGGAGACCTCATCTCTGAATGCAGGAAAGGACCATTTACTGGTACCCGTCAGGGAAGTCTTTCTTTAAGATGCTTCTCTGCACAATGACACAATTGCAACCTCTCTCTCCAAGGTCTTCTCTTCTCAGGGTGTAGAATCAGTAACAGAAGAGAGAGTATAGCGTAGTGAGTAGAATATGGGCATCGCCATTCACATAACTTGTTACTTAACCTCTCTAGACCACACTTTCATCCCCCATAAAATGAGATAGTACTACCTCATAGGGTGGTCGAAAGAATAAGCAACACTGTCATTTAAAACACTTCTGGTTGAGCCTACAAGTACTGGGTACAACTAGATACTAGACAGATAACAGCTAGTCTAATGATCTGGTTTATTTCCATTTGAGTTGGATTCTAGCTTATTCCTTATGTCTTTGTACTGAAGGAGTTCTGATGGTGGAAAATTTACCTTTATTTTCCACTTTTAGTGTCTTACTGGAAGAGGGAAATTTGAAGATCAGAGACAGGAAATTCATGCTGGGAAGTAACCTGATTCCTCCATCTGGATTGCAGATACTAAAGGGAAATTGATCCTGGGCTTTTTGCATTGCTTCAGTTACATAACTAAAGCCCAGTTCCTTTTTTGATGTTGTATGTTGCTGGTATTTTGGCATTTTTTTCCTTCGCAAATGTGATATAGACCACAATAAATTCCCCTGGTAGTAGAAGCCTCAGGTCTGACAGATATGAAGGCAGTTAGGATATAACCTTCCTTGTTGGATTGAGATGATACGGTAGCAGAAATGATGAAGAAAATTATCTAGTTGTCAAATTGTTACATAGTTTTTTAGCTTTCGTTACCACTCCCCTGAAAACAAAATTAAACAAACAAACATACAAATCCATTTCATAAAATGGGTAGAGAATATAGAGAAAAATCCTTCAAAGACCAACTCTGAAAATTAATTTAAAAAATGTTTTAATCGACATTAAAATGCTAGAGTCCCAAGATCACTTTGCAAATGAGTCCCTTGATTTCATTATTAAGACCAAAAGTATCTATTTTGACAGAACATAATATGAACGTTAAAATAGTTTTATCTAATCTCTTCATCTGATGACTGACAGCCACACTGTCTGCGAGGCCCAGAGAAATTTCTAAGATTGCAGAGCTGGTGTCTAGTTATTCCTGGAAGGGTGGTGAGGATTTAGGTCTCCAGATGCCAGTCTGGAATATTATGTTTGTACTCTGTGCCTTATAATTAATGGCTTAAAGTGCAATAACAATTACAGAAAACGTAGTCAGTGTTGAAAACTTAAAACAATTATGAATGAACAGCTAGACTCTATTAGCTATTGCTGATATCATGGAGGCTTTAAATACTAGATTTAAAAGAAAGAAAGAAAGGAAGGAAGGAAGGAAGGAAGAGAAAGGAGGAAAGAGAGAGAGAGGGAAGGAGGGAGGAAGAAAGAAAGGAAATTAGAGTCAAAGAGAAAGAACCAGGACAGGGAAGATAACAGGTACAGGATTTGCACTTTGAGATGGGGCGAGCTGGGGCCATCAGACCTCATTTGTGCCATATATCTCTGCACCTGACACCCATCCCACCTCTGCACTTTTTGTGTTTGAATTCTTCTCCTACTAAGTTGGTTACTTTCCAAAAGTGAGTAAGTCCTCAGTGGGAATTCTGGGCTGACTTTCCTTGCGGCGTTCTGTTTTTCAGGAAGGCGTTGTCACAGAGTCTGAGGTGCGATGTGTCGTTCATTGTAAAAACCCTTCCAAGCATCTGGGAAAATGCTGCCCCACTTGTCCAGGTAACGTTCTCAGGAAGGGGAAGGCGGCGAGGCTCCCTGGTACAGTACAACACTGTTGAAATCCCTCCGGGTTCTCACAGGAATGCGTGATTTTCCCCACTCCTGACTGGAATTTTTCTCACTTTACTTCTGTGTACCTAATGGGTTAGGAGTGCAAACTCCTTTGCATAGAAATGTCCGGTTGGACTCTGACGTGTCCGGGATGACTGCAACGTGCTGTAGGTCTTGGCAAGGATGCTTCAGGCTCTGGAGGCCTGCTTTCCACTCCACAGGGCCACAGGTAACGCTTATTTTGGAAGGAAAGGCTGTGGCTTTCGCTTGCTTCCAGAAATGTCTTTTTACTGCTTCATATTGCAATACCTTGGCCAGAGCTCGCCTTGGTGATGAGGCGACCAGATGTTTTCTGAACACCGAGAGCTGTGTCCGTAAGAGGATTTAGCTTAGGGCTTTGCTGGTCTCAGTTTTTGGCGTGGTGCCGTGAGTGGGACCCACTGTCTTTTTAGAGGGTCCCACAGCCTAGCTGACAGCAAAGGGATCTTTCCTTTCCAGTGGGTGGAGTGTTTCCTCTTACTTTTTTGAACAGGATTACAAAGGCCTCCTGCCTCTTTTCTTCCCCTTAGGTACCAGCCTGGGGATTTTGAGGTGAGAGATTTTTTTCTGATCCCTTAAGCCTCTGGCCCCTGCTCTTCGACAGATGTTCTGCATTTTGGGTTTTACTCCGAGTGCTTTTCCTCGCTGGAGGCCATACTCACAACTACTTCTCTTTGCTTTTGAAGTTGATCTCCAAAGGGCCTTCTGTACTGCGAACCTTCCCGGGAATTAGTGAAGGCATCGCCATGGGATGCTTTGCGAAGATGAGCTCTTGGTCCCTTCCCCTCCACACACTCTGACGTGTGCGCAGACCAGGGCCCTTCCAGAGTCCAGCCTTCCCTCATCTTTGAATGACAATAAGGACAGTCTCTCTCCACTACTTCTAACCTTTCTGGGTTCCCTGGACAGTCTTTATTGAGCCAAACTTCCTTTTCACACTGGGATTTCTGTGAAGCTTGTATTATTGGATAAGCTTATGTGAAGGCCAGAAACCAGTTGAAAGTAAAATAATTCTTTCCATAATTCACTTATTTTGTATCTATCACACAGAGTTTGCTTGAGTACTTTTCCCCTCTGAATGCACTGAATGCTTTACATCATGTAACCATCCTCTAAAATGCCTAAGGGGTGTTTATTAGGTTAGCTCGCTAATACTCTAGTCTGCACATGAAAATCACCTGGGAAGTTTTAAAAGATAAATGTTGATGCCCAGGCTGCCTCCCAGACCAATTCCATCAGAATCTCTGAGGGCGACACTCAGGCCTCCCAGAAAATTTCTGTACACAGCCAAGCTTGAGATTGATAACAGAGCAAATTTTATATGCCGTAGAGATTTAAAAGGTATTGAAGCTCTTAAATATTAATTCAGTTCTGCTGAGTAGACTGTTGCTTTATTGATATAGAATCAACTTGGCATATATAACATTCCTTCTCACTTAGGAGATAATCATATTTTTAGTCCGCCTTTGAAAGTGTGCATATACAAACAGCAGAGTGAATTTATTTCAGCAGTTGAAGTTATCATATTTGAGCAGTTGCTTCTCTCACTTTGTTTTTGAGTTGAGTTCCCAGGAAGGAAAGGCTGAGCTCCGTGATTTCATATAATATAACGCTAAGTCCCCACCGCCATCCCAGTGGGGGATGAGGTACTGTCTGTAGTTCATCCAGGAAGAAATTTGACTCAGTGAGGATAAGTACCTGCCCAATGCCCAGGAGTGAGTAAGGGCTAAAGGTGGGCTTGGGGGCTGGCCCCTTTTCTTTCTTGGGCCCCATACTGTACTACCTCCCCCTATCCCCACACTGTGATAATTTTTCAACTTGGGTCTAGATGCCCTAGGAGGCAGATCTTTAAAAGTTAGCTTGCCAGTGCTACACACCAGCCCCCTGACACCTGGGCAGGCACTGTGCCCTGGGTTATGGGGTCAAGAATCAACTTTACTCTCTCTCCTTAATTTCAAAGGCCAACCTTTGGGATGCAAATCAGAAGACTCAGAAGAGACCACATCCAGAATGCATTATCCTGTGTCTTGGGAAGGAGCCCTCAGCCAAGTCTAGATAGGGACAGTTAAGCGAAGCCTTGGGGGTATTATCCTTGTAATTCAGAAGGACTGGCATCTGTCATTGATCATGGAATGGTATTCCACATAATGACAAACACATACAGCTTGTGGTCAGTTTCTTCCTGAAACAGATTTCAGGGCATTTTTGGTTGTCTGCTCCTTCCTTTTCATCTGACTGTTTGCTCAAGGAGGTTGGGTCGTGATGGGAACAGTTTGCATGCAATTTTCATTGAAAATTTCCTTATTTAAATTGTCAAATGTAGATTGTGCAGTTAACCTGTCTGGCAATCCATATGACAGAACCAGTGGTGCAAACATATATGAAAGCATTGGAGACCCTTTGTTGGGAGTGTCCTTTGAAAAGAGATGACTGGACACCTGCCATTATTAACGGTGCTGAGATAGAGCCACTGGGAGGGTCCCAAGCTTAGCAAGTCTCCCTGCATCAAAGGGAATAGCAGGAAGTGGCTGATGACTGACTGGCTCTGGGTGTGGGCATCAGAAAGACCTTAAAGCCACAGTTCACTCAGCCATTCAGCTTCAGTAGCATTTGTCCTCGTGTCTTTCAGTTGAACAAAGGGCTCCATATCTAGCTTTAAAATGAGTAGGTCCAGTGGCCAGGTCGGGTGGTTATGGGCAATGCTCATATGTTCAGATGTTCCCGTTGTCAGGACCCAGCTGCTTTGAGAGTTTGGTGAGTTCTGTTGATGACTTCATTGGACAGGCCTTGAACACCTGTTCTCAGGGACATGAGTCAGTCTTTCACAAGAGCCCCCTTTGCTGAGTTTCACCCATTGGAAGTGCTGCTTCCAGCACTGTCTACTATGTGGGAAGTGACCTCAGCTATTCTGGCAAAGTACCTCGTGAGGACAGTCCTGAGGGAAGTGGATTTGCCATTAGCTGACGGTCCTTCCATGGCCCATGTGACACAGGGTTGCTGGCCAGCCTGTGCTTCCAGTCACCTGTGAGATCACTTGAGAATACAGCAGGGACCTGGTCGTCTTTCTGAATAGGAGACACCTCCTGGGCTTTTGGTCCTATATTTAGCCAAACTTAGTGGGGGGGGGGCATCTTAGGCCCTTTAACAGCATACAGGGTGGGACTGAGAACCTGTGTGGCACCTCCAGCCTTGCCTCTGTCCTTTCTTGTCTTGGTGCCTGACCCTCTGTATGGTACGACCAGTGGGTCAGAGCTGAGTTCACATCCCAGCTCTGCCACCTGCCCAGCTGAGTGAATTGCTTTCTCTCTCTAGGCCATGTTTTCCTCATCCGTGGGACAGGGATAAGAGTCTGTGCTTTGTAGGCTCACTGAAGATGGAGTGAGATCAGGGGTGTGAAGGGTCTGGTAGAGGTTGGGGGCACTTCTGGGTATTCTCCAAGTGGCAGCTCTTCATGTCATTTGCTCCTTAGCTCATCCATGACTTCTGTTGCTTGACCTTCTCTTTGCCTCTTCTGACCCCTCTGGGATTTGGTTCCCTGGCTGTGGCTAGGGTAGTCCTGGTGAGCTCCTCAGGCTCTGCAGGGCTCAGAACCCTGCACTGATGCTGCTTAGGCTGACCTGGCTTACACTGTCTTACTTGCTTTCTAGTATCTTAGGGTTTCTGGACCCATGTCAATCTTTTGTATTCCATATATATATATATAATTTTATATCTCTATTATATCTATCTATCTATCTATCATTTTACCATGAAGCAGTCTTGTTCTCTGGTTGAAGAGGACACTGTGCTAGGCGGGGGTGAAGGTGGGGATGGATGCACAGTGGATAGAAGGATAGTGTCAAGCTGAATCAAGGCTGCTGCCCTAAATCGAAATTCTTCTTTGCTTTCCAGGCTGTGTGTTTGAGGGGGTGCAGTACCGAGAAGGGGAGGAATTTCAGCCAGAAGGAGACAAATGTACCAAGTGTTCCTGTGTTGTAAGTACTGCCCTGGATGTTCCAAGGGTGTTCCTTCTGCTTAATTGTGGCTGGGACTCACCAAGAGCGGCCCTAGGTCTCCTTATGGTTTCTCCTCCTCTCCCTCCTGATGTGGAACCAAGGGAAAAAGCTCATCACTCTAAGGCGGGTTTCTCAGCCTTGGCGGTGTTAACTTTCTGGGCTGGGTAGTTCTTTGTGGTGGCAGCTGTCCTGCGCATTGTAGGATGTTTAGCAGCATCCCTGGCCTCTACCATTGGATTTTAGGAGCACTCAGCCCCTCAGTTGGGACAAGCAACAATGTCTGCCGACATTGCCGTGTGTGTCTTGGAAAACTGATTGACAACCACTGCTCTAAAGAGTGAGGGAGAGAGGCTGATTCCCTCCACCTACATTCTTCTTTGGGAAGACACGGATTCTCTGTTCGTTGGGCCTGAGAAGCTTCTTGCTTAGGCAGCTGTTGAGTTCTTTAGTGCAGTCAAATGGGAAGCAGATGGAGATAAATGCAGCTTGCTTCGGAGAGAAGCTGATCTGAGGATTGGTCAATTATGTTGAGGGGAACGGACAGGAGGAAATGCCTCTAAACCATGGATTCAGGGCGGAGAAGGGATTAGTGAGACAAAACCATAGACTTGCCTTTCTAGGCATTGTTGATTTGTAATTCATATGCTAAGGATATCTTCAGAGTGCTTAGGAATGCAAAAAGGAATTTGGTGTAATAATTTTAATTTTATAATTTTAAAGAGATCTTTTTTATTAATGTCTTTTAAATTTGGAGTTGACTCATTGGTGGTGATGGTGATGATAGGGAATCTAGTCTTAAACCGCTGCTCCAAGTTATTTACAGTAGGGAGTTAGTACAACCATATATTTTTTAAGCTTTTAATCTTTTGTAATAAAGAACATACAGTACTCATCTCAGAATATTAAAAAAATACACAGGGAACTTCAGCATCCTAATTTCACCAAAGCAGAATCATATGTGGATCATCATAAATCATAGTATTTGTCATTTCTCTACATGTCTTTTCCAAAATATTTCCCCCATCCTATAGCACATATGCATACACAACCTAGGGAGTCCACATTAAAGTAAACATGACCAAGGGTGATGGTTTTTGCAGGGGGAAGGAGGAAAGCAAGGAGAGGAGGGAAAGAGAGAGAGGATATTTATATCTATATCTGTATCTATCTGTAGTCACATACTCAAATGCACTCAAGACATTCAGATTCCATGTGTTTTTAAACACACTGCGCACTGATGAAACACACTGGAGGGCCAAGTTCAGGCCCCTGCAAGTCCTGCTTTCATTTTCAACTGAAGAAAGAAAAATCCAAAGATGTGGTTGCTTGCCCAAGCTTTCCTGCTTCATGAGTTCCTCCAGACCTATATTCAACATTATTTTCTATATCCCTATATTCTAATCTCCTACATTCCTATATTCCTAATCCTCTATTCTTTCTAGTTCTCCACGTTGCCACCCTCAGCATGTAAGGGGCAGCTAATGGTGTTGACTGTGTCCCTGACGTCAGTCTGTGAGTTACTAGCACGAGGAGAAGGGACCATGGAGCTCTTGCTTGGGGATAGGACATTTGTGAGTTGGCTTGGGTATCGGGAGGGTCATAAGAACAGTTTTTCTTTTTGTGAATACAAAAATTTGAGGCCTAAGCTTTCTTTTTTGCAGCTTGTTATTAAAATAAATTGGTTTTTAATATGCTTTTATTTTGCGATCTTTTGATGTAGTACACTCATGAAAGAGATAATGTTTTAGCAGCAAATGACCCTGTCCTGAGGGTGGCAACTGGGCAGATGTTTGTTTAGAAGGCAATATTGCAAACGTGCGGTCTGGGTCTGGCCCCGTGAGGCTCGGAGTGCGTGAGGGTGTGAGGAGGTGGGTGGCTAGCAACAGTGGGCTACAACATATATGTGTATGTATACGGGTACATATATGTGCGTACAAAACAAAGACACCAGTATTTTTATATCTCTGAATATGAATGTGTATAGGTACATACACAGACATCAATATTTTTATATCTCTGAATATGAATGTATATAGGTACATACACGTACCCGTGTAGGTATTCTTACTCACATCTGTAGAACACTGGATCACTAGCTTTTCCCTGAACCCACTACTTTCTTATGCCTCCTCTTCTTTGCTCATGCCACTGCCCCTGTCTGGAATCCCTTTCTTTTCCTCCTTCACCTGGTCAGTGCTTGGCCTTTCAAAGTCAGTTATCACCACCCATAGCAACTCCCTGACCACTCCATCCCTCCAGGCAGAAGCAGCAACTGTTTTCTCATTTGTATTCCCGAGGCTCAGGGCTCTCACTGGCTGGCTTACGTGCCATCTTTCCCTCACGTGCACACACAGCACACACGCACACACACACTTCCAGGTGAGCACTTGCCCCGTTGTAGCACGGTTACTGGATTATTTTCCTGTTCTGTGTTAGACTGGGTCCTCCATCAGGGAGGGAGGCACGTCTTCTTACACTCATCTTGCTCACCTCTGTTCTCAGCACTGTGGGCGCTCAGTGATGCTAGCTAGCACTCTTTGCTTGCTTTCGTATCTCTATCTTGCGGTGGAGTACCCTAATCTCTCTCAGTAATCTCTTTCCTTCCAAACTGTGACCATTCTGCCCTTTAAAGCTGGCCAGCTCCTTCTTGCCCTTCTTGCCTGGGAGAATAATTATTGTTAGATAGGTAGCCCATTCTCATTAGATTACTGTTTGCCTTGGAGCATACCCCATGGAATCATGATGTGTAAAGCATCCCTAGTGTATATTACCCATCTCTGATGGATGAACTGCCAACTCTTCAAGGTAACCCCGTCTCAAGTAGATATTATATACACCATGAAAATTGTATTGTACCTCTAGCCCCCTTTGTTACACTCTCTAAATTTGTGAAAATCTGTCTACCCATGTTTTTGGGATGTGGTGACACAGGCAGACCACCAGAAAGACACTTCATCTGACTGAGATGGATTCCTTGGATGATGGAACAAATGCCTTACACATGATTTTACATCCTTGCTTTAGGTCAGGATAGTATATACAGCATTCCAGACAGTTCAGAACATGCTAATGTTTGGAGATTATCTGGAGAGGATTTCACAACCACTCGCTCTTACCCATTACAGAAGCAGAGCTTCTCTGATTTTTAGGTGAGAGTAACATCATGATTCACATAGGAAGTGCGGTGCTTCACTATCACTTGTCAAACTGTATCATCCCCATTTACCTATTATAAATAATGACAGAGTCAAGAGAATGAATTCTCCGTAGAGCTGGTACTAATCAGGGTGGCGAACACTTGAGTTCCTTTAGCTATTCCTTAGACTTGTCTGAGTCGTAGCAGAGTGCATTCCTCATGTCATGTGTTCAGTGTGAATGAGTCCTGTGTTCATTTTAAAAACGAAAGAAGATGCTTTTTTCCTATGGCAGAAGCAAAGAATAGTTTATAAAGTATATTGAGCAATTGGTTAAAAGCACTTGGCTGCTTCTACCTCGTTTAAGCTTGAGCTTTTATGACCTGCCTAACTGAACAGCAAACAGTTCTCTGTGCCTTTGTTCATCAAATTTTCAGGGAACAGGCTGGTGGCAGTTGGCACAGACATCTCTGGAAAAGCCAACGTCTTCAGGCTTGTAAGGCTAAAGACCAAAGTGCCAACGAGAGGTGCTTGTGTTCTCTTTTACCAAACTATTTTAAGAACCCTGTGGGCTCCGCATCCTTGGAAATCGCTTACTGAAGGCGGGGAAGCCCACAGAGGCGTAGGACACTCTAAACAGAGTGGCAAGTCCTCAGTCTGCAAAACCAGCCAAATTAACCGGCCAAGATCACTTTTGCTGACAAAGGCGTATTCAGTTCTGAGGATTTTTACTAATAAACATGGCTTGTTAATGGGCTGTCTGAGATGAAGGAGCTGTACTTTATTGGCTCTTAGAACCCCTGAAGTCCATAAACACCTTTGCTCTCACTTACACTTTAGATACTGCAAAGTGCTGTCTCCCAGGGAATATGAAACTCCTAGCAAGGTTCCTTGGAGAGAACAAAGGAAATGCAGATCTTCATGGTTCCCATTCCTCTTAGACCAGATTCCTTAAGATGCTCTGCACAGCCTGGTGTGGTCCGACCTCTGCCAAGCTCTCTGGCCTCATCACTGACCCTCCCTCGTTCTCTCTGCTCTGGCCTCTGGGCAGATCTCCAGATCCTTGCTACACAAAGCATGCACCCAACCAGCAGTGTTGGCCTCACCCCAGAGCTTGTCGGAAATGCAGAAGCTTGGGCCCTACCCCAGACCCAGAATTGAAATCTACAGTTTAGGGAGATTTCTAGAAGATTCCTTTAACAAATAAACTTTGAGGAGCCCTGGTCTGATATCTCCTGGCCTTTACCTAGGCTGCTTTTTCTTTCTTCTCTCCTTTTTGCTCCATCGCCTGGTGCTGCATACCTAGGTAATGCCCGCTCATCCTGCACTTGGAAGCTCAAGCATTCCTTCTTTCCAGAAGCTTGTTCTGGCCCCCAAGACCAGATCAGGTCCTGTTGCTAAACCCTCTAGAGCAACCCATACTTTACTTCCTAAACATTTAAAATGATTTGTAATTACATATTTGTGCGTGTGATGATTTTATTTAACTCTGTGAGGGTAAAATGGTGACTTTTGTATCTTCAGTGCTTGGTGCATAATGGATCTTCATAATAATTGCTGAATTCAGGAATGAATGAATGCTGACTTTGATTTCCCTTTCTTTCCCCACTGCCTCTCTCTCCCCTCTCTACGATATCTGCCCCCTGCACATTTCGTCTTTTCCATTTCTGAAGGGAAGATGGGTTTATGTTCAGCCGCTGTAGTACTTATTATAAATTGCTTTGTATGGAATGTGGATGACTCCCCTGAGGATGTCTTGTTTGAAAAGTGTTGTCTAAGCCTCAAAGATTCCCACTCCTCATGGCAGCAGGAGGATGCAGTGGCCGGAAGCACCTGCCAGTGACCGGGGCCACTTGCTGTGGCAGAGCTTTGAAAAGAGACTGTAATTCTCTACCCTCAGAGTTGACCTTGCCCTGAAATATGGGGAGATGTGTCCTACCTCTCCCTGCTCCAGTCTGTCCAGCTTCAGATTGTACTTCCCTGTAATAGGACACAGTGGGACAGCTCGTCATTTCTGTGGTCACATGATGTCGGGGCAGTCCAAGTTACATGTTACCAGCCACACCGCTGCTTCTCTGACATGGGAATTTGGGACCCTCCATGCCTGAATCCTCTCACACGGCCTCTGCCTTACTTTTGGTAATTTGCGCAATTTGGCGCATTTTAGTGATAGACTGTCATTATATCTTCCCTGTCCATGGGGAGAAATTTGGCCACATCCGGGCAATAAATTGGAGAACTGAGCAACTATCGAGTGAATTAGATCAATGTGGGCAGTTTTTCTAAGCAGTGTGGGCCAAAAACCTTCAGACTAGTTTGCAAAACTAGTCTGAAATACTGATGTAATTGCTGCAGTGTTCCATTTTGCACTGTGGTTGTACCATCACTCTGAGGACAAAAAGGTCTTGGTTTTGAACAGTCGACTGAAAAAAAAAAGCCTTTTATTTAAGGGCTGGATAGCACTTGGCCACTAGGAGGGGTCTCCAACTTGCTTAGAAAAGTGGCTGGTGCTCTGACTGCATTTGGTTAGACCATGAGGTTCGGAATCTTGGGGTTTTATGTTAGGATGAATCTGAGCAATTGTGATTTCTCTGTCAGCCTTCTATTGGAAGGTCTACTGTAATGCCATTCCCTTCAGGGTGACTCCATAAATGTACAGCTATTTGTTATAGGGGTGTCAAATTCTTGCTTCTTGAAAATAGCACCAAAAGAAGGCAAAGCTGACTTTATTGCTTACTGTGGTCATCGATGATTACCTTGATGGAGCCTTAAAATAATATCTTGGAAGGAAGAGGATGAAGGTAGGATATTTGTGAGGTTCTTGTGGGGGTCTGGATTAAGGTGAGTTTTTAATGTAAGGACTTGATTTGGATTGGGCAATTTTCATGATATACTAGTTTAGAATTGGTGGAAACTAACGAGGTGGGAACTTCAAGGCTTGTCCTAAAGCCTTCACGAGTCTGGTTGAGTTATCTGTGTTACTAGTTGAGTACTTTCAGTAAGTTTCTGCAATCAACAGGAGGCTTAATTTTTTGATGTTAAAAATATTGGGAATAACTGTTGTATATTTTAAATCCTGTTTCAGCCCTGTCTCATGTATTTTCAGGCCAAACCCTGAATTTTAATCCCCATATATGTCTTTATTTTTTGTGGTTTCTAAAGTTTCTTATGCTTTTTTTTAATATAGTTTATAGTTGTAGCATCCTGTAAAGTTATTTTTCTACATAGGGAGCCACCATCTGAAAAATGATCCTAATAGGGAAAAAGTTGGAAAGGAAATTTCATGTATGACATTTGAGCATTTATAGGAAAACACACAGTTTGAAAAGAGATCAGCAAATGATTTATCCATAGAGGGATTACTGATAATAATAGCTACTTTTACTGAGTGTATACTCTGTGCCAGATACATATAGCGCTTTAATGTTAATCTTCAAGATTGTCCTGTAACCTAGGTGGCATTAGCCCCATTTTTTTTTTTGACGAAGAAACTGAGATTTGAGAATTTTAATAGCTTGCCTGAGGTCAAAAAGTTAATAAGAATTGAAATCCTGAACTGCCTGAGTATAAAGTCACATGTCATTCCTATCCCATCTGCCCTCTCCCTGCCACCAACCAGTGTCATTTTGAGATACTATGTATGGTTGTTTGTAGACATTTGAAAGTGGGATATGCCATTTGAATCTATGGAATGAAGAGCAACCAAATATTTCGAGGGAGAAATAATGGTGATGTGAGCATCTACAAAGAACCCCAATTTTGGTGCAAGGGCTATTAATACAATGCGAAGGTGAATTACACTTCCTTTCTCTGAAGTTCACAAGTCTCAGCAAGTTTAAACTCATACCAGATTCCAGCCTTGGGCCTTCAGCCTAAGTATATGTCACAATGATGGCAGAGTGAATGATGAACACGTATCTGTTACCTTCACACCAGCTGGAGAATGGAGACACTGTGATCTATAGTGTGCATCTCTTCGCCAAGAAATTATGACTATACAAAGAGAATGTGATAGTTGCTGGGACAGAGCCATGCTCAGTGCTTCCGCTTCCAAAGGTGGATAGAAATAAATGTTAATCTGGTGGGGCCTGTCTATTCCTTGTAATAGTCATTGGTGGAGTTGAAGCATCAGTCTCTTTGGAGACTATATAGAGGAGTTGGGTTCAGCTAGACATGAGTTTCAGTGGTTCTGTGAATGTAAATTCATCCTCCTAGTAGAATAGAGGGGCAACTGTGTAATGGCTTTTGAGCAGTTGCTTTCTCCTGTCCATCTAAGAAGCAGATACATTTAGAAATTTGAGTGAGGTTTGGAATGGATATTGAGAGTTGGTAGAAAAACAGGCTCCATGGATTAAATCTCATCTCATCGTATCTTTGCAAAGATCATTCCTTGGAATTTTTTCCTCTTGCTTTTACTCTCTTCAAGGTCTGTCACATGATGAACCCCTTTCATCTCCTAAAAGTCCCAGGAAAAATACCGATTTTACTAAAGACTGAAGAACTTTCCAACCATTCATTCTTCCATCTTTTCATCCATCACTTGTCTTCAGAGCCAGCCAGTTGTTTATTAATTTAACGTGATTGAGTGTCTGCTATGTGTTAGATAGTGTATTAGGTATTGAGTGCTCAAAGATGAAGGGGATTTCACTTTTTCTTTCCAGACAATTACAATCTATTGACTTGGGTGTATTTATTAAAAATAAGCCCAAATCAAACCATCCTGTAACATTTTTTGTGTGTGCCCAGTATGTGATAATATGTGCCAACTATAAGCTATATGATACTATACAAAGTCCAAATGTATTGAAAAATAGAAATAATTGTACAACTCAAAGGAAACCACTGTTAACATGATTTGATATATTTCCTTCCAACCTTTTTTTTTTTTCCATATTCACATATAGTAATATAACTAGGTAGGATCACCTTCTGTATGCAGTTTTTGCATTCTGGTTATTTTCATTTAACATACTGTGAACATATCTCTGTTTCATTAAAAAGGCATTGAGGGCTTCCCTGGTGGCACAGTGGTTGAGAGTCCGCCTGCCGATGCAGGGGACACGGGTTCGTGCCCCGGTCTGGGAAGATCCCACATTCCGCGGGGCGGCTGGACCCGTGAGCCATGGCCGCTGAGCCTGCGCGTCCGGAGCCTGTGCTCCGCAACGGGAGAGGCCACAACAGTGAGAGGCCCGCCTACCACAAAAAAAAAAAAAAAAAGTCATTGAAAAATAACTTTTATTAGCTGCATAATATTTCATCAGTATACTATGATTTATTTAATCGTTTTTCTGGAATTAAAAATGAACACTGTTTTCAGTTTGCACTATTATGAATAGTATAACAAACATCTTTGAAAAGTAATCTTTCCTTGTTTATCTGATTATTTCCTTGGACTAAACTCATAGATGTATAATTAGCGGGTCAAGGATAGAAACAGTTTAAGGTGTATGTGTGTGTGTGTGTGTTGCTAAAATACCTCATAAAAGTCATGTCCTAATGTCCTCTCCAGCAGTACCTAGGTGTATATCTTCCTGCACCAAAACTGTTTTTCCATTTGAGAATATTGTTTTCATTAATGCTTTCTTCTGAAATTGAGCGTCTTTCATATGTGTATTAGCCAACTGTGTTTCTTCTGTAAATTGTGTTTTTCTCATTTTTCTGTTGAGTGGTTAAAGTTCTATTGCAGTCTGTGTATGAAGGATAACAGTCTTCGGCTGTTTACATCAAGGTGTGTTTTTAAAAAACACTGAAAAAAGTGCTGTGTGTGCAGCACGTTGGATAATGGCAGAGTTTGCTGAAATCCCATGTCTTCTTCCAGTCTTTTCTCCTCAAATCTTGATCCAGACACATATCAACTAAGAAAAAAGCGAGTCAACACTGTCAGCTCCCCAGTTTAATTGGTCCAAGACTTTTCTTTGCTTAAGCTCCTCTCTTCCTACCTCTGACTCCTTCGTTGTGAGACGGTGACTTGGACCTGCCTCCACACTAAAGGGAAATTACTCTTTGAGTTTCTACAGTGGCTCTTCCCTGCCTGTGGCTCTGTAGCCTCCCACCTCTCTGTCTTCTCAGGCATCCCTTTCTCTCTTGGCTCAGAGTGCGAGGGCCCCTCCTGCTTTCCAGTCCTGATCTTCCACTGGGGCTCTTGCGCCCATCCCTTCCTACCTCTCCTCCTTCTGCATTCTGGATGTTCAGTTTCTTGTGGCCAGGCATCGTGTCCTCACATCTTCGAGGACAGTGTCTTGCACGTAGGAAACAGTAAATATTTGAGCAAATGACTAGTCTTACACTCTCTGATTTGAGTATCCATGTTCTGGAAGATGAGTTCTATGATCTAGAACTTTGTACCTTCCTGCCTGGGTTTTCATTTCTATTTTGAAGACAGTACATTCAGTATTCACTTTTTTCTTTCAATGATAATGGTGAAGTGAAGGATTTCTGATAAATCTAAAGAGGAAGAGACTCCAACCTGAAGCATTTTTAAAGGAACGGGTGAGGAGACTTCATAGTAGCTGTGTGAAGAGGCTGGGGCATGGGGGTGGTGTGAGCTCCGACTCCTCAAGGCCTCACGGGATGACGGCAAGTCTAAGAATGCGTCTCCCTGCGGCGTAGGAGGAAGAGAGAGGAAACATTAGTGAATGTTAAAGGAATAGCCTATTTTTTTTGAATTTTATTTATTTATTTATTTTTATACAGCAGGTTCTTATTAGTTATCTATCTTATACATATTGATGTATATATGTCAATCCCAACCTCCCAATTCATCCCACCACCACCACCACCAACCCGCCGCTTTCCCCCCATGGTGTCCATACGTTTGTTCTGTACAAGAAATATCCCATTTTGTCAGTAAAATAGAATAAAATGTGAGCGTTACAGTATCTTAGAATATTTCCTGAACTTTTTTGTCTTTTTGTCCATTATTACCTAGGGAAATTAATTTTTTAAAAAACTGCTATCTGTGGGTCTGCTACTGTCTTTGTCCCTTTCCTTGTTTCTGCTTCATAGCTCCCCCCACCCCCTTTACTCTTCCATCCCTTGTCCTTTCCCTCATGCTTCCATTTTCCCTGTCATTTCCCGTCCTCCTTAAGCTGCCCCTCTTCCATTCCCATCAGTATCTCGATACAGCAGCCTGTTTCAGTAAAGTAGCATAATTCATTTTCATTGCTAGCTTGGTCTCTCCTCAAATAGCCGTCACGGAGTTCTGTACTGCGAGATATTCACAAAATATCCTTTGAATGAATTGATTGCACATTTTGGCACCTTTTAGATGTCATTCGAATGTTCAGTTTGGAGGGTGGCAGTGCTTTTGTGGTCCTGTGAATGGCTTCAATTACCACCATTCCCTTTGAGTGGAATTTTAAATGGTACCACTTGTTTAGTGTAAGCAGGAACGTATTTACATCACAGGCAGCACGGTCCTCCCAAAGATAGGAGGATGCTGGACCACAAACACACAGGGGAAGAATGGGAATGCACACATTCGACCTTGTCTTCTAAAGCCCATCTCTGAGCCTACACTGAGTCACAGCAGTGAATCATCCTTTCTAAACCCACCTAAGTTCTCTAGCTGTGGTTCAGAAGAGCCAGCTGGAAATATATATCAAGCAGACTTTGCTCTTTGGAAAGGGGACAGGCTTCCAGGAGCAGGGTGAACCTTCTGTGTAAGGAGCACCATGAAATGTACAAACAACCTGGACTTATATCCAGTGTCAAACACATCTATCACATAATTCTATGGGCTTCTTTTTGCTCTAGTGCCTTTCTTCTGTTCTCCCTGATACACATAACAGAATCAGATAATGTGATCATGATTAAAAATATTATGTTCCAGATGTTCTGTGCGAGGACTTTGGAAACCTCTGAATATTGCTGGAGTTAAACAAAAGAAAAAAACCCCTGTATTCACAGTGAATAAAAAGAAAGGCCATAGTTTTTGTCCATGACGTTCTTTTAGTGGGAGGGAAAGGTACCAGTTTCATTTTTGGTCAGAGTAAATTTATAATGTAGTCAAACATCAATAAAGTCAGTTACTCATTATGAAGGAGTATCCTGGGCTTATACTTTAAGCACTAAAATTCAATAATAGAAGTTACATTTTAATTTCAAAATGAGTATGAAAAATTACCCTCACCACATCATTAATACTGATCCATATCTTAATTTTTTTCATGCCTTAATTTGACAAAATAAGTTTTTCATACACTTTCACATTTTTTGTTGTGGAGCTGTGTTGATGCCAGGGTGCTTTTTCCTCACTGATCCGAGCTGAGGAATGTGATTGGTAGATGACAGGAGTGACTGGTCTTGACAGTGGTGGGAAACATGTTTCTTTTCAGTTTCAAGTTCAAGAAAAGGAAAGGGAGGGAACTCTTGAGAAATTTTGATTTTGTTATTAGGTTTTCAGCATCCATAATATTCATAAACAATGGACACAGCTGTCTTTAATAACTCAGCCCGCTAAGTGCCAGAAAAACATCAGGCTGGAAGAGGGTTTTTTCCCAACACAAAAATTTTCATATATTGAAGCAAGATTTCGTTTATAATCAAACTGGATGTTGACCCTAAACTTCTATCTTTAAGTAAAATCGTTTGACCAAGCACTAGGAAAAGTGCAATGAAGTTTTTGGTATTTTTTAAAGTTTTGCTTTTGCTACTACACTATATTGTTCTGAGTGGCTTTAGGCATGCAGATGTGTTCTGTATCCCTTAGGGGGCATTGTTGTGGGCAAAAGGCCACCGGTCTGGGTGTGAGGAGACCTGGGGTGCTGCCCTGTTTCTGTCACTGGCTTGTTATGTGACCTGGAACCTTCCCAGTAACCTGAGACTCAGTTTCCCCATAAGTAAAACAAGGACTTCTTAGAGCCTCCCCAGTTCTATAATTTCATAATTACCCAACTCAGAAAAGGCCTTTATTTTCCCAGGAAGCAAGTTATAGGACAGACTCAAAATACCAGTTAATAGAAATTATTTTTTTCTAATATACTAATAGATTATCATCACCACATTTTAAATTTTACTTTTTAAAAAAATTAATTTTTAATTAATACACAGTAAAATTCACCCTTTGGCATACATATCTATGAGTTTTGACAAATGCACAATGATGAACATTTTTAAATAGTTAATATTATTATAAATTACATTAAAAATGCAAAAAGTCTTTACCTATTGTTCTAGCGATGCCACAACTTATTAAAAAACTATGAAGAGAAGCTATTTTTGACTGTTTGACCATAAAGCTTCTCTGCAATATTAAGACATGTCTGGTGCCTCCAAAATGTCTATAGAATGAGGAGCAAGAGACTCTCATCCATTTTGGATCACATGAAGTTCTTTGCTCCTTAAATGGACTTGCGGGTTTTGATTGTAGAACAATGATTAGAAGCAGAGGAATCTTTTCTTTTTCACCCCAAGGCAAGGGTAAGGCGGTAAAATCAGCTGGCAGTGAGAGTCAGGAAGAGAACTCCAGCTGCAGGCTTCCTCACTTACGTTGATGAATGGGTCGGGCTTAGTGCGTCTGCAATTATTATACAATCCTAGATTCATAGCTCAGAGATGTAAAGTCATTCCAGTAGCTTGACGTGCCTCCATATTAGTATAAACGCAGGCAGTGGGAGATGGATGGTTTTCTGGAAGAGTTTTGAGGTTCTCTAAGAAGAGAGCGTGTCCCCTGGCCTTTTCAGCAGCATTTGTTCCTCGAGGCCTGTGCAGATGTGAGGGTGTTGCTTCCTTCTCCATGTTAACCCTTATTGCTTCCCCATTCCAAGCGTTGTCCAAATGTTGGTACAGAAGAGGCCTGAGTTTGCCATGGGGTGGGGGTAGCCATGACCAGAGCATTAACAGAGTCAGTGGCCAACCGTGGGTTCTGTATATCTTACTTGGGATCTGGCCAGTGGGCCCTGGTGGAAGGGCATGGTCTTTGGAGTCAGTGGGGCAGGGATTTAATTCAGCTCTGCTCTTCCATCAGTGGATACACTAGACCTCACTTTCTTCGTTCATACAATGGGGAATTACTTCTTGGCAAAAGATACTCAGGAACCTTATGTTTTCTTCCTCCATCTCTAGTATGCGTGCTCTAGAAAACAGGACCTACAAAGCTATTCCCTGCATGAAGAGTTTAATGCAAAACAAAAAGGATACAGGTTCCTTGCTTCTTGTTGTAGAAATGAAATAGAAGATTTCAGAGAAACCTTGGAGCTTTGGAGCCAGAACACCCCACCCCCATTTTTTTCTTTTTTAAGTTAAAGAAGTCCCAGGTTTTGAGGATTTCATGAGATGATATGTACAAAGTGCCCTGCCTAGTAACCAGCACTTAGTAGATGCCTTCCCTTTCCTGCAGGGTGGAATAATTTTTAGTTATAGTCCTTTCAGTGGTAACCTGTTTGAATTTAGGACAGTCATTTGTATGTCGAACCTAAACATTTTTTTTAAAGTCTTTATTGAATTTGTTACAATATTGCTTCTGTTTTATATTTTGTTTTTTGGCCCTGAGGCATGTGGGATCTTAGCTCCCCGACCAGGGATTGAACCCACACCCCCTGCATTGGAAGGCGAAGTCTTAACCACTGGACTGCCAGGGAAGTCCCAAACCTAAACATTTTAAATTAGTTTCCTGGATTGGTTTTCTGAGGAGAAACCTACCAGGTAGCTCCTTCGCGTCTGATTATTGCCCTTTACACAGTCGGCTACATGAAGAAGCTGCTTCTTTGCCTTCAAATTCTAGGGCCTTTCTTTTTTGTCCATTGGGAGACAGTATTTTGCAGTCTGAGTTATTCTTTCTCTTCACTTAAGGAGCTGCTACCCTTTATCTGTTGCTCCTTTATAATGGGAAGGTCTAAGCACTGTTCTAGTAACACTCTAACCCTGCTCTGTCCAAGGGAAGTATAATGTGAGCCACATATGCAATTTAATAAAAAATTAAAAATGCAAAAATGTTAATTTTCTAGTAGCCACATTAAAAGAAGTAAGAAAGAAACAGGTAAAGAGAATTTTAATACTACACTTTATTTAACCCAGTGTATCCAAAATATTATCATTTAAATATATAAGCATTATAAAAATATTAATGGGACATTTTACATTCTTTTTTCTTTTTTCATACGAAGGCTTCAACGTCCAGTGTGTATTTCAAACTTACAGTACTCCTTGTTTCAGGTTAACCACATTTCAGTTACTCAATAGTCCATGTGGCTAGTGGCTACCACGTCGGACATCGTAGGTCTAGTCAGTGCTGCCAGGTCAGGAGGGAGCACGTCCCACATTCACATTCACAGGACCTTCCCTCCTGCCTACTACTACCACATGCCACATTCACATTCGTTGTGTGGTCTCCCCGGTGGATGTTGTGCCAAGAAAGAAGGCTGAAGGTGAAGTCGTTAATTACCAGTCAGAGTAATCCTTTCTAAGGGTTTGCCTCCCTCTCCTCTGAATCCTCCAATGGCAACCCTTCTTTTTGGAGTGAAGGCCAGAGCTCCCTCCCAACTTCATCTTCCAAGACTCTCCCTCACATAAATCTTTCCAGGCACACTGGGCTCCTTGCAATTCCTCGAACATGCCAGGCACACACTCACTTCAGGTTTTTTGTATTTGTAGAAAGCTCTGCCTGGACTGTTCTTCTGCAGATGCCTATGCCTGGCTCCTTTTCCTCCTTCGAGGCTCTGCTCAAACGTCAAACGTTCTTTAGTGAGGTCTTTCATAACCCACCAATACTATCTAAAATGGTGACTCTATTTTGCTACCAACTCCCTCTGCCACCTGACACTCCTTCTCAAACCAACCTTGTTTATTTTTTCCATAGCTTTTTTATCGCCATCTGATATGCTTGCTTTTTGCCCTCTGTCTTTCTCTTTTCTTGCTATCTTCCTCCTGCCCTGGTAGAATATAGGCATCATTAGGGCAGGGACATTGTTTTGTTCATGGCTGTATCCCCAATACCTAAAACAGAGTTTAGCACATAGTAGGCACTCAACAATTATTTGCTGACTGGATGAATGAATGAACAATATCAAAATTTGATAATTCTAAGAATTCAGAATGCTAATTGGTATTTACCGACAGTTGATGAACATTTGTGAAAGTTCTGACTACTACCCTGCCCAAGATTTATGGAGTTATCTTGCTTAATTTGGAAAACACAATCAAATCGTTTATGCATTTGGAAGACCCACTGATAAATGAGCCCTTGTGTTGCTGTCCAGGTCAGCTCGACCCCACTGGGAGTCTGGCCAGTGCCCTCAAACACAAGCACTGATCACTTTTCAATGGTGACTTGTGGGAATGTCAGAACAGATTCAGATCCATTAGTTCTTGAATGCTTTTCCTTCTTTGGAAGTAGATATTTAGGAATTCTCAAAATTTGGGAACTCTGAACTTGAATATTTAATGGGGACAGGTTGGATTACCTCCTCTATCTTTACAAATCCACAAAGCCTCCCAAGAGACCTCTCCCGTTCAGTTTTAGCAGAGTCCTTGAGAACATCATGAACATGTGCACAGGGTCAAGGCTGAATGGTAAGTGGGGTTGCTGTTGTTGGCAGGATGCACATGGGGAGCAGTGCTTACCATGGGCTTGTGCAGCCAAACAGTGTGATATGATCCTCCGGCTGCCGAGAGCCTGGCAGACGTCAGAGTCTGATGCAGCGGCTGCCCAGCTCTTCAGAGGAGAGGCCAGTCTAATTTAGAAGCCAAACAACTTTCTTTTGTCTTACTTGTTTTCTCTCCAAGAAGGTGAAGTTTTGAAGGCCTCAGCAGAAGGGAAGTCTCTGGTGTCAGAGGGGCTCTCTCAGGAATTTGAGACTCATAGTGTGGAGGTTAGCAAGGAGCTCTCAACATCTCTTTCCTCTCTGCCGTTCTGCTCTCAGTCCCCGAACATAAAATTGGCAATGACCGTGAATATATTTCACACTGTCATTCTTTCTAACAATAGAGTGGCCTCTTACCATTCTCTTACATGTTCCCAGAGAGAAAATAAAATTGTTGTCAGCAGCTTAAGAGTCAGAACTCAAGGTGGAAGTTTCTAGGAGATGTCTCTTTTTTTTAAAAATTTATTTAACTTATTTATTTTTGGCTGTGATGGGTCTACGTTGCTGCACGCAGGCTTTCTCTAGTTGTGGCAAGTGGGGTCTACTCTTCGTAGCGGTGCGCGGGCTTCTCATTGTGGTGGCTTCTCCTGTTGTGGAGCACGGGCTCTAGGCATGTGGGCTTCAGTAGTTGTGGCACACGGGCTCAGTAGTTGTGGCTCGCGGTCTCCAGAGCACAGGCTCAGTAGTTGTGGCACATGGACTTAGTTGATCCGCGGCATGTGGGATCTTCCTGGACCAGGGCTCGAACCCGTGTCCCCTGCATTGGCAGGCAGATTCTTAACCACTGTGCCACCAGGGGAGCCTGATGAGTCTCTTTTTGACTTCGAGTTCACCTGGGTTCACAGTGGGTTTTGTGGACTCAGAACATGCCGTCTGGTGAATGAGAACTTAGAATTCTAAGTCAGGAAGGTCTTGTGGTTAGTTTGAAGTTTGGTAAGATAGTTTTGGATTAAAACCAACAACCTTAAACTTTAACAAGATATGTCTCCTCCCCATAAAAAAGAATCAACTATACGAAGGTTTGTTCTTGGGCCTTATTTTTATTATGTAATAATTTTTGTACTTCCAAATTTTTATTAATGTGAAAAAGATTTTTCTGTACTTACTGGTTTATACTATTCCAGTATTTGCAAAAGATATAGTTTGACAAGAACTTCCAAGTTCCTTCAGAGAGAGGATATTTTGCCTGAAATCAGTTTCCCCTTTCTCTGAAAGAGCCTTTCCTTCTGGAACCTTCATTCCAGACTTTATAGTCAAGATGAGAAGATGATATTCAGTCTGTTGACTGCTTAGTTCCTGACCTGCCCACAATCCTCATTGAACGAAACCAAATGTGTTTTAAAGGCTGACGTTGAACTATACGTAAACCTGGGGCTTCGGGGTGATGAAAAGACATGATTGGTGGTGGGGAAGGAGGCCACAGAGAACCCATTTTATTCTCTTTTTTTTTTTTCACTTTTCCTCTATTTCCTTCTTTCAAATATCCGTTTGGTTTCTTCCGCTTCCTCAGAACTTCAAAGGTAACCATGGTTGGAAGTGAATTGGAGACCTCCACAAACCCTCTAGTGGAGCGGGTCATATCCAGAACTTCATGATCAAGATCTGTGAGAGTTTTGTATATGTCTGTCACTAATTGGTTAATAACTGTGTTCATTTTTCTGATCTACTAAATGACCCATTTGTAATCCTCTTCCGTAACAAACCCATATATCTCATAATACTCACATGTTGAGCACCCAGGTGGAGAAGTGACAGTGGAAAAGAGGTTTAGGGACAGTTTGATCAAGTTATATTTGAAAGGAAACTGTGTGGCTCAAATATCCCCAGTCTCTAGTGCCCTTGTGACTCTGGCACATTTCAGTGCAGGAGGGGAAACCATCCATCCATTTATTCACTCATTTGTGTATTAAAAATTTTTATTGCATACCCGCTAGAACTGAGAGCCTGGCTGGGAGTATAACAGTGAACTACAAAGATAAAATTGCCCACCCTCATGAGGATTACATTCCAGTGGGGAGGTAGGTAACAACCAGGAGAAATAAATGAAAATATGTATGTTAGCAGGTGAAAAGTGCTAAGGAAAAAGCACAAATCAGAGAAGAGGATAAAAATGTTTTGGATAGGGTGGATAGTGATTTTAAATAATGGGATGAAGAAAGGGCTCACCATTGCCACACTAGAGCGTTGTACCTCAAACCCTACTATGCTTGCAACTAATGAATACTCATATCCATTTAATGAAAGGAAGAGCTGACAGCTAAGAAATCCCCAGAGATTTGTGTAGACCAAATAATGAATTTTAGTGCGTGTAAATATATGGATTTCACATTGCTTATCTGTTTTTGAACTGAGAACTGGCGCTTTGAGTTATGGCCATTTTAAGGCCTGGTGTTCTGTGATTTTTTTTGAGAAATTACTGATGCAGATGAATTTTGGATAAACAGGCTTTTTTTTTTTTGTTTTTGAGTACACAGGCCTCTCACTGTTGCGGCCTCTCCCATTGCGGAGCACAGGCTCCGGACGCGCAGGCTCAGTGGCCATGGCGCACGGGCTGAGCCGCTCCGCGGCATGTGGGATCTTCCCGGACCGGGGCACAAACCCGTGTCCCCTGCATCGGCAGGCGGACTCTCAACCACTGTGCCACCAGGGAAGCCCTAAACAGGCTTTTGATAGCTTTCCTCCCCATGTTTGCACAAAAATAGAGAAATAGCACCACCATTCTAAAAACAAACCTGCCATCTTAAGTAGTAGTTGAAACATCACCTATGTGGTACTCTACTCAAAAATGTTTAACCTGAACCTTATCATGAGGAAGTATCTGACAAATTCATATTTAGTTCTGGTCTAGATTCATAAAAAATGTCAGTGTTCTGAAGGAAAAAAGAAATTTTGGCAGCTGTTCTAGTTTAAAGTAGACGAGAGAGACATGAAAACTAAATACAATACTGGATCCTGGATTGAAAAAAAATACTGTAAAAGACATTATTAGGAAAACTGAGGAGATTTGAAGATAGACTGTATATTAGATGATACTACTGCATTAATATTAAATTCCCTGAGTGTGATAGTTAACTTGTGGTTATAATGGAAAAAGGAAAATGTTCTTAGGCCTGGGAGGTACCTACTTAAATTAAAGTAGAGTGTCTACATATGAGTCTTATGTGGTTAAAAAAAAATTAAATAGTCTCTCTCTTGCTAAAAGTATTGCAAAATGCTAAAAACTGGTACTTCTAGGTGAAGGGCATGTAGGTGTTCATTGTACTATTTTTGCAACTTTTCTGAAGGTTTGAAAATTTTCAAAAATTGAATGTTGGGGAAAGAATAGAAAGTGGTTGCAAAGGCATTTCTTGTCATCTTATCAGCCAACCCGTTTCACCATTAGTATGATGTCAGCTGTTAGTATTTTGTAGATACCTTCATCAAGTTGAGGAAATTCTCTTCTGTTTCTAGTTCATTGAGTCTTTTAACATGAAGAGGTGTTGGATTTTGTCAAATGTATTTTCTGCATCTATTGAGATGATCATGTGGTTTTGGTTCTTTGTTGTATTAATATGGTGTGTTATATTGATGGATTTTCATATGTTAAACCAACCAATCTTGCATTTCTGGGATAAATCTCACTTGGTGTATAATCTTTTTTATATGTTGCTAGATTCAATTTTCTATGTTTTGTTGAAGATTTTTGAGTCTATATTTGTAAGGCATATGGGTCTATAGTTTTCTTTCCTTGTGATGTCTTTGGTTTTTTATCAGGATCATACTAGCTTCATAGAATGAGTTGGGAAATATTCCCTCCTATTTTTTGAAAGAACTTTGTAGAAAGTTTGTGTCAATTCTTCTTTAAACATTGGGTAGAATTCAACAGTGAAGCCGCCTGGGCCTGGTCTTTTCTTGGTGGGAAGATTTTTGATTACTAATTCAATTTCTTTACTTGTTATAAGTCTATTCATATATTTTATTTTTTCTTTAGTCAGTTTCAGTAGTTTGTGTGTGTCTAAGAATTTGACCATTTCATGTGGATCATCTAGGTTGTTGGCAAATAATTGTTCATAGTATTCCCTTGTAAATTTTTTTCCTTTCTGTAAGGTCAGTATGATGTCCTCACTTTTATTCTTGATTTTAGTAATTTGAGTCTTCTCTCTTTTTTTTCCTGTTTAATCTAGCAAATAGTGTGTCAATTTTGTTGAACTTTTTAAAGAAGATACTTTTGGTTTTTTTGAATTCTTTTATCTTTATTTTATTTATTTCCATTCTCAGCTTTATTTTCTTTCTTTTGATTGCTTTGGGTTTGATTGCTCTTCTTTTCCTAATTTCTTTTTTTTTTTTTTTTTTTTTTATGGTACGCGGGCCTCTCACTGCTGTGGCCTCCCCCGTTGCACAGGCTCTGGACGCACAGGCGCAGCGGCCATGGCTCACGGGCCCAGCTGCTCCTCGGCATGTGTCATCCTCCTGGACCAGGGCACGAACCCATGTCCCCTGTATCAGCAGGCGGACTCTCAACCATTGCGCCACCAGGGAAGCCCTCTTTTCCTAATTTCTTAAGGTGGAAGGTTAGATTATTGATTTGAGACCTTTCATCTTTTTTAATATAGGTGTTTACAGGTATAAAATTTTCTTTAAGCTCTGCTTTAAAGAAACTCTCATAAGTTTTGGTATGTTGTATTTCTGTTTTCATTTACCTTGATGTATTTTGTAATTTTTCTTGTTGTTTCTTCTTTGACTGACTTGTTTTAGGAGTGTGTTGTTTAATTTCCATGTATCTTTGAATTTCCAAAATTTTCTTCTGTATGGTTTCCACTTTTATTCCATTGTGATTAGAGAACATATTTTTATGATTTCAATCTTTTAAAATCTCTTGAGACTTGTTTTGTGACATAACATGTAATCTATCCTGGAGAACTTTCCATGTGCATTTGAGACAGAGTGTGTATCCTGCTCTTTTGGGGTGGAGTGTTCTGTATACATCTGTTAGGTATAGTTGACTTATAGTGTGGTTCAAGTCTTCTTTTTTCTTATTGATATTCTGCTTAGTTGTTCTATCTGTTATTGAGAGTAGGGTAATGAAGTCTCCAACTATTGTTGCTGAATTATCTGTTTCTTCAATTCTTTTAGTTTTTGCTTCATGTATTTTGGACCTCTTGTTAAGTGCATTTATTTTATAATCATTATGTCTTGACCCTCTTACCATTATAAAATGTCCTTCTTTATCTCTAGTAACAATTTTTATTTTAAAGTCATTTTTGTCTGATATTAGTATAGTCCCTGCTGCTCTCTTTTACTTACTGTTTGCATAGTATGACTTTTTCTGTCTTTTTCCTTTTCACTTATTTTTGTCTTTGAATCTAAAATTTGTCTCTTGTAGACAGTACTTTGTTGGATCATGCTTTTCTTTCTAATCTATTCTATCAGTCTCTGAGTTTTGATTGGAATGTTTAGTCCATTTACATTTAATGCAATTTCTAATAAGATAGCATATATGTCTGCTATTTTTTTCTTTGTTTTCTGTATGTCTTATATCTTTTTTGTTCCTTGATTCTGCCATTAACTACCTTCTTTTTTGTTAAATAGATATATTCTAGCATACCATTTAAATTCTCATTTTGTTTTATTTACTATATATATTTTTAGTCATTTTCTTAGTGGTTGTTGTCCTGGAGATATTAATTAACATATTAACTTATAAAATATCTAGTTCAGAATAATACCAACTTAATTTTAATAGTATATAAAAACTTTCTTCCATAAAGCTGTTTCTCTCTTCCTTTCTACTATCAATGTAATATAAATTATATTTTTATAAGATAAGCCTATCAACACAGGTTTACAGTATTATTTTATACAGTTTCTTTAAATAATATAGGAATAAAAGCAATGAGAGACAAATATACACTTACACTGTTTTTTATATTTACCTATGTAGTTACTTTTAATGTTGACCTTCATTTCTTCATGTGGCTTTGATTAGTGTCTTCATTTCAGCCTGAAGTACTCCGTTTAGTATTTCTTATAGAGCAGGTCTGCTAGCAGTGTATTCCCTGAATTTTTATTTATTTGAGAATGTCTTCATTTCTCCTTTGTTTTGAACAGTTGTTTTGCTGCATGTCGAATTTTTGGTTAACAGTGTTTGCCTTTCACCACTTGGAATATGTTTCTGGCCTCAGTGGTTCTGACGGGAAATCAGCTGTTTATTTTATTGATGATCCCCTGTATGTGATGAGTCACTTTTCTTTTGCTGCAGTCAAGAGTCTCCCTTTGTCTTTGTCTTTCCATAGTTTGACTATGATATGTCTGGTTGTGGATTTCTTCAAGCTTGTCCTACTTGGAGTTTGTTGAACTTTTTGAATGTGTAGATTAATGTTTCTCATCAAATTTGAGAAGTTTATGGCCATTATTTTTTCTCATATTTTCTTCTGCCCCATTCTCTCTTTTCTTTTGTTTTTTTTTTAGAACTCCCATTATTTGTGTGGTGTCCCATATATCTTTGAGGCTTTGTTTATTTTTCTTTATTCTTTTTTCTTTCTGTTCTGCAGACCGTTGTCAATTGATCTGTCTTCAAGTACACTGATTCTTTTTTCTGCCAGGTCAGGTCTACTGTTGAGCCTTTGTAATGAACTTTAAAATTCTGATTATATTTTGCTTTCCAATTCCACTATTTCTATTTGGTTCTTTTTTTTTTTTTTTTACAATTTTTCTTTAATGATGCTCTCTCTTTAAAGGAGCAGCATTTTTATACTTTTCTGTTTTCTTTAAACATGTTTTCTTTTAATTCTTCGAACATATTTATAATAGCTGAATTAAAGTCTGTCTAGTACGTACAACCTCTGGGCTTTGGCAAGGACAATTTCTGTTACTTGCTTTATGTGCATATGTGTGTATAGGTCATACTTTCCTGTTTCTTCGAACATGTCACACTGTTGTTGAAAACTGGACAGTTAAAATAATGTAGTATAATAACTCTGGAAATCAGATTCCCCCTTCCCTAGGGTTTGGTTTTGCTGTTTGTTTTTGTGTTTATTGATGCTTTTTGTTTATTTGGTGACTGTTGGACTAATTCTGTAAAGTCTGTATTCTTTGTCATGTGTGGCCACTGAATCTCTGCTTAGTTACTTTAGTAACCAGCTAATGACTGAGTAGAGATTTTCTTTAATGTCTTGTATCAGTATGTCTTCCAACCTCTGCCAAGGGGCTCTGTGTGTGTGTTGGGGAATGCTTCCAACACTCTAGCAAGAAGTTTACAACACCACCTTATCCTCCACTTCCTGATGGAGCAGAGGCTCATGGTCAGCCAGACTGAGAGATGTGGACCTTCTCAGGTATTTTCTGGGGATGTATACCTGGTCTTGCACATATATGTGGCCTTTGGATTCCCAGGATACTATAGGATCTTCTCAAAGCTCCATATAGGCATCCATTCCTCAGCTTTTCCTTTTAAGATTTTTGGTCAGTATCTTGTTAACCCCAACTGGTAATGCTGCTTCAGGCAGTTACTATGTTAAACAATCACTACTGATCATTTTTAACCAAATACCTTGGGGATAGAATAGAATGAGTTCTTAGGTGGAGATAAATAAAGACAGGTTCTGAGAATGAAGCTTTTTACTTTTTTATTAAGCTGCCAGGCAGATGAAATAGTGACACATACTCTGGGATGAGATGATTGGGGAACTCCAAACTCATTCTTCTTGCTTTAGTGGCTGCTAGGCAACCGTAGTTGTGAAGCTATTGGTTTTCAAGGCTACTGTAGAGCTGGTTAGAGAGGAACAACATCAGTGTAAGTTAAAATTAAAGCTTGCTGTTCTTATTGTAATTCGAGTATTGTTCCTTAATAAATACTCCTTAGATTGTTGTAAACCTTTAATCTACAGAGCTCTGAAAATGTTGATTTTGATAATTTTTGTTGGTGTTCTTATTGCTTTATGGAGGAGTGGATTTTCATAAGTCCTCACTCCACCATTCTAGAATCTGTAAACTCTCCAGAATCATTTTATGTTACTTTTGCATTTTATTTTATCAATTCATTTTACTTAATTACTAGGACAGTCCTTGAGGTTAAATCTTTTGTTGTGTCCTCAAGTTTTTACCTAAGATAATAAATTTTTAGAAATATGATTGTTAGATCAAAATATATTAATATTCTTAGATTTTTTATTATGCTTTGCCAGTTTGTGTTTCACAAAGACTCTCTCAATGCACACTTTGGCCATTAGTATATGTAAAGGTGAATTATTTTCCTGCATGCTTAGCAACTCTAGATACTGTAATATATGCATTATTTTCCTATCAGGAAGTTAGAAAATACAAAGTTCTAATTGACCTTTTTAAAAAACTTAAATAAGCTATAGTAACAACTAGGATAGTGGCCAAAAATAAATCTAAATAAATAATTTTTTCCTGAAATAATCATTGTATTCTTTTCTATTTAAAAATACATGCACAATACTATTTTCACTTTAAGTGCCTTAGAAAAATATAGATAAAATATAACATTTTTAAATATTGAGAGAAATTTTGGTTTATGTCTTCTTAATTAAGGATTAAGATTTACAGTGTGTGAGTGAATCCCTAAGATCATCATGTATTTTTGGCTCGGTTTCACTGGAAATGAGGTACCTTATTAAACTCTTGTCATTTGCCAAGGAAAAGAGGAGGAATAATGATAAAACGATAAAGCTGCGCATATGCAAACAGCGAGTGAAATTTAATGAGTACTCCAGATACTGACATTGCTAGTCTGTGATATTCTCTTCGGGTGAAGCTGCTGCTGCTGGGAGCAGGAGATGCTTTTTAGGAAGGATCACTGACATTTCATGCTTAACTAACAATAGGGTAGATTTGACAGATGGACATCACTTAGTCACCAGGAGTTCCCAGGAAATGTGTGATAATGTTGGTGTATTATTTGGAAACAGTGATGTTTTTTGGACACCTGTACTTTGTAATTTCTCTCTTCTTTTTTTGCAATTGGAGAGAAGTTCATGAATTTGGTAATCATAGGTTGACCTTTAGTGCGAATTAGCACATTAACAAAGAAACCAATCTATGTTTTATGTGATCGTTCCTTTGGGTTAGAAATGGAGAACAGGCCAGAAAGAGGGAGATTTGAGAAGCATATCAGGCTCGTCCACCTGTTTCAGAGTGGGCCAAGGCACTTCTCTGCCAAGGCACCTTCTCTATACAATGTTCTGAGAATTTTTTTTTTATGGTTAGGTCAGAATTCAATGAATGGCAATGAAATCTTGCCCTCCCATATCTAATTCACTATATTCCATAACACAAATAAAATAAGATAAAATCTTAGAACCTTAGCCTTGGAAAGGGCATTGAGATAATCTAGTGATCCTGGGCAAGTTGCTTAATCATAGATGAGTTTTCTTATCCATGAAATGAGGGGACTGTAGTACTCAGTAATTCTCAACCCTTTTTATGCTCTGCTTTTAAGAAGGTTAGAAACTTTATGCACATTTTATTAAAATTAAATTTTTAATTTTATTTCTTTTGCATAGGTTTCATATGCACATGTATATTCCTAAGATACAAGATGGTAAATGGTGGAAACGAAATCTCCCACCCACCCCTGTCACTCAGTCTCTTAGTTTTCTCTGGAGGTAACCACCATTACCGGGTTTTTGTATATTCCTCACAAGTAATCTATGAATTTACAGCCATAAACATATTCATTTCCATTTACATACACATATTATCCTTACAAGTGGTAGTATTTTATATATTTTGTTCTGTGTTACTTTTTTCACTTAATTATATATCTTGTATATTGTTCCAAATCAGAGTATTTAAAAGTTGCCTCATTATTTTAAATGGCTGCATATTATGGCATTTATAGATATAAGATAATTTACTCATGGGTATAGGGTAGTTTATTTATGAATGTAAGTATATTTCCAATATTTTGCTTTTCTAAGCAATGATATAAGTAATATATATTCGTACCTATTTCATTTCAACATGTGAAAATATTTCTTTAGGATAAATTCCTAGAACCAGAGTTGGTGGTACTGCCAAACTGCTCTCTGTGAGAGCTGTAGTGATTTTCACCTCCACTAACAGTGTGTGGGTGTGCCTGTTGGTTCATAGCATGCCAAAAGAGTATTTTTATTGCTTTACTTTGCCAATATGGTTGGTGAAAAATATTATTTCATTGTGGTTTTAATATGATTTTCTCTTACTACGAGTGCAGTTTGGTATCTTTTCATGTACTGAAATTCATCACATTTAAGAAACCATTGAGCAGAAGCGAGAAGAACTACAATCCTGCAGCCTGTGGGACAAAAACCACATTCACAGAAAGATAGACAAGATGAAAAGGCAGAGGGCTATGTACCAGATGAAGGAACAAGATAAAACCCCAGAAAAACAACTAAGTGAAGTGGAGATAGGCAACCTTACATAAAAAGAATTCAGAATAATGATAGTGAAGATGATCCAGGACCTCAGAAAAAGAATGGAGGCAAAGATCAAGAAGATGCAAGAAACGTTTAACAAAGACCTAGAAGAATTAAAGAACAAACAAACAGAGATGAACAATACAATAACTGAACTACACTAGAAGGAATCAATAGCAGAATAACTGAGGCAGAAGAACGGATAAGTGACCTGGAAGACAGAATGGTGGAATTCCCTGCTGTGGAACAGAATAAAGAAAAAAGAATGAAAAGAAATGAAGACAGCCTAAGAGATCTCTGGGACAACATTAAACACAACAAAATTCGCATTATAGGGGTCCCAGAAGGAGAAGAGAGAGAGAAAGGACCAGAGCAAATATTTGAAGAGATTATAGTCAAAAACTTCCCTAGCATGGGAAAGGAAATAGCGACCCAAGTCCAAGAAGCACAGCGAGTCCCATACAGGATAAACCCAGGGAAAATACGCCGAGACACATAGTAATCAAATTGGCAAAAATTAAAGACAAAGAAAAGTTATTGAAAGCAGCAAGGGAAAAATGACAAATAAAATACAAGGGAACTTCCATAAGGTTAACAGCTGATTTCTCAGCAGAAATGCTACAAGCCAGAAGGGAGTGGCGTGATATACTTAAAGTGATGAAAGGGAAGAACCTACACCCAAGATTACTCTACCCAGCAAGGATCTCATTCAGATTCCATGGAGAAATCAAAAGCTTTACAGACAAGCAAAAGCTAAGAGAATTCAGCACCACCAAACCAGCTCTACAGCAAATGCTAAAGTGGGAAACACTTTAGTGTTTCTCTTAGTGGGAAACACAAGAGAAGAAAGGACCTACAAAAACAAACCCAAAACAATTAATAAAATGGTAATAGGAACATACATATCGATAATTACCTTAAACGTGAATGGGTTAAATGTTCCAACCAAAAGACACAGGCTTGCTGAATGGATACAGGAACAAGACCCATATATATGCTGTCTACAAGAGACCCACTTCAGACCTAGGGACGCATACAGACTGAAAGTGAGGGGATGGAAAAAGATATTCCATGCAAATGGAAATCAAAAGAAAGCTGGAGTAGCAATACTCATATCAGATAAAATAGACATTAAAGTAAAGAATGTTACAAGAGACAAGGAAGGACACTACATAATGATCAAGGGATCAATCCACGAAGAAGATATAACAATCATAAATATATATGCACCTACCATAGGATCACCTCAATATATAAGGCAACTGCTAACAGATGTAAAAGAGGAAATCGACAGTAACACAGTAATAGTGGGGGACTTTAACACCTCACTTACACCAATGGACAGATCATCCAAAATGAAAATAAATACGGAAACACGAGCTTTAAATGACACAATAGACCAGATAGATTTAATTGATGCTTATAGGACATTCCATCCAAAAACATCAGATTACACTTTCTTCTCAAGTGCGCATGGAACATTCTCCAGGATAAATTACATCTTAGGTCACAAGTCAAGCCTCAGTAAATTTATGAAAATTGAAATCACATCAAGCATCTTTTCTGACCACAACGCTATGAGATTAGAAATTAGTTACAGGGAAACAAATGTAAAAAACACAAACACATGGAAGCTAAACAATACGTTACTAAATAACCAAGAGATTACTGAAGAAATCAGAGAGGAAATCAAAAAATACCTAGAGAAAAATGACACTGAAAACACGACGATCCGAAACCTATGGGATGCAGCAAAAGCAGTTCTAAGAGGGAAATTTATAGCTATACAGCCTACCTCAAGAAACAAGAAAAATCTCAAATAAACAATCTAACCTTACACCTAAAGGAACTAGAGAAAGAAGAACAAACAAAACACAAAGTTAACAGAAGGAAAGAAGTCATAAAGATCAGAGCAGAAATAAATGAAATAGAAGCAAAGAAAACAATAGCAAAGATCAATAAAACTAAAAGCTGGTTCTTTGAGAAGATAAACAAAATTGATAAACCATTAGCCAGACTCATCAAGAAAAAGAGGGAGAGGACTCAAATCAATAAAATTAGAAATGAAAAAGGAGAAGTTAGAACACACACTGCAGAAATACAAAGCATCCTAAGAGACTACTACAAGCAACTTTATCCCAATAAAATGGACAACCTGGAAGAAATGGACAAATTCTTTGAAAGGTATAACCTTCCAAGACTGAACCAGGAAGAAATAGAAAATATAAACAGAACAATCACAAGTAATGAATTTGAAACTGTGACTAAAAATCTTCCAACAAACAAAAGTCCAGGATCAGATGGCTTCACAGGTGAATTCTATCAAACATTTAGAGAAGAGCTAACACCCATCCTTCTCAAACTTTTCCAAAAAATTGCAGAGGAAGGAACACTCCCAAACTCATTCTATGAGGCCACTATCACCCTGATACCAAAACCAGACAAAGATACTACAAAAAAGGAAAATTACAGACCAATATCACTGATGAATATAGATGAAAAAATCCTCAACAAAATACTAGCAAACAGAATCCCAAAACACATTAAAAGGATCATACACCATGATCAAGTGGGATTTATCCCAAGGATGCAAGGATTCTTCAATATAAGCAAATCTAACAATGTGATACACCATATTGACAAATTGAAGAATAAAACCATATGATCCTCTCAGTAGATGCAGAAAAAGCTATTGACAAAATTCAACACCCATTTATGATAAAAACTCTCCAGAAAGTGGGCATAGAGGGAACCTACCTCAACGTAATAAAGGCCATATACGACAAACCCACAGCAAACATCATTCTCAATGGTGAAAAACTGAAAGCATTTCCTCTAAGATCAGGAAGAAGACAAAGATGTCCACTCCCACCACTATTATTCAACATAGTTTTGGAAGTCCTAGCTACGGCCATCAGAGAAGAAAAAGAAATAAGAGGAATACAAATTGGAAAAGAAGAAATAAAACTGTCACTGTTTGCAGATGACATGATACTATACATAGAGAATCCTAAAAATGCCACCAGAAAACTACTAGAGCTAATCAATGAATTTGGTAAAGTTGCAGGATACAAAATTAATGCACAGAAATCTCTTGCATTCCTATACGCTAATGAAAAATCTGAAAGAGAAATTATGGAAACACTCCCATTTACCATTGCAACAAAAAGAACAAAAAACCTAGGAATAAACCTACCTAGGGAGACAAAAGACCTGTATGCAGAAAACTATAAGACACTGATGAAAGAAATTATAGATGATACCAAGAGATGGAGAGATATACCATGTTCTTGGATTGGAAGAATCAATATTGTGAAAATGACTATACTACCCAAAGCAATCTACAGATTCAGTGCAATCCCTATCAAATTACCAGTGGCATTTTTTACAGAACTAGAACAAAAAATCTTAAAATTTGTATGGAGACACAAAAGACCCCGAATAGCCAAAGCAGTCTTGAGGGAAAAAAGCGGAGCTGGAGGAATCAGACTCCCTGACTTCAAACTATACTACAAACCTACGGTAATCAAGGCAATATGGTACTAGCACAAAAACAGAAACATGGATCAATGGAACAAGATAGAAAGCCCAGAGATAAACCCATGCACCTATGGTCAACTAATCTACGACAAAGGAGGCAATGATATACAATGGAGAAAAGACAGTCTCTTCAATAAGTGGCTGGGAAAACTGGACAGCTACATGTAAAAGAATGAAGTTGGAACACTCCCTAACACCATACACAAAAAAAACCTCAAAATGGATTAGAGACCTAACTGTAAGACTGGACACTATAAAACTCTTAGAGGAAAACATAGGAAGAACACTCTTTACATAAATCACAGCAAGATCTTTTTTGATCTACCTCCTAGAGTAATGGAAATAAAAACAAAAATTAACAAATGGGACCTAATGGAACTTCCAAGCTTTTGCACAGCAAAAGAAACCATAAATAAAACGAAAAGAGAACCCTCAGAATGGGAGAAAATATTTGCAAACGAATCAACGGACAAAGGGTTCATCTCCAAAATATACAAACAGCTCATGCAGGTCAATATTAAAGAAACAGACAACCCAACCCCAAAATGGGCAAAAGACCTAAATAGACATTTCTCCAAAGAAGACATACAGATGGCTAAGAGGCACATGAAAATCTGCTCAACATCACTAATTATTAGAGAAATGCAAATCACAATGACAATGAGGTATCACCTCACACCAGTTAGAATGGGCATCATCAGAAAATCTACAAACAACAAATGCTGGAGAGGGTGTGGAGAAAAGGGAACCCTCTTGCACTGTTGGTGGGAATGTAAATTGATACAGCCACTATGGAGAACGTTATGGAGGTTCCTTATAAAACTAGAAATAGAATTATCATATGATCCAGCAATCCGACTACTGAGCATATACCCTGAGGAAACCATAATTCAAAAAGACAGATGCACCCCAATGTCCACTGCAGCACTACTTACAATAGCCAGGTCATGGAAGCAACCTAAATGCCCATTGACAGACAAATGGATTAAGAAGATGTGGTACATATATACAATGGAATATTACTCAGCCATAAGAAGGAACAAAGCTGGGTCATTTGTTGAGATGTGGGTGGATCTAGAGACTGTCATACAGAGTGAGGTAAGTCAGAAGGAGAAAAACAAATATCATATATTAATGCATGTATGTGGAACCTAGAAAAACAGTACAGATGAACTGGTTTGCAGGGCAGAAGTTGAGACACAGATGTAGAGAACAAACGTATGGACAGCCAGGGGGTAAAGCCGTGGGGAGGCGGGGATGGTGGTGTGCTGAATTGGGTGATTGGGATTGACATGTACACACTGATGTGTCTTATATGGATGACTAATAAGAACCTGCTGTAAAAATAAATAAATAAAATGAAATTAGAAAATTAAAAAAGAAACCATTGATTGTAAGACATCCAGATTTCAGAAAAGTTAAAACACAACAAACTTAGAGTCAATGAAATATGATATTTGACCCATATGTATTTTCATTTTTGTGAGATATCTTTTGTTTATTTCTCTACTGGTTGTTTGTCTTTTATATTTATTTTCAAGGGCTTTTATAAATTAAAGAAACTGACCATATGTCTGTGATATGTATTACTTTCCCCAATTTTTCACTGTCAATTCTGTATTTTTTTTTTCATGCAGAATTTTTTAGTTTTTACGTAGTAAAATTTAGCCAGTTTTTCTTTATCAGCTTCTGGATTTTGTGTCACTATAAGAAGGCCTTTCCCATACTGAGATTAAAAATTTATATACTTTCCCAGGTTTTTAAAATTATTCTGGTTGTTCTACCTTAATATTATATCACTCATCTTTTTATAATTTTCCAGAATTTTCTTATTATTGTATCAGTTTTATAAACAGTCTGTTTAGTTGTAAATTTTGATATGTTTGTTGGAGTTATGGTTGGCCTTCTTATATAAATTAACCTATCATCTGACAATAATAATTTTTACTTCCTCTGTAAAGTGTGTATATGCTTTAGTTTTTCTCTTGTACAATTGCTGACTCACACCTCAAAAACAATGTTAAATGATACTGGTGATAGTACACGTCTTTGTCTTGCTCCTAACTGGAGTGACAGTGTCCTACTGTTTCTCCGTCACTTATTGGGCTGTTCTGGGGGTTGATATAGCATCCTATTAAGGAAATATCTATCCAAATCTATTTTATTAGGAGTTAAATTAATGTATTAAAGCAGAATTCTTAAATATGCTTATTATCAAATGCTGTGAGATTAGGCTCTGTTTTTTCTGAACTCTCAAGGACTAGAAAGGGAGATGAAATAGCTTTTCTAAAACTACCCAAACTGTGCTTCATGAAGGTGATCTATTTGTGGAAGGGAAGATTTACTTTTGCGGAAGACTCTCCATTTGTTCTAAGAAGGGCTATCCTGGTCGTTTCATGCAAGTGTTTTGATCTTATTGGCCAAGTCTAAATGCGAGGAACAGACTTGGCTGTACAGTAACATCGTTACTATCCTTATAATAACAATTAGTGCTTAATATAATGAAATATAAGAAATAAATATAATCTGTTTTTTTCCAGCCACACTTTTTTCCAGCCACAGTCCTGTGGCTGGAAAAGTGTGCATCCCTACACAATGTTTATAAATGGGAGAGATATGTTGTTTTCTTTGGTTGCCCTTTCAGGAGAGAGGAGGGTTCATAGGATTGAGTGAGATGTGATGGAGAAAGCTACTTTTAAACTACGGATAAAATTTGCAAGTCTCCTCTTTCAGCTTGTTCAGCTCACTTCAGGTTTTGTTTCTAGAACATTAGAAATTCCTGAAACATTTTTCTTCAAGAGCATCACCTTGTCTGTATCTCTAGGCTTGTTCTGTGATTCTGTGTTGACTTGGTTGCTTGTACACGAGAGCAGGAAAATGATTATCAAGCATTTGTGTTGAAATAAGTCAAGCTCAGGAGGAAAGTCATTTTCCAGGTAATTCTAAGATACCATGTTTCTGCCTACCCTCTTCCAGGGTCAGCAGGTTAAAAAATGACTTCCAGATGCAAATATTTGTATACATCTACCCTCCCTCACACATCTTATAGACCACACTCTTCTTCAAGCATGCCATGTCTTCTTATCTCCATGACTCAGGACATGTGGTATCTTACATTTACAATATTTTCCTTCAATTTCTCTTCTATTCCCCTTTGAAATTTAGCTCAGATATCATCTCCTGTGAAGCCTTCCCTGGTAACGCCAATTACTTTCTTCTTCCCCTAAATGCATTTTGCACATAGTTCACTATTAACCTCTATCACGTTGTTGTGTAGTTTTGTTTCTCTGTTTCCTAAGTATTAGGAATATTCATATATGCCATGGTATTAGTGCATCTACCTTCCATATTTTCAATGAGAAAATGCAACAGAAATTTTTTGGTCAACTCGAATAGATTTATTTTGGGTGGTGTGGATGGGATAGTCAAAAATCTACTTTAATGTTTAACATTAATTTAGTTTTAGACACATTTAAAATCACTTATTATATAAAATGTCATTTAAGGAACATAGCTGTTCTATTCTCACATTTCATAAAACAATTTTATTCAAACGAATTCCATGCAGCTTCTAATTAATTACAGCTTCAACACAGACCTCTGACATCACTAGGGCCAATTCATCAATCACAGAGGAAACCATCTTCATTTCCATTTAAGCTGTTTGAGATCAGGTACTTGTTAAATCCATGCATGATGTTGTCCACTGATATAACATTAGGGATATTGGTTTTTTCGCATTCCTCCCTAGGGTTATGTTCATGAATTTCACAATGTAACCACATGCTGTACTACATTTTAATGTGATCTTTTAAAGTTTTGTTTATGACAATATTCTATGCTTATTAAATGTCAATTTTTGCTTCAAGAATAATTACCATATCCTTGTTAAATTTCTTTTCGATTCCACTAGGTGACCTCTCTCAACTAATATTGATCAGCATACATTCAGACTAATGGGACTTATTAAGTAGTAATTTGGTGTTCAGAATAAAGTAAATTAGAAAATGCCTTCTTATTATGAGAGATTTGTGAGTACTTGAATTTAAGAAAATCTCTTTTTCTGAAGTATAATTTTTGGTAAAAAAAAAAATCCTCCTCAACTTATATTGGGTACCTATGGTGTCTTCTTTGAGAATATGATTCTGTCTTATGTTTCTTTTTATTCAGGTACTGATTCTAGTAAGGTTATCTGATAGAAATTAAAGAGATTAATTTAACCACTGTTAACATGACTGTCTTAGATCATGGGAGGAAGTAAAATGAGAGCAATTTTTTTTTCTGAGAATTGCTTTGGAGTTGGCTATATCTAGCTTTGATTTCATGCACAGTATTGATTTTTTGTGTGATTTTTAGGTAAGCTACTTAACCTCAGTGAACCTCAGTTTTCTCCTCTATAAAAAAGTTGAAAATATATACCTTACAAGATTGCTATGACATTCAGAAATTATAGTATATGTACACACATGCATACATACATGCATGCGTGCCTGTGTGTATGTGTGTGTGTGTGTGTGTGTGTATGTAAAAGGCCCTCATTATTATTCTCTTCCTCCAGAACTTCTTTTTCTTTTACTAATATCCAAAGCACCTTTCCCCAGATTCCCTACCTAATGGGGTCCAAGATTGCCTGGTATTTTTATGCTGCCTTTGGAGATGCACTCTGGCCATCTCTTTCCTACAGTCCCACTGTGCTTTTTCTTCTTCCACCCTCCAGATTCTGGCATCTCAAGAGTGTAGTCCGTGGACTACCGCAGCAGCAACAGCACCGCTACCATCAGGAATCTTGTTGCCTTGCTTCTCAGACTTTAACGTGCATATGAATCATCTGAGAATCTTGTTAAGATGTAGATTCTGATTCAGTAGGTCTGGGGTGAAGCCCAAGATTCTGCATTTCTAATAAGCTCCCAGGTGATATTCATGCTATTGGTCCATGGACTACACTTCAAGTAGCAAGGACAGGGAATGATGCTGTGCCTTTAAGAATTTATTAGAAACTTGTTTGGCTGCCTCTGAAGGTATCCTTGGAGGGAAATAAAAAGAATACTTTGCATATGCAAAGTTTCACAATATGACTGAGCTCACTCATCCCCATACCACTCTCTGTGGAAGATGAGTAAAAGTTTCCATTAAAAGAAAAACTTTAAACCAGAATATAAATAAGGGCTTTGCTGCTTTCAGTTGGTCAGGCAAGAAAAGCAAGTTTATACTATACCTTGAAATTCCTTTGGAAAGGAGAGCAAGTGCATTCCAGAGATCCGGGCCCTTCTTAGAAAAGACTCTTACTTTACTGAGATTTTTACATTGCTGGAGATATGAAAAATGAAAGCCAAATTCAAATTGCAGCCCAGAACTCAGTGCTTGAGGTTTAAAGCCAGTAATATTTTCCCTGTAAAATCTCTTTGGAATGACTTTCAGAACTGAGTCAGCTAGAGTGAACCCATTTTCCGAAATTTTGTTTCTGGAAGCATTTAATTGAAAGGAAAAACCCCAAGAATGCATCCAGAGTTGAATGTCATGCAGCAATTGGGAGGGCCTTGAAATAGTAACAATGGGAATAAATGAAGCCAAATGAAATCTGCAAATTATTAGGGTGAAATTGGTAAGAGGCATAGACATTTAATAAGAGGGAAGTAAGAGAAATCAGTTTTCCAGTACAAACTGTACTGAGATGTTGTACAAAGGAGGACAGGGAAGAAATTCCTGTAAGCTAAAAAGATGGCAAAGGCCAAAAGTTCAAACAAGATTGAATGCCTCTCATTTTAGTTTGATTTCCTATGAGTGATTTTAGCTTCAAAATCTCATTTAAATGGTAGTCCTCAATGCAGCCTCTTACAACTTCTTACAAAAAGAACCCCTCCAAACCTCACAGAATATAGTCTCAAATACTCTGAAAATTGAGATAGACAGGAACCTAATGCTGGTATCCAGAAGGAACTGGAATTAATCATAAGGCAAATAGGTCCTAGTTAAGGAAATTGATGATTTTCAGTTTACTACATATTTAATTAAAAAAATATCTGCCAGAAGAAGAGCAGAAGATGTTCTGTAACTCCAGTTCCCCATTCTACTACCTGATACAACACAGATGCAGAAAACCGATACCATTTCTTTCTACATCCCTTCTTCAGGGTGCTCCCATGTGAGATGGGAAGGTACACACCATCTCAAAACCTGGAGAAAAATAAAATCAAAGAAATTGTTGATATTACACTTAGAAACAAAATATACCAGCAGCAAATTATACCAATAAACTATTCACATAACAACAGTCACAGCCAAATAAAATGATCAAAGAAGTATGAACAAGAAGCTTGGAAAAGACTTATAGATGGAACATGAAAGATATCAGTCACAACAATAAATCTAATTGGATTAAACTCTCCTTTAAAAATGTCAAATGGAATCAATATTAAAAATTTGGCAACCTATTATTTCTAAACTATTTAAAAAATTTACTAGCTGAAATTTTTTGAAAGGGCAGCATATTTTGTTGCCATGTTTTAGTTGTCAGGTTTCTGGAATCCCCAGATGTCTCAGTCTGGAAACCCTGGCTCAAAAACAGGCAGGCATTGCTGAAAAGGACATTGCATGTAGGACACTGCGTTGAGCCCTCTCTTCTGGGCTCCAGCTGCTCTAGTTCATCTCTGCTTGTTGTTCCTCTGGTACCAGAATAGAAACTCATGATCATCCTCCACCAGCCCCGCTTCTCTACCGTTCCCTGTCTCAGCAAGTAGCACAACTCTTTGTCCACGTTAAAGCCAGACACCTGGGAGTTCTGCTGTACACCTTCTTCTTCCCCCCCCCACCCTGATTTTACTGAGAAATAATTGCCATATATCACTGTATAATTTCAAGGCATACAGCATGGTGGTTTGATTAACATATATTGCAAAATGATTACCACAGTAGGTTCAGCTAGCATCCATCATATCATATAGATACAATAAAAAGAACAAGAAGAAAAAAGATGGAAAAAAATCTTCTTCTTGTGATGAGAACTCTTATGATTTACTCTCTTAACAGCTCTCCTGTATGTCCTATAGCCGTGTTAGCTATAGCCACCATGCTGTACATGACATCCCTAGTACTTATTTATCTTAAAACTGGACATTTGTGCCTTTTGCCCACTTTCCTCTCATACTCCCTCCCTACACCCCCTTCTTCTCCCACCTCCCAGCATCCACCAAGGCCTGTAGAGTTTGCATCATAAATATTTCTTGAATGTATTTCTCTCCACCTTCATGGATTCTGTTGCAGTTTAAGCTCTTATCATCTCTCAGTTGATCTTCAGTGGTACCTACTAGACTGCCTAACTAGTCTCCTCATCTTTACTATTTATATTTTATTGGTTTTAAGTTTTAATAGGCAAACCTCTTATTTTACGTTCTTTTTCAAAAACAACTCTTGAAATATAATTTATATGCCATAAAATTTTCTTGTTTCAGTGTACAATCCAATGATTTTTTAAAGCAAATTTAGAGTTGTGCAACTGTTACCATAATCCTAAATTCTTTTTACAAAATTTATATTATGCAAAATTAATAAATACAAAAGGAGAGAGAGTAGTATAAGGAGCCCCTATGTACCATGTTTAACCATCGACACAGAGCCCATCTTGTTTCATCCATACCTCCACCTACTCTCTTCATATGCACCGGAGTATTTCAAAGCACGTTCCAGACTTAAGATCATTTCCTCTGTAAATACTTCAGTGTGTGTTTTAAAAAATAAGGACATTTAAAGAACATAAATACATTATCACATCTTTAGAAAGCTACCAATAATTCCTTAATTCCTTATTAAATGTTCCATCAGTATTTAAACTTCTCTCTCTTTTTTATATGATTGGTTTGTTTGGATTCAAACAAGATTCATTCATTACAGTTGGTTTATATGTCTCCTAAGTTTCACTTAATTCAAAGTTTCCTTTTCTGTCTTTTTTTTTTTTTGTCATTGTAACTTATTTGTTGAGGAAATCACATTTTTTTTTATACTAGAATTTCTCAGGCTCTAGGTTTTCTGATGGCATCCTCACAGTGTCATTTAACATGTTCTTCTGTCTTTTGGAAACCAGTTGTTATATCTAGAGGATTGATCAGACATAGGTTTGACTTTCTAGAAAGAATACATCATACTTGGTATCATGAATTTCCATCAGGAGGCATCTAATGTCGGGTTGTACTTTTTTTGGTGAGGTTAAGGTTGATCTGTAGATTCAGGTGTTGTTAGCCTGATCTATTCATTTTAAAGTTTCTCATCCACCTTCCATCTAAGAATTATAGCAGCCATTGATAATCATTGCCTAAAGCCCAAATGCAGCCACCGTTAACGTTTTTTTTACACAGTGAACTTTTTGAAATGAAAGTCTGATCATATCTTTCTTCTGCTTAAATCTTCTAGACGCTTCCCATAGCTCCCCCTCCTTTCCCTCACTGCACTTGCCACTGAATCTCAGTGTAGTCTGGTGGGATTACTTCCCTGCCCTGTGATTACTTTACAAGCCCCATGAAGGTACGGACTGTGTCTGCTGTCCCTCATCAGTGAAAGCCTAGCTCAGCGTCTGACAAATACTAGTGCTCATTTAACACTTGTTGAATGGATGAAATGGATGAATAAGCTCATGAATTAAAGCAAAGGAGGATTACAGCATCTACAACAAAAAAGGCATATTGTGCCGTTCTCTTTTTTCCTGAATGTGGGGAAATATGGGAAAGGCAAGTAGAGATCGAAGAAACCAGAGAGAGCAAAGCCAAGTGGAGAGGGTTTTGGCAGAGTCCTGGTGTTTCTGACAGTGGTGACAGTGCTTTCAGAGATGTGGAGCAGCACTCACTGTTTACAGAGAAGAGGCGGCAGACGCGAGGCTCCCTGGAATGCATAGGGCAGCATGAATGTTCAGGGGGCAGAGCAAGGAGGGGGACTCTGGAAACAAGACGTGCTGTGCTCTGTGACTGTGTGAAGCTGCCCCGCGGCCCATTTCAACGGCCCTTGAAGGTATCATTGTGACGCAATGAATTCAGGTCCCTCAAAGCAGCCCATTCATCTGCTGTTGGTCTGTGGTGTCTCCTCACCTCACTGTGCAGTACTGTGCCAGGCCAGTACTGTGGAGCATGGAATCTCCTCACACCTGGGGAGACTCAGGCCCTGCAGACACCTACTATAAGAATTCTTGCTTGGGCAACTTAAGGTCTTATAGGGAAATGCTATTGGGGAATGAAGGTTGTGAATAAACCTCCAAAAGCCTTTATAATTGTTTATATGTTCACTAAATAAAAGAGTCAGGTCAGTGCAATAGAGAGACTATTTGTACATTTTACACGTATTAGCAAAAATAGGTGTCAAATGATTCATTTTCATTTATCATTAACTTTGGTTTACTGGCATGTTTTCAGTATTTCTCGGTGTTTTAAAGGATGCTTGCAGATTTGTTGTGCTTTCTTACCAGTAGTACGCCTATTAAGAAGGAGTGTTTCTATCCCCTGTGATGCCCTCTCCCCTCCGGGGGAAAGCAGAATATTGAATACCCTTGTGATTTCACAATAAGGAGCCTCTCATTTCATGTTTTGTATGTCATGACTGTGTGTGTACTCTGAAGATTCATCTAAATGTTCACTGAAATTCTTCAGGTTATAGGGCAAACATACAGAAAGAAAGACGAGTTAGTACATAGGCTAAGAAAATGGGCTGTGGAGTCAGAGTACCTTGGTTTGAATTCAGATTTCACCACCAATTAGCTGTGTGACCTTGGACAAGTTACCTATGTGCTCTGTGCCTTCTTTTCCTCATCTATAAAGTAGGAAATAATAATAGTGCATCACAGTGTTGGACAAAGATTGAATGATTTGTTAAAAGTGCTTAGTAGAGCGCCTAGTACATAGTAAGAGGTATGCAAGTGATACCTGTTAAGATTGCTATTGTTATCAGTGAAGTAAATCCATGCCTGTGAGAATCTCACCTCCAGGGAATCTCAGATGAGCAAGGGCTGCTCACTGTACCTAACAGCCTGTCCATGTTTGTGGATACAAGCCCCTTAACAGTTGCTGCTGTGATGGTGCTGCCCACTTCCCCTCAGTGAGGTGCAAAAAGCAGAAACACAGAGAAGTTCAGTTAATCGTAAAAGGGCAAATGCACATTTCTTTTACATTTGAGCCCGTGAAAACTTTGATCCATTCGAGTAGCATCAGTTTTCCTCTATTGTCCGCTAATTCTGACCAGAAAGGGCTTCTGTTGAAGATGGAGAGCTTTAAACCTATGGGGCTGAACACCAGGGCATATTTTCTGGATCTGGAGCTCCTAGACCCTGCCCCAAACAATGCAGCTCAAGCAGAGATCTGAGGGTGAGCCCCACCTCGGTCACAGTACCTCTGGAAAATAATGCATTTTTTTTTTTTTTTTTTTTTTTTTTTTGCGGTACGCGGGCCTCTCACTGTTGTGGCCTCTCCCGTTGCGGAGCACAGGCTCCGGATGCACAGGCTCAGCGGCCATGGCTCACAGTCCCAGCCGCTCCGCGGCATGTGGGATCTTCCCGGACTGGGACACGAACCCGTGTCCCCTGCATCGGCAGGCGGACTCTCTACCACTGCGCCACCAGGGAAGCCTGAATAATGCATGTTTTTATGAGAAGTTACAGTAGCATTTTGGGAATAATAGCTTTGGTGTTTCATTCAGATATGACATTAACAAGCTGTCCCCTTCCCCCCTGCCAAAAAGAAATGCTAAAAAGTTTTAAAGCTTTTAAAGAAAATTCAATCAGGACCATTATCCCTTGATCATATTTATTGCACTGATGAAAACTTTTGTTTTGGGTAGCATTTAGCATTCATCTCACTTTTTTTTCGTCTTCTCTCCAGGAATATAACGGGATGTTTGCCAGTTACCTTACTAAAATAAAGAAAAAGCACAGCTCAAATATCCTTTTGATCCCCAGTGACTATATAAAACAGACCTGAGAGGCTTTTCTGCTGCGATTGGTTCTTTAATAATCATTGCATGTGCCCATAATCATTTTACTTTCTTGAATGTTCAAAACTACCTGTTTAATGCAATGTCTGGAAAAATCTTTAAAGCAAATCCTTAAGCTCATTGGTCTGAAATTTCCAAAGTTCAACTTTCCCTTCTTTTTCAAAATTAGGGCAGTATTTGCCCTTGTCTCATCTCTGGCACTTTTTTAGCTCTCTGTGATTTCACAGATTACTGACTACATATTAAGGTTATATCTGCAATTTCTTTGAGTTCTTGGGATGGAATTAATCTGGATCTGAACTGAGACTTAAATGTACTTAAAGTGATTGGGTTACCTTTTTATCGCCTCACTTATAGTGGAAGTTAAATTCTTCATAATGTATTGTCCACTGAGGTTCCCAATTTTCCAGTTTTATCTGAATAACTTCCCCCTCATACAAAATATCTTTGTTCACCTTGCAACTCTCCTGACAAAGGCATTCTTCCAGCTATTAGGGAAAACCTGTTTTTTAGGCGGGGTGGGGTTGGGGGAGCAATAGGCAGTTTATCACATAATATATATTTATGGCAAATTCAGAATTTTCAGGTAAAAGTTGGTGTTTGTCAGTGTTATTGTTTTATTGCAAGCAACAGAACTCAATTTGAAGTCAGAAATCAACTTGATATTAAACCCAGAAGGGATTTGGGAGACTTTACTGAGATGGGATGAAGCAGAAATTGCAAAATTGTCATCATCCCTGTGGAACACCAGGCACTCTGTATTTTCTGTTTACTGTGCTGGTTGAGTAATGTGAGTTAGTCAGTGGTCTCTATTAAAGGCTAATCATTTGAACTTGGGGAAATTCTGGTTCCGTAGGTATAAGGTGGCACTTAGAAAGTTTTTGCATGCTGCCTTGTGATACTGATGATGAGCCAGATTTGGGAACCACTGAGTGAAACTGTGACTTTCAAACTTTAATCCCCTGAAGCACTTGTTAAAACACAAATTGCTGGGCCTCACCCCCAGAGGCTCAGATTCAGTAGGTCTGGGGCCAGGCCTGAGAATATGCATTTCAACAGATTCCCAGGTGATGCTGAGGCTGCTCATATGGGCTTGGAGAACCACTGAGCAACAGTGCCAGCCAACTTTTGATTGGTATAGAAGCCTGTGTGTCTAACTGTTTTCTTATTATTTCTAAAATTGTAACCTCACTGCCACCTGTGTGGCTCTGTCCTGGGCGACCTAGGCTCCTCTGTTGAGCGCCTCTACCAAAGATACTTAAACTTGTCAATGAAAGCCAGCAGTTGAGTTTTATCACTGAGTATTGTGCAGGGGTGCATTTACTTCAGTTTGGCTTAAAATTCGCTACGTATCTTGTCAGTGCTGGTATCCAAATCCACTGTCTGCGGCCTGGGCTGCATTTACCAAGTTTGAAGTCACCAGTGACCATTTCCAATTTACCATTCCACCTTCTCTGCTAGGAGAAAAGAGAGAACATCTGGGTTCAAAATCTCTAATTGTGGGCTGTAGAAAAATAGGGTGACTTCAAAAGAGAGACCTGGGAATTTGAGGGAACATTTCGTGTCTTAGCAACCGAATGGAAATCTCCTTCTGCTACTCCCTACCCGCACTACCCTAAAAAACATAAAGGGAAATCCACCTTTAGCACATATTGAGAAACTTCAGATGGTTCTAGCCTTTTAAAGTCAGCGTGAACAAGCAGAGATCTAGTGCTGAAGCTGAGCTCAGTTTTATAACCTTCAGATCCTCTTTCAGAAAATGCGCCTGTGAACCTTACCATCACCTTGGAAAGGCTCTGGAAAAATTCTGACACCTCACAAAAGTTTCAAGGTGAAATCGGACACCAAGACAAGTTCCATTTTTAGTTTCCAGTCCTAAATGTGGCTCGCACTTGCTTCATGCTTCAAGTTTCTGATCCTTTTGATGCAGGTCTGCCTTGACTTTATCACAAATGCTTCCTGAGATGTTTCGGGCTGGAGAGAAACCACGTTGCAGTGGAATGTTTCCTTGGAAGTTGTCTCACTTTTCCCCTGTAAATCTGGAAGATGAAAGACAAATTCCCAGGAGGTAAAATCGCAAAACAAAACTGAAAATAAAAAGAAAAAAAAAAGACCTCTGTGGTTTTATGCCTCGTGTTCCTTGCCTGACCTTGGAATTGAAATGTGCTGCTTGCCTTGACTCAGAAAGGGGTCTGACGGGTGAAAATAAGAGTTGGCAACAGGAAAGACCCCAGTGCCTAATCTACTTGTCAAATCCTATTCCGTGCTCAGGATGGGAAAAGAAAACTGCAGGTTTCCAGAGGACTGAAGAGCAGTAGCCCCACAGATGGATGATCTGCTCAAAAACTGATTTAGTTACTTTCTGGAAGATGCTGATCTTCAGGGAATGGGTGTCTTGTTTTGGAGATGAGTTGTCTGCATGATTGCATCACTGTCTAGAATATAGCTTTGGAGAAACTGAAAAGAACATCACTCTCCTCCCTTAACCTCCAAGCAGCTTGTATACACTGGAGACTTGGGTTTTGATTCCTAAGTAAATCAAATGGTATAGACAGCTGTGATTAGGAGGAAACTGCACGTGAGTAGACCAGGAGCCATTCTTTGGTCAGGGGACCAAGATCAAGGACTCTACTATCCAAGGTTGACTCTTGTCTCAGCATCCCCCACTCAGATTTTACTTCTGGGAGCCAAGACACATTAAAAACATTTCTCCTCCTCCTCTGATCTGCATCATTTGTACTCTCAACCTCAATAAAGTCCTTGGAGAATGAGCTCACGCAGCCTTCATGGAAAGCTGCCTGATGTTGCTGAGTTTAGCCTCCTCCTTGGCGTGATGTCACAGGGACAAAAGCAACTCTCCCGTATTTGAGGGGGTTTAGGCAGCAGGACCCACTCATCTGCTCATTGGTTCATTTCACAAATATGCATGGAGCTCCATTGTGTGCTGGGTCTTGTGCTTCACACTGGGGGTACCATCATTGTTGATAGGACAGATGTAGTTCCTGCTTCATGGACCTGTGGTGAGGAATAAAATTAAATAAACTAGCAACTATAGAACAGTCTAATAAGGACCATAAAATGGTATGAAGTACTTAGAAGCTCTACACAGGAGTAATTGGTGCTCAGAGACTAGTAGAAGGTGCCAGTGAGACTACACAGAAGAGGAACTGGCCTTACTGGGGACAAGGGGGAGGAGCCGTCCTTTAAGGCTTTCCAGATGTCATGGCCAGGCTGAAATCTGGCAAATGAACATGGAGGTCCCACAGGAAAGAAGAATTTGGAAGGGAAGCCAAAAGAACAGCGTGTGCAAAGGCACAGGGACCAGAGAAAACACGAAACATCCTGGAAATAGTTTAGGATGAGTGGAGGGGGCAGTGGAAGCAAGAGGTAGAGAGAAGTAGATGGAGATTTCTTTACTGACTTTTATCCTGAGGACAGAGAGGAGTGGCCACTGAAAGATTTAAACAGTTAAAAAACCTGATCAGATTTCCCTCTAGAGTGGAGACTGTGGATTTGGGAGTGGGACAATGGCAAGTGTGTTCGGTTTCTTTTTTCCACTGGACATCCAGGTATAGAGGTCACTTGGCAGGTAGCTTTAGGGGAGGGAGCAGGGTCTTGCCTGGAGTTACAGATTTCAGGAGAGTTCAATTTGTCTCATGGTTGAGGCCATGGGAACAGATGACAGTCACCTTGGGAAGCATGTGCAGGTCGGCAGTGCTCAAATTTTAGTCTGTTTAAGAATCACATGGGGTGCTTGTTAAAATGAAGATACCTGATCCCCACCCCGGAGATTCTGATTCTGAAGATCTGGGCATTCCATGGGAATCTGCATTTTACCCAAACTCCCTGTGTTATTCTAATGCATGTGATCTGTGGGTCGTACTTAAAGAAAATAAACCATGGGGGTAAAATGAGAAGTTCTCAGAGAGAACTTGAGGGGCAGGATGACTGGACTGAATTACCCAGAATTTTACTCCCTTAGGGACGTGTCTGCTGAGTCCCAGCAGACAAGAGTGGCAGTCAGTAACGGGCAAAATGAGAAGAGAGCAATTGTCTTTCAGTGGGATTTTACCCCGTATAAATGCATTTTCCCAAGCAGGAAATCATCCCTCTTCCCTGAAGAGCACATTTCTTTAAAAAAATTATATATAGATATACATATACATACATACACATACACACATGAGTATTATAAATACCCATGTTTGATGTAGAGGGACATGTTTCACAAACCTTGATGCAGTGGAAGAAACACTCTTTATTTGGACAAAGCTGATGGAAACGTGGGAGGAGGATTGAAAATTTTTTTTGAAAGTTTTGGAAAAATATTTTAGGATGACCAGCTCTTTAACATGAGTTCCAAACACTGATGTTTATTATCACTGAAGTCTTTGACAATATTGAATGATCAATTGTAATGAAGTTTTCTTTTATCTAATTGAGACTAATTATCTTGTGTGACTTTTTTTTTTTTTTGCGGTATGCGGGCCTCTCACTGCTGTGGCCTCTCCCGTTGCGGGGCACAGGCTCCGGACGCAAAGGCTCAGTGGCCATGGCTCATGGGCCCAGCCGCTTCGCGGCATGTGGGATCCTCCCGGACCGGGGCACGAACCCGTGTCCTCTGCATCAGCAGGCGGACTCTCAACCACTACGCCACCAGGGAAGCCCTTGTGTGACTTTTTAATAGCATGTGTTTTTTTTTTTAATTCTAGACATTTCCTTAGTCAAAAAATTTTAATCTGACTTAATGAATTCAAATCTAATCAAAATGAATAATTTTTATACAGTCATGACCCTAAGGAGAAGTAGTATTTATTGGGCCTTACACATGCCAGAGACTTCAAATGAAGGTTTTGGTGAGATATTTTGCTTAGCTTTCACAACTATCATTTTACAACATCACAACAATGGCAATGGTAGTTATTGCCATTTTCAGATGAGGCATTTATACCTATGATCACATAGCAATTAAATGACTGAGCTAGAACTGGAACCAAAGGTTAGTTCCCAAGCAACCCTTCAAAGAATTTGTTGGAGAACTGTGACTCTTGCATTCATTTTCTAATGCTTTACCCAGGACAACAGACTAGCATTCTTTTCGCACTAACTTGTATTGAGGCAGTAGAAACATAAAAGATGTGTTATCAGGTCTCTTGTTACTACTTCGTTATTCTGGACATGAGTATCCTAAGGAAATGCCAAGTTGTCTAAGCTAGGTTCATCCTTCGTGTTTGAAGCATTTGTTCATTCATCCATTGAATATTTATTAAGTGCTGGACACTATGCAGACGTTTAAGCGTACCAGTGAACATAGAGATGAGCCCCTGCCATCAGGGAACTTAATTTTCTTGTGGAATATTGCGGCTCTTGAGACGTGGTGGCAGTGGTGGGATGCTAGTGAGCCAGAGGGAGTGCAATGAGTTCAAAAAATTTAATGATTGTACTGCTCCATGGTGCTTTATCAATCATGGCTTCTAGAGTCATCTTGACATTCATGAAATTTGTCGAACTTTAATTAAATGAGCCTTTTAGGGATGCTTTCCAAATTACAGGACTCAGGAAGCTGCTTTAATTTTGAAAACATAAGAGACTTGCAACTGAAAAATTTCCCATTCAGTAGGACTCGTTATTCTTGTCTCCTTTTGCTGGGCATGCTCTGTGAGCGGTTACTTCTAGGGATCATTGCCCATGCTTTGCCTTCCCTCGTGCTGTGCTAGGTTTGGAGGAATTCACAATGAAGGGAGGTACTCAGGCAAGCTCCTTCTCAATTTCCACGGTCTCTTAGAGGAGATGAACTCTTGATTCTGTGGAGACTTCAAACATTGGAGACTTCAAAACATTTGACGAAGAATCTGAACTCCTTCATGAAAGTTTTCTCAATCAGGAAACTCCAACTCAGTATTTAAATCAAATCTTTTTTAAAACTCTACAGGACATTATAATGGACTTTTCGTTTTAGCCAAATTTCTGAGTCCTATTGCTCAGTCTGGAAGAAGAAATATCCTGCAAGGGTAATTTAGATTTGGCTTCACTTAACCATGTTAGGATTAGGTGGACCAGTTCCTTTAACATGTGGGGGTGGGGGTGGGGGAAAGGCAAGAGAAGAGGTGGAGAAGGATCTATCACATTGGCAAAATGCTCAAACATCCCTTTCCTTTTCCCAGCAATGGTCCAGAGTTTGTTTCAGATACAGTAGTTGTCTCATGCTGTCTGTGGTGATAATGTGACTAATCACCCTTCTGGGCTTCCTCTTGGAAGTCAGAAGTGAAAGATAATGTATCTCTTGTCACAGAAGTTGATATGTGATCTGAGGGGCTTTGAGCCAACTTGGAACACTCTTTGAAACTAGTAGCAAAATGAATTAAGACTGTTTGAGAGGGCCACAGAGGAAAGGTATAACCTGATGAAGCTTGGGCTGCACTTTACACAAGAAACGTCTTCTCGAGAAAGTTGCTTTAGTTTGGAAGTGTCCGATTAATCCCCTTAATGTGTAGATTTTCCCAGGTGACACAGAAGAAATAATGGCTTAGTGATAGATAAATGTTTTATCCTGTTTGTACCAATATCCACAGCTGTCACAGTTTGTCGCCTATGGCTAGTCATCATACATCTTTGGGAACCCAGACTCTTTAGTTAAAACATGTTCTGATTGTAATCTTTGATTGGCACTGATGAAGTATGGTAGACCAAAGGTGAAGAAAAATAAGCTTACTCAGTGTAGGAAACAAATCTGATGTCATTGGGTTGTGCACCTTTCTGGGTGGTTTTTGTTATTGTTGTTTTTTGTTTTCTTTGCTGTTGGGGGACACTGCTGCTACAGTGACTGGGAGGGATGTTAGTTTTAGTCTTGAGTCTGCCCCCCTTCTTAGCTGTCTGTTTTTCTCCCATGTTTCTCCTGTTCTCTGGCTCTCTTCATATTTCTTTGTCCTGAGCACATTCCTCCCAAGTTCCAACATCCCTTGCCAAACTTCTAAATAATCTCAAGTCTCCTGAGGCCCTAAACATATGGACTCCAACCCCTATTATAGAAATTTGACATAAAGATTAGGTAAAGAAAAATTACAGAACTTTCTAGAGAATCTTGAATTATGCCATATGGTATGACATTTTAGTAGGAATTATGTGACCATCGTACTGAAAATTTGAAGTGGTCCAAGTTATTATGTGTAGAATCCGTTTTTAATCCCTCGTAGGAATTGAGTGGTGTTTTTGCCCGTTTTATTTAAAGAGAAGGTTCTGTGAAATTTCTTTATTCATTTAATGAAGTAGGCATTCAAGCTAAGGGACAAAATAATATGTTGGTTTATTTTGTCTTCAGCCAAAGTGAACCGACATTGAAAAAAGTCATCCTTGATTCCTATTTTTTTTCAAGAAGTGCCATTTTAGCACCATAGATTATAAGTGATAAGTAGGATGGAAACACTAATCTGAATAAAGTCTGAATAATAGAATAAATTAGTTTCTTTTTATGTATTTTCATTTTTAATTAAATTAATCTGTGAGTATGGAAAAAAAATCAAATAGCGCTAAAAGTTTAACAACAAAACCAAATACTACCCCCTACTCCCACCCTGTATCCTTTCCCCCTTAAGTGACCAATTCCAATGCTTTAAGCCATTTCTTCTGGCATCTTACTCCATATTACTCAATAATATGCATGTACTGCTCATTCTTTTTCTTTCTTTTTTTTTTTTAAGAAGATGTTGGGGGTAGGAGTCCACCAATTTATTTATTTATTTTTGCTGTGTTGGGTCCTCGCCTCCGTGCAAAGGCCATCTCCAGTTGTGGCAAGCGGGGGCCACTCTTCATCATGGTGTGCGGGCCTCTCACTGTCATGGCATCTCTTGTTGTGGAGCACAGGACGCGCAGGCCCAGCGGCCGTGGCTCACGGGCCCAGCCGCTCCTCCGCATGCGGGATCCTCCCAGACCGGGGCACGAACCCGTGTCCCCTGCACCGGCAGGCGGACTCCCAACCACTGCGCCACCAGGGAAGCCCTATAGGTAACATTTTAAACTGATGAATCAAGAATGAGCAGTAGGGCTTCCCTGGTGGCGCAGTGGTTGGGAGTCCGCCTGCCGGTGCAGGGGACACGGGTTCGTGCCCCGGTCCGGGAGGATCCCGCATGTCGCGGAGCAGCTGGGCCCGTGAGCCACGGCCGCTGGGCCTGCGGAGCCTGTGCTCCGCAATGAGAGAGGCCACGACAGTGAGAGGCCTGCGTACCGCAAAAAAAAAAAATGTTACCTATAGACTTCCTATAGTGGTTGATTAGGATTATTTGAGCTCTTCTGCATGTTCCTCTCTCTCCTCTCTCTACTGACCTATTATCCCAATATGTGACATACTCATTCTACTAATAATACAAATCCTGAATATGAAAGCATTCATTAAAATCCCAGGCTCTGCACTCAGGTGCAAGGTGGCCTCATTTGTATGCACTATGCATTTTTAGCAAATGACTGGGTAATTCTGATGCAGGTGCCCACAGAAGATATTTGGAGAAAGTATGGCCTAGGGTTTCACTCTTGATTCTTCTCTAGGTGTCAGGTAATGCAGGATTTCCAGAATTGTGGAAGATTCAAAAGCATGGTCATTTGTAGGTAATGACTCAGGACTTCCACTTTAATGAAGAGATGAAATGAATCTGTAGACTGCATGCAAATTGTCTGTATATAGTTTTGCAGTTGTGGCTTATAAATAAGGTTGAAAATGGTTTGCTCCCCCTAAACATAACAAACATGTACTCCCCAAAATGGTTTGGCTAGGAAAGCATAAACTTTAACTTGACCTGTTAATCTAGTGATTTATAATGTTTAAGATGATGTTCTGAATTGCTTTCTAAATGTGTTTGCATTTGTTTAGGGGGCACAGCAGCTCCCAGTTGTGACAGCAGGGTGAGGAGGCAGAGCATAGGCTCAAAAAGTCAAGGTGCAGCCAGGCAGAGGGGCAGGCACAGGAGAGTGAGACCTCCACAGCCCAGGTTCAGGCAAATGGTTAGCGCCCGGGGTCTGAGATGAGTCAGGAGAGAACACTACGCCCGCAAGTCCAGGGAGACAAGTGTCAGATCCTCTTTAGCAAGTTCTGCTTACAAGGAGGCCTCTACCCCTTAGCTTGGGTTCCAGGGGCAGAGAGAGAAGTGGTTCTAGGTCACAGATGCTAGGTGGAATAAGTGTTCAGTGATTTAAAAAGAGACTGAGGCAGAAACCCAGCCTGAAAACATCATTCAATTTGGGTGAGAGCAGATGGGGTGGACTAGTACCCATTTCAGGTCCCAGGTATGTTTTTCCATGAACCAGATTTGGGGTATAACAGGAGAGCCTGGAGTGTGTTCAAGTGCTGCTAGTGCCTTAAAGGAAAAGCTTTGGAGATAGAGCTGCCAGGATATTTCTGACTACTTATTAGGCTTTTATGTTTGTTTGGAAGCTGAAACAGGGTTTATCAGTTAGCTTGTCCAGCTCCAAGGAGTTTGAGAAGGCAGGGGATGCCCATGACAAGGAGGTGTCAGGATAAACGTTCAAGAACACTTGGAGTGTCAGGAGCAATTCCAGATCCCCTCCTTTGGGTTGAGCATTACAATGCAAACTCCTGGTCTAGGCTAGTAAGAAAGGTGATCATGTACCAAGTACCTCCAAGGAGATGGGTAGGTAAAGGTCTTGAGACTGGTTGACCCCCTACTTTCTTTTGCTCTGATTGGTCTGGCAAGTGGGATGGGGCCATGGCTCTGGGTAGATAGGTAGATTTGGAGCAGCAGTGGGGGAATAGGACCAGGCAGAGTCAAAGGTTGACTTTATTAGATAATCAGACATTTCATCTACCCTCATTGTTATGAATCATAGGCTCTCCATTGGATTATTTCTTCTTTGTGTGTCAACTTAACACAAGGATTGCTTGGATTTTGAAATGAGGGGTGGATGGAAACTTACCATTCAGTTTTCCTTAGGTAAACATTCTAAGCAAGTAGCTGAAGGTGCCATGCCGTTGAATTCAGCAGAAGGTTCTGGTTTACTCAAGACAATGACCATTGTGAGGACACCCTGCCTAAAGCATATTGGAGAAAAGTCAGCTGGCGTTTTGCAGCCATCAGATTGATTACCAAGAATTCAGAGTCACTAAAATGAAAATGGCCACTGTGTTTATTTATAAAAGTACTTTGTTGGTCTTCTAAGTTGAAGTTGATGACAGATGTGTTTTTAGAGAAAAAGTACAAACTCTAGAAACATAAGCGTCTGCTCTTTCTCAGGCTTGCCTCCTAGGTTTATACTTCATTTTTTAACCCACACAAAGGGCTTTCTTTTTTCTACCTAATACCTGAAAATATGGGTGTAAATGACTAATATGGATTCTTGACAGTTTTACTGGAACAAAACTGGTGTTTTCAGGCTTTGATTGCTCAATCTGGCTGGCTCTGTGGGTGGTGTTGATTATCCCTTTTTTTTTGCTCCATAGTCCATATGGCATTACAGTCTACTAAGTGAACTTGCCTATTTAAGTGATGATGTACAGTGTTGCCCTGGGACCATAGAGTTCAGTTCTGTGACCCAAATGCGCTGCTGTACTTTGGTTTGTTTATCATGGTTATAAGAATTACTTCATGGAGGTAGACCTCAAGAATGTAAAAGTCAAAGCATTTGAGTCAGCGGTTCTCAAAGTGTAGTCCATGGACCCCTGGGAGTCCCAAAGACTGTTTCAGAGGGTTTATGAGTTCGAAATTATTTTTATCATAATTCTAAGATATTATTTTCCTTTTTGGGGGGGCTGTGTTCACATTTGCACTGATGGCGAGTAAAAGTGCTAGAGCCTTGGCACTGATCAAGGCAATGGCCCCAAAGTGGTCATTGTATTGGTCACCACTGTGTACTCTCAATTTTTAAAAAAGCCATTTTTAGTTAAAAATGTTCATGATGAAACTAACTATTATTTGTTTTTATTAAATCTGACCCTTGAATACACATCATTTTAACATGGGAAGTTAAAAAAGTCTGCTGAATATTGAAATATAGTGGATATCTAAATTAAAAACCACTTAGGTGTTTATTTGAATTGTGAGCGGAACCAACCACTTTTTTTCTTTTTGAGTTTTTGCTGACTTTATTGAAGTTTTTTTTAACATATTTATTGGAGTATAATTGCTTTACAATGGTGTGTTAGTTTCTGCTTTATAACAAAGTGAATCAGCTATACATATACATATATCCCCATATCTCCTCCCTCTTGCATCTCCCTCCCACCCTCCCTATCCCACCCCTCTAGGTGGTCACAAAGCACGAGCTGATCTCCCTGTGCTATGCGGCTGCTTCCCACTAGCTATCTATTTTACATTTGGTAGTGTATATATGTCCATGCCACTATATCACTTTGTCCCAGCTTACCCTTTCCCCTCCTCATGTCCTCAAGTCCATTCTCTACATCTGCGTCTTTTTATTCCTGTCCTGCCCCTAGGTTCTTCAGAACCATCTTTTTTTTTTTTAAGATTCCATATATATGTGTTAGCATACAGTATTTGTTTTTCTCTTTCTGACTTACTTCACTCTGTATGACAGACTCTAGGTCCATCCACCTCACTGCAAATAACTCAATTTTGTTTCTCTTTATGGCTGAATGATATTCCATTGTATATATGTGCCACATCTTCTATATCCATTCATCTGTCGATGGACACTTAGGTTGCTTCCATGTCCTGGCTATTGTAAATAGAGCTGCAATGAACATTGTGGTACATGACTCTTTTTGAATTATGGTTTTCTCAGGGTATATGCCCCGTAGTGGGATCGCTGGGTCGTATGGTAGTCCAATGACTTTTTTTTAATGGAACTCTATTTTCACTTGGGCATTTGGAAGACATCTTCTCGAAAAAAATTTGTGAGCATGTCAGTTTAAAGACATAAATGACAGTCTAAGTCACCAGTGATAAAAGTTTAGTTTTCATGTGAAAATTTGACTTTTGGAAAAATTTATTGCCCCTGTGAGCTTGACAGATTTTTTTATACTTAAAGACTTTTTCTGAATAGGTAAAAGATGATAATAAATGTTATTTCTTTTTGATATTTGATAATGAAATATACTAACATTTAGAAGATCTGCTTAAATCAATACTTCCCAAAGGACCAATGCATAGATTTAAAAAATCATGCGTGAGAAAAATTTCCACTGAAAGGACAAGATATGTTTTTTAATTCCATATTACAACCAACCTTTAAGATTTTTGAATTTTGGTATAATATCAAAGAATAGTATCCACAATTATATGAAATGGCTCTTAAAATCGACCTCTATCTTCCAACTACGTATCTGTGTAAAGCTGCATTTTCTTTATAAACTGCACCCGAAATAGCATTTTGCAATAAATTGAAAGAAGCAAATAGAAAAACCCAATATCCTCTATTAAGCCAAACATTAAAGAGATTTGCAAAAAGGTAGAACAGTGTCACCTTTCTCACTATTTTTTTGTTTTTGTTTTGGAATGTATAGTTATTTTTCATAAAAGTGTGTTATTTATGTTAACGTAGTGAATTTTTGTTATTTTAAAATGAACAGGTTTTAAAATTTCTCAGTTTTAATTTCTAATACAGTAAATATTGATAGATAGATATAACCCATGTAAACAAAAATTCTTTGGTAGGTTCATTAACCTTTAGAGTGTAAAAGGATCCTGAGGTTAAAAAGTCTGAAAACCATTGGTTTAAGCTATGTTTTCCACATATGGTCCAGATTAGGAATCCATATCTAGTTTAAATATAAAGCAAATCATTTTTAATTTTTTCCCCCCAGTTTTCTTAGCATTGCCATTGTCCTTTTGTTTCTGGATGTCTGTCCAGAAGTGCCCATAAGGAATCTTTGCTGGTCCCAATCTAGAGGCTTTCAGACTGGCACACTGTCACCCGGGAGCAGGCATCAGCCACGAGTCCCTCCTACCTGAAGGGCAAGAGAGGAGCTGGTATGCAGTCACAGACAATTGTCTTTGTCTTTCACATCTGGCTAACTACTTTATGAGGATAGATGCACAGCTAGCCGGGGCTATGGTCGCTGGCCTGAATGATTCTGTGTGTTAAACCTATCTTATCTGGAGACAGAATTGGAATTTGGAGGGGGTGTTTATGAGTTCATCATAAAGAATATCATCAATATAATGGACTATTAAATGGGCAATAAAACCTTAATTATGAAAAATCATGAAAACTTCTTGCTGGGATTCTAAGTGAGGAAGGCGGCTTACCCAGTGGTATTGCAGTTTATCAACAAAAGCTGTAATTATTTATTTATTTTTTAAAAAGACATTGTGGTAGACACTGGGAATATAGTGGTGAACAAAAGAGACAGTCCTTGACTGTAGATGTAAAACTTGTGTGCTCGTTGAGACAAATTTGAAGGTCACGAGTAACAGTGAAAATAGATTAATGAGGAAGCTGCTTCAAACCTTTCATACTTTCTAAAAATAACATCTTGTTGATATTATTATTTTAATTTCAATATCGGGGCAATGAGGGGCTAGAGATGGGTGTGAAATTCATGCTCTTTTGACCCCTGCCTCTTTGATACAGTGGAGGAGAGGCCCTGGGAAGGGTGCTGATCCTTCTGGCTGATCCCAGCCTGGTGTCCTTGCATGATCCTCAAAGCTCCTGCCTTGTTTTACTCTGTTTAAGTAGCTCCTTGGCCTAACCCAGTTCAGGGCTGTCACAGCCTCCCTTGTGGTCCCATGAGGTCCCACTGAAAGGGAGCTACAGAGTAAACATGGCCTTTCCTTGGATCCTTGTTTCTGCCATTACCACCTACAGAGGAATCTATCAGGGTTCTATTTGTTTACAACGTGTCACTTTTTTAAGGCCACCCAGAGGCAGGGATTGGGGGGCAAGTTTGCTAGGCAAAAAAAAAAAAAAAAAAAAGACAAGAAAGACATGGCTGAAATATTCCTCAACATATCCTACAAATACCCCTTTTAAAGTCATGGAAACCACATAGCCCACAGAGCATGCCTGGGGAATTTGTAGCCAGCTATGTTTTCAGAGGCTGTGGGAGATGGAGTTTTCCTACTATGGTATTTATAAATATTTTCGAAATACCAGACATTGGTAGGGTGACCTGGTTTACAGAACTGGAAAAGAGCCATGTTGAAGCCTAGAATTCTTGTTTTTCTATTGTAACATGTATAAAAGTTCTGAAAAAAATCAAGATAATCCTGAAAAAAATCAACAAAACCAACCAACCAACAGACACTGTCAGTGTGGTTTTGGAATCTATAAAAATTAAATCTTAAATTGAATTTGAAGAGCATATGATTTAATATAGTAATTATGGAGGGGAAGGCTTTGGGGAGTAGAATTGGTTGTTCAATTAAGGAATACTGATTGCTCAATATAAGGACTTGTTTAACCTAAAATTGTCATCAAGAAATTTGCAACAAGGAGGAAGGATTCTATAGCTGTAAATTCTTAGGATAGACATGCAGTAGTAAGTTGAAGTTGACTAGCATTTTCCAAATTGTTTTCCTCCTTATATTGTACCAGAATATGTCCAGGTGCCATGACAAAAGGGTTCTGTGGTCAAATAAGCTTGAGAAACCGTCTCCTATATTCTCCCTGTTGACTATTCATATGAATTACAGGATAAGAAAAGACCTGCAATAAAAAATCCTATTTAACTTTGTTTAACACAACCTTACTCATTTCTTGGCAGGAGTCTCATGTCATGGAACCCCTAGTTAACCTCTTATGAAACAGGATTCCACAAAGTACTAGTTTAGGAAATGGTATAGGAGATAATTGAATATCAATTACCTTGATACTTTTGATGGAGAGATTTGGCCAATCCAGAAAATCCTTCCAGTGGTCTGAAAGAAGGCTGAGGTAAATGTTGGCGTGTTGGTGTGAGGTAAATGTTGGTAAGGAATTGCCATTGTCTTTCACATCTGGCTAACTCCTTCATTGGAAAGATGGACAGCCAGCTGGGGGTATGACAATTTGCCTGCGGGATTCAGTGTGCTAGAAATCACAGCCAATTCTTATCCTTCCCTCTAGACCTCAGGTGGATTGTGGTTATGGCGCCCATCAATGCTGTTTTTTACAGAAAAAGCATTTTTAAAATGGTTGTACAGTGACCTACTATATCTGTGGGGTTGCCTCACGTATTCATAGTGAACACCAGCCTATGTGTGATCATGGAGCAAGGGAGCATGCCAGCATGTATTACCTTCTAGAGGGAGATGAAATGATTATCCCTACCAACCCCCAAACACACCCCTCCTTAGGAAAACAAACATTTGCAAGTTTATTTTATAAAATCCGCACAGAACTTATATAAATACATTGTGACAGAGGCTGTCATACTGCATATGTCAAGAAAGTGCTTTGAAATTTTATGCAAATACATGGGCGATGCATACACTACTGTGCACCCCAAAGACTACTCCATGTGTTCCTGGTGCCAAGGAAAACACAAATGTTCTCCAACTAATTCAGAGGAAAAGTCACCGCAGCCCTGTACCTTTCGCAGCCCTGTACCTTTCGCAGCCCTGTTCTCTGGGCCAGTGAAACATACTTTGAATGGCTAATCCTAAAGAGAGCAGGGTGGGGTTGAGGGTGCCAAAGGTTCATTTTTATCAGCAACTTTTATAGATTAAGTTCTGCAAGACACTTCAAGTACATTCACTTGTAAAATTTTCACAATAGCTTTGTAAGGAAAATGGCATTGTTTAGTAAATGCCATTCACTAAATAACCAAGACTCAGATTAAATAAACTGCCCAAGGTCACACATTTGTTAATTTATGGAGCTGGCTGGGATTTAAAATTAATTTGACCCTATGTATTCGTAAGGACTAAGCATTTAATGAGCACTTATTTGTGTACCAGACACTGAGCTAAAACCTTTACCTCCATCATCTTATTCTTTATATGAACTTGTGAGAGTGGGCACTGTTGTTTTTTTCTAATTTACAGATGAAGAAATTGAAACTTAGAGAAGTAAAGTAAATTGAGTGCAAAGTAGTATGGGATCAACCGGGGTGGGAGGGGGCCCTTAACCCCAGGATTTGTTCCTTTGAACCATGTGGGTTTCCAGTTTTCCTTCTAAATTTAGACTCTGGAAACTTCCCGTGTTTGTACTGAGCTTAGGCACAGAGAGGCAGTGAAGGTTCATGCCTTCATGAACTAGGATTTCATAAACATTTAAAAAGTCATTATTTTCCCCCAGATTTTTTTTTTTTGGCGGTACGTGGGCCTCTCACTGTTGTGGCCTCTCCCGTTGCGGAGCACAGGCTCCGGACGCGCAGGCTCAGCGGCCATGGCTCACGGGCCCAGCCACTCCGCGGCATGTGGGATCTTCCCAGACCAGGGCACGAACCTGTGTCCCCTGCATCGGCAGGCAGTCTCTCAACCACTGCGCCACCAGGGAAGCCCTTTCCCCCAGATTTTTGATTCATCACCCATTATCAGGAGGAATTTGGTATCATTTCCACATGCATGGATATTGTTAGTTCTACAACTCTAATAATAGATCAGATTTGGAGTTCTGAGAGACTGTTTCAGTGCAGAGACCTCACATCTAAGTATTCGATGAAGGAAATGGCCTCTTCATTAGGGTTTGCAGTCTTTTGCCCAAAACATTGGGATACATGTGTATCTGAGGCTCTCCTCCTTCATTCCTGTTACCCTTTGGAGTTAGGAATGTTTGTGAAGAGAATCATTTAAAATATTTGCTATGCACAGTTTTGGTGCAATACTGCTCCTTTCATTTGCAAGTGTTAAGAACTTCTCTGTTTTTGAAAGTAAAACTTATTAGACCCTTTGAGGACTATGGATTTTGTGGTTGCCCATAGCATATTTCATTAAATGAGGGCAACCATTTTCTAGGCAGAATTGATCCCAGAGAATGGGCCATTTGTGACTTCAAACTTAGTCTCCCTGGGAGGGTTTGCAAAAGAGGGAGTGAGACTTGAGCCTAAAGGCTACCTCAGGCTAAACCAGTTAGAAGGTCAGTGGATCATAGTCTTTGTCCTAAACCACTGGAAACATCTTCCCAGCACAAAAACACAAAATAGTCATTGCACATGAGTGTATGTTTTTGCACAAGATTTTTTTTTTTTTTTTTTTTTCGGTACGCCGGCCTCTCACTGCTGTGGCCTCTCCCGTTGCGGAGCACAGGCTCCAGACGCGCAGGCTCAGCAGCCAAGGCTCACGGGCCCAGCCGCTCCGCGGCATGTAGGATCTTCCCGGACCAGGGCACGAACCCGTGTCCCCTGCAGCAGCAGGCGGACTCTCAACCACTGCACCACCAGGGAAGCCCCACACAAGATGTATTTTAAGTAAAATGTACAACATAAATGTAAGTGTATTTTCCACCTTCGCAATTTTTGGAGGGGAGGTGGAAACATTTTGTTTTGGTGTCTCACTCACAGAGTCCCTGAACAGACCTTATCAGATAGTTACTTTGAACACATAAAATTTTATATCTTATGTAAAAATTAAGGGAAATCCTTCACTGCAAAGGCATTATCTATAATCTACACAATTGAGAATATGCCAGACACTCTTCAGATTAAAAATGTATTCAACCAATCTGAACTAGGAATGTTCTTGTCATGAGTTGGTCATATAGTTTGAGCTACTTGTTTATATCAGTTTTCTGACCTTGGCATCCAAACTTTAGTAGTTGATGAAGCTCTTTATACATAGCATAGATCAATTTAAAAAGTGACCTTCTAGATTTCCTGGTCAAAAAAGGGCTGGATTGGGGCTTCCCTGGTGGCGCAGTGGTTGAGAGTCCGCCTGCCGATGCAGGGGACACGGGTTCGCGCCCCGGTTTGGGAAGATCCCACATGCTGCGGAGTGGCTGGGTCCGTGCGCCATGGCTGCTGAGCCTGTGCGTCCGGAGCCTGTGCTCCGCAACGGGAGAGGCCACAACAGTGAGAGGCCCATGTAACGCAAAAAAAAAAAAAAAAAAAAAAAAAAAAAAAAAAAAAGGGCTGGATGTTCCACCTTCAGTATGTAAACTTTCACTTAATCTGCTTGTTTTCAAGACACTGCCATCATCCTCTAGTTGACCTGGTATAATAAAATGGTGGATATTTCTTTTTTTATTATTATTTTTTAAATTTTATTTTTGGGGCTTCCCTGGTGGCGCAGCGGTTGAGAGTTCGCCTGCCGATGCAGGGGACACGGGTTCGTGCCCCGGTCTGGGAAGATCCCACATGCCGCAGAGCGGTTGGGCCCGTGAGCCACGGCCACTGAGCCTGCGCCTCCAGAGCCTGTGCTCCGCAACGGGAGAGGCCACAACGGTGAGAGGCCCGCGTACCGCAAAAAAAAAAAAAAAAAAAAAAAAAAATTATTTTTGGCTGTGTGGGTCTTTGTTGCTGCCTGTGGGCCCCCTCTAGTTGCAGCGAGCAGGGGCCACTCCTCATTGCGGTGCACGGGCTTTCCACTGTGGTGCCCTCTCCCGTTGTCGAGCACTGGCTCTAGGCACGTGGGCTTCAGTAGTTGTGGCACACGGGCCCAGTAGTTGTGGCTCGCAGGCTCCAGAGCACAGACTCAGCAGTTGTGGCACATGGGCCTAGTTGCTCCACGGCATGTGGGATCCTCCCGGACCATGGCTCGAACCCCTGTCCCCGGCACTGGCAGGCGGACTCTTAACCACTGCACCACCAAGGAAGTCCCTGAAATGGTCGGTATTTCTGAAACACTGCCTCCCTGAGTCTTGGACATTTACTCCTCAAATATTCCTCTTCAGTACTGGTCTTTAAAGAGAGCCCCTGTGTGTGTGTTCTGAGTTGCTTGTCTCTGGTCCACTCACCGCTAAAGTCCTGACAGGTATTTTAAGTGGATCGGCCTTCCCCTGAATTCCAATCAAAGGTGGCCTTCCACTCTTCTGCCATTAGCTTCACAGGAACCATGGAAACTGTCCTTGGTTTTCACTGAAGCATTTAGGGTAGTTCCAGCAAGCCCCTGAACTTTTGTCCTAGCTATTGCCTGAACTGCTGTCTTTTCTGTATCATTTTCTGAAATAAGGTACTAATCGTGTTGCTCAGGTAGAACTTTTTTTCCATTCCTTTTACTAGGGTTAAGGATTTGACCTGTCCCATCTATTGTTCTTCATCCTTCTGAGATTAAAAACCTCGGGGGTTGCTAGGCATATTGTCGTATTGTTACAGAGCTGCTGTCCACGCAGACCTCGTACATGACCTGGTAAAGTGTTCACCCAGCTGCTGCCTCTCTGAGGTACCTACTCTCTTCTGGCTTCTCTGAAGCATGTTCTGGCCAGGACTATAAGACAATGCTTCTGAATGTCACCTAAGATTATTCCAGGAGAAGCTCGATTTAACATAATTCATTGTTTCTACAAGAGGCCAAACACTTCCTCTTTCTGCCTGGCCAATATATGAGTCCATTTGCCAGAGAATATACCTATGCTTTGTTTATAGGTGCTATTTTATACTAGATATTGCCCACACTGATCATCTTTCTAGGAAGATGGCCAGCCTTCCTAGAAAGTAATAGAGGAAATATCTCTTTTCTGTGCTGGACAAGATTCCATCTTCTCCCATGTCTGTCTGCCATTGTCCCCTCTGTTTGGCATTGCCACCATTTTTCCAGGCACTTTGATTCTCAGCCTGGCATAGATACTGCTTACCCCCTCTTGAATTACACAATACCACTAATATCCTGGAGGCCTCCAACGACAAGCAGTGTGGAGGGGAAGTGGGAAAGAAGGATCAATTCCATTTTCCTTTTTGTGTATTTTACTCAATTATAGGAATCCCAAATCAGTGGGCCTGTACTTGAATAATTCACAGTTCTTTTAGGCTTTACTTTCAGCATCTTTCTTCCCCAGGACCAACATGGACATCCATGGCAGTGGACTTGGGATGACTTGAGTGACAGATGCCAAGCTATGTTTACAGTAATACCTTCCTTCTGTAACTAGGGGATTCTGTTGTGCTGCATCTCTTCCTCCCTTAAGATGGGGTTTGCTATCACAAGAAGACAAACAGGTGAACCTCTCTTTTTCACTGGACTTGCCCAAACATGTCAGAACACGAGCTGGGAGCCCTCCATCACAGCTGTTTCCAACAGCTTGTACGCATTTCCTTCGATCATATTGGGCCTAGATTGCTGTTATCCCAAAAGCTTGCCAAGATTGAGTTACAGCCTGATTGTCTCAAAACACAAACTTAGAATTGGTTGACAAGACCAGTACCCAGGGGGCATCACTAGTTTGAATGAATAGTTCCAGTAACCTCTAGTCTCCCTGGACAGTGTCCCCTGATGGAGGCCAGAGTGTTTATTGGACTCCATGATTATTGTACTCATGGCATTTTAGATTTTGTTAGAATTTTAGGGAAATTTGTATCACTTGATACAAAGTAGAGAACTGCACATAGTAATGATATTGAATGGAGATTCTGAAAATTTTCATTTAAAGACCACAGTGTCTAACGTTACAGACACTCAAATGTGTGTTGCATGGATGAACAAAAGCCAAAATGCTGTGCCTCATCAATTGCTATTCAGAAATTAAAACAAAGTTTAAATGTAATCTTATTTTTCTGTAGTGTGTTCAGTCATACTATATTTATGAAATATCTCAAAGACTTCTAAGTCTCATTTTGTCAATACAATAAGGGGATCCAAATTTATCTTAATTAAGATTAGTTTATTTCAAGGCAACAGATATTTTGGGGCCTTAGGAAACATTACTGGAGCACAAACTTTTTTGAGTTATTCCAGTTTTAACTGTCAACCCAACAAGTAGGTGTTTAACTGAAAACCAAACACTTCTGACGTTACTGTGGTCTCGCTGTGGAGCTGGGAAGACAGAAGTACTTGAGAAAGACAGAAGTACTTGAGAAAGTCAGAAGAAAGATGAACATAGCTTCTACCCTCAGTGAACTCTCAACCCAGTTTGGGCAAATGATGCCAAAATCCAAACGAAAGATTGTGGAAACAAAATAAAACAATATACGAAGCATGTGGTATCCATAAAGTATTTCTGGTGGCCAAAACTTAAAGGTCAACGGAAAGGTTTTAGAGGAGCAGTCCATCAGCAATGCTTGGGTTTCTGTCTGTGGGTCAGTATTTCTAGAGACGCTTGCGTCCGTCAGAGGCTTTCGTATGGCTTCCTCCTTATTGCATATCCAGCTTTGCTGCGGTGTAGACAGCCTGGGGAACGTGAAAAATGCCCTTTCTCCTGCACAATGGTGTTATTTCCTTCCTTTCAGGAATGGCTCATAACTCACAGGAGGTGTGAGTTCTGAATGATCGTGCTTTTCATCTCCCTGGAGTTGGGCCAGACTGTAGATAAAGCGTTTGACGTGTCAGCAGTAGGCTTGTAACAGCTTTGACTACCTACGTGATGATGAAAGGCTGAACTCTGATAAAAATGGCAAGAAAAGGAAAAGGGCTCCTTTTCTTTCTTTCTTTTGCTGTTTTTTTTTTTTCTTTGGATGGCAGTTGAGAAATGTCCTACCGGGGTGGTCTGGGAGGTCTCTGGGAATCTGAAACATCAGGAGGGTGTTCTCCTGTGGATTTGTTTGTTTATTTATTGATTGTTTCAGAGAGGGAACCCCCATGCTTGCCAGTAAGGCAGGGCCAGATTCTCAGGGCCCTTATCAGCAAGTCCTACCTCTTTGCTCACTGAGCCCTGGAAAGAGGCATCGCATCCTTCAGGGCAGATCACTTCTGCTCCCAACTGTCCCTCAGCCTTCAGTACCTACCTGCAGACACCAAACGAACCAGGGCTGGCAAATCTGCTCTAATTCCCAGGGCTTTCTTTCCTTATCCCTCATGTTTCAGGGCATTTGCTCAGAGATCTCGGTCCTCTAGGGTGGTCTTATCTTCCTGCTTCTATAATCGACAAAGAAAGGAGTAAAATATTTGTGGAAACCCCCAACCAGTTGGAATTTGCCTCTGACAGTATTCCAGTCTTATCAGTGACTTGTGTGTCTGTCTGCGTGGAAAGCTGTGTTTGGGGAAGAGGAAGAAGTTTGAAATTTTCTTTTTCAACGCAGGAACATTAAAAACAAACAAACAAACAAACAAAACAAAGCCCTGCCATTCAGCTAAGTGACAAGAAAGAGCTAAGAACAAGGACTCAAAGAGGAAGACATGAATTTTACCTTTAAATATGAGGCTTAAGCAAACACAAAACGGAAACCCCCTTTGAAAACGGTGTTAGTGAAGAAATAATAAACACATTTACACCACCTATTTATTTATGACTCTAATATTTATTTCACAAAATTATGACCTTTGACTCCGCCTCCGTGGGCCCTTGAAGTCCACTGCTGTCTCCACAGCTGGGCTGGGCCTGCTCACCTGGGCAGCTGCTGAAAATAAGCCTTGAGCTGGCAGCAGGGGTGGCCTGGCTGTGGTACCACACAACCCACCACCCCCACCCAGCTGAGGCCATGCAGGAGTTTCTCTGTAATTCCCTGCAAGTATCTCTGGATAGGATGAACACAGTCAAACTCTCTGGGAGTCATCTGTCTGGCCATCAGAGGACACTCAAGTTCCTGCAGGGCTCACTGGCATGGACCAGAGGGTGACATGTCATACAATTTGGTGGGAACTTCAGTTTAAGGGCCCTGAAGAGACCTGTTGGCAAACAGGGTGGGTGTCCTCCTTCCTTAACACCAAAAAGTTGCTTCTGGGGCTTCCCTGGTGGCACAGTGGTTGAGAGTCTGCCTGCCGATGCAGGGGATGCGGGTTCGTGCCCCGGCCTGGGAAGATCCCACATGCCGCGGAGCGGCTGGACCCGTGAGCCATGGCCGCTGAGCCTGTGCGTCCGGAGCCTGTGCTCCGCAACGCGAGAGGCCACAACAGTGAGAGGCCCGCGTACTGCAAAAAAAAAAAAAAAAGAAAAAAAAGTTGCTCCTGAAGACGTCCAGCAGCACTTACGATCGCGGCCTGTGACAACAAGGAGAGAGTGAATAAGGTGAGAAAATCAAATTGTCTGGATTGGATGTCACCTTCAAAGGTGACCTTCAAAGGTAGAATGAAATAACTAGAGATGAGCATAGGAAGAAGAACACACAGGAAGTGATGAACTTGTTCAGTTCAACAATCATATGACCGGGGTTTAAATTGAGATTCCTGGCTTTCTTTTCCTTTCTGAAAAACATGGGAAAAACTGGCTTGTTCAGTGAGGGAAAGGCTGATAGAACAGGTTATTCTAGTGTGTTGTAGTGACATTAGACCTGGAATATTACATCTGGGACTGTACAGTGAAATTAAATGTCATTTCTTTAATAATAATTTTGTTAGGCAGAATAATGGCTCCCTGACTGCCAAGATGTCCACATCCTAATCTCCCAAACCTGTGACTGTCACATTATATGGTCAAAGGGATTTTGTGGATATGATTAAGGATTTTGAGATGGGGAGATTATCCTGGATTATCTGGATGGGCCCTTTTTACAGGCCTCCTTATAAAAGGGAAGCAGGAGGGTCAGAGTCAGAGGAGATGTGGTAACAGAAGCAAGGGCCAGGGTCAGAGAGAGATTTGAAGATGCTACACTGACGGCTTTGGTGACGGAGAAGGGAGGCCATGAGCCAAGGAAGGCAGGCAGCGCCTAGAAGCCAGAAGAGACGAGGAAACAGATTCTTCCCTAGAGTCTATAGACGGAATGCAACCCTGCCGGCGCTTTGATTTCAGCCCAGTGAAATTGATTTCAGACTTCTGACCTCCAGAATTGTGAGATTATAAATGTGTGCTGTTTTAAGTCACTAAGTCTGTATGGTAATTTGTTACAGCATCAGTAGGAAACCAAAACAACAATATGAACAACAATACAATTGGACTTAGAAACATTAATTGATGGGAAAAATAAAAGGAATTTGGCTCAGGCCGATTCTTAAAGAAGGTCTTGATTTTCTGACTGTGAAGGAAAAAAAAGGTTTTTGTTTTTATCAGCCCAGTGGGCACCTCTCAGGGGTCATTGTTTGCACAAGATTTTCATGGGACAAAATAAATGTCTTGGCCAAGCTTTGCTGACATATCCTTGACTCTCTGTGTAGAATCGAAGTTGAGTTTTGTTTTATGACTTGGAAACAAAAACCCATGCATAGCATAATGTTCAGCTTCTCGGGCTAGAACGTCTCCAGGATCCACACAGATGGTGATGATAAAGGCTGAGTCGGACTCAGCACAGATGCCTTGGAGAAGCACAATTCAACCCCATCCATCACAGTCTCCCATTCCTTCCCTCCTGCCCTCTTCCTCCACAAGCCTGAATAAAATTGGCCTTCAGCTACCAGAGAGGTGAAATGGGGCCCGATTCTTCTCTCAGAGAGAACTCCTCCACCTGAAAAATGTTCTCCATCATTCAGAACACGTGTCTTGATCACATGTTACAAGCTATGATGTGTACTAGCTGCTGGAGAAACTCACAAGAGAAATAAGCCTTAATCCCTGCTTGCTGGAAGCTCCTGTTAGTGAGGCATTTGCAAAATGCAGTGCCTTGGACAGCAGCATCCAGCTCAGCTGGGAAAGTTATTAAAAATGCAGATTCCTGGACTGTGGCTTGCAAAAACATTGGTCTAGTGCAGTCGTTCTCAACTGGAATTGATTTTGTCCCCCAGGGACATTTGGCAGTGTCTGGAGACGTTCCTGTTTATAACAACCAGGGGATGAAGGGAGATACTGGCATCTAGTGAACAGAGGCCAGGGATGTTGCTAAACATCCTACGATGCACACAATGGCCTCCTGAAACAACGACTTATCTGACTCAAAACATCAATAATGCCAAGGTTGAAAAGCCATAGTCTAGTGGGTAAGTCTCACAACCTCCCACACAAATTATTATGCCATGTGGTGTATACATACATGCCTATGTAGTGTGTGTGTATCTATGTATACCTTTCTCTTTCTCTCTCTCTCCCATCATAGTGGGCTTATCACCCACTCTAATTTGCAGTTGACCTCTCTGCCTTTGTCCACTCTACTTCTGCTCCCTCAGCCTCACAGCTCTCCTGCTGCCTCTCTTCTGCTTGGATTTCCTGTTCTGCACTGGCCAAGAACAGGGGAAGCCAAATACCAAGTCCTTTACCCCTGGAGTAATTGTCATGCTCCGCAACTTTACCAAAATAAATTTCCAGGTTGAAGAGAGGCATGGATACGGACATCCATTTCTTTGGGGAAAGATTTTTGACCGAACCTGGAATTCAGAGGTGGTACTCTGCTCACAAGGCAGCTTTATACCACTGGCTATTATGATGTCCGAGTTATGGGTCACACACGAACTCTTTGCACCCAAGATGTATTTCTCCGCTACACTAACCCCTCCAGTTTTTCTCTCCCGTTTTCCCCATGTTTATCTAGAATCAATGGAGAAGTCCATTTTCTTCAAGCAACTGCACATTGGGAAAAAACTTCTCCAGAATGTGGTTGAGTGTAGCTGATTGGTTGTAACCAGTTAGCAATGCACTGCTGTGCTTCCCCCCGCCTCCCATTAGGGGCCCACACTCTGTTTCCCGGTCAAGGGATGAGTGCCATGTCACATGCTACAGAAAGGTTTCCAGCCCCCAATTCTCAGCAGCCCTCAGGGGTGGGAGAAGCATCCTGCATGCACATGGCTGTGGTTTTATCATCTTGCACTCATCACTATATTCAGGAAGATAGATTTTTTTTTTTTATTACACAACAGAACTCTTGCTCTAGGGTAAACTTTGACACAGAGCAATTGTGTTCTTGACTAAATCAGCTAAAACAAAAATAAGAAAATAGACCTGGAACAAGTTTCATGTCTTTCTTTTAAAAACAGCTACTTTTGGAGAAGCACCCACATATGTAATTAGAACAAAGGACCACTTGCCTTCTCAAGGAGTGGCAAATGGTGAAAATTGTATCTCACCAGTATGGTGGAAGTTCCTAGCTTGCCTTTTCTTGTTGACCAGATGGGAATAGTCATTAGTCCCTATGCATTTTAACCATTTAGAAATTTTCAAACATTTGACAAAAACATGGGATACTAAGAATCCTACCAGCTTTACAAATTGAAGTTGAGTGTTGCTTTTTGAAGTATCAGCACCAACATTTAATTGGTACCCAAAATATTCAAAACCCAAGGAGATACAAAGGTAAGGGGATGCCAACAGCCCTGAACTCTGCCATCTGATCAGCACCCTGTAGTTAAAGTGCTCTGAAAAATTCATCTGGATTCTGGAGCTCATTCTGTGTGGCGGCTTTTCATTTCGTTCAACGAATTTTTACTGAGATGCTTCCTTGAGCCCATTACTCTCTTTTTTTTGCGGTATGCGGGCCTCTCACTGTTATGGCCTCTCGCGTTGCGGAGCACAGGCTCTGGACGCGCAGGCTCAGCGGCCATGGCTCACGGGCCCAGCCACTCCGCGGTATGTGGGATCTTCCCGGACCGGGGCACGAACCCGTGTCCCCTGTGTCGGCAGGCAGACTCTCAACCACTGCACCACCAGGGAAGCCCCCATTACTCTCTTGAAAGATATTAGGCTCAAAGGACTGGTTCCTGCCCATACCATAGTCTAGCTTAGAGGCAAAACCAGTGTTGTCTCTCAGGGTTAAACGTTTATGTATGTGTCAAAAATACAGGAGTACAGATGAGAAATGAAGAGGTATGGGAAGATGGAGGAGGTTACTGGGAAATGAAGGCATCTAGAAGACTTCACAGATGAGAAGAGGTGTGAAATAGACCTTGAGTGAAGCCCGATTTCCATAGGGGTTAATGATGTGGGAGACAGGGAAAGAGGCATGTAGAAAGAAGATAGAAGGCATAAGATGTGCTTGGGGACAGGAAAGAAACAAGATACACAGGAACCCTCTCTGTGTTGGTGTTGGGAGGAAAGGAGATGGGAGAGAAGATTATGGGGTATCTTGACAAAGTAGCCTAACTGCAGTAACGAAGAACTAATGCATCTGCGTGTTTTAACAAAATAAAATTTATTTCTTGCTCATTTAACAGTTCCTTGCATGTGTTTAGTGGGTAGATTTCCATATGGTGACTCAGAGAAGCAGGCTCTTTCACTTTGTTGCAAGGTTCTTGCTGCTCTCACCATTCAGCTGGCTCTCCTTCCAGTTGGGAGAGAAAGTGAGAGCATGGTGCTTTGAATGGGAGAGATTTTTATGAGTCAGGTCTGGAAGTGTTTTACATTATTTCCATCTACCTCCCGTTGACCACCCCTAGCTGCAAGGGAGTCTGAGGAATGTAGGTGGGCTCTGTGTCAGGAGAAAAAGAATTCTACACATACATACTCACTTCTACATTGACTTTTAGCTTAAGTGGGCTGAACTTCCTCCTGAATGCAGTGGTAAGTCATCTTCCAGCTTAGCATGGGGGCACGCTCCATAAAGAATGATTTTTGTATGTTATATTCACTGCTGTATCCCCAACATATGGTGGACCTTGAATAAATCTTTGATCAAAGAATGAAACAATGGTTGGATGCTGGAAAGGAGTCTTGGAGATATTGAACCTCCCAGGATGGTTTAGTGCAGGAGAGTTGAGGCAGGGAAGCCAATTAGAAAGCGATGGCGATAATCTGATAGAGCCTGAGTTAGTGCGGTTACAATAGGAATTAGTACATTTTCAGAACCAGAAATATTTATTTCTGCTATTTTAACTTTCTTAGTTTACAGCAGAGCCCCAGCTTATAGTTTAACCAGAGTCCCTGCTGAGTTGAAATCACAGAAGCAGGTTGTGAGCCGAAAGGGCCTGGGACTTTCTTTGGAGGTATTAATTGGAATGCAGCCTTGGGACTTGGGCTATGCTACAATACTGCAACCCAAACAAAATAAAACCTGACCAAATCAGCAAACCCAGATTGGAGTTCAAGTTACTTTAACAGACTCTTGGGAAACACAAACTGCAGTTGTATTATGTATGCAAAATTCGCTCTTTGACCTCATTGTAAGGAAAATTACTGGAGTACACACAGTCTTTGGCCAGCTTTCCAGTGTGTTGGACAAGTTAACGGCTATGCAGTTATGCAATATTTTTCTTAAATTTTAATTTTAAAATATGGTTGAAAAATAGATGCTTATCCAACAAGAACAGAGAATATCCATGAAAAGAATACATTCTCTGTGCACCTAAGAGAAGCTGACACCCAGGCAACCTCTTGTGGCCCAAGGCTTCATGATTTTAGGAAGTTGCTGGCAGATGAACTTCTTTGAAATTAAAAGCTAAAGAGAGCATTCTGTCCTCCCTCTAGATTTGACTTTTGTGGTTTATGTATAAGCTGGGGCAGACCTCACAGTAGGACCTAGACTCAGGTTATGCGCCTCTGAAGTCTGGTGAAAGGCCAGACTTCAGGATTATGCAGAGTTGAGTGAGGAACCTCACTGAGAACAGCCAGGGATTCCTAGGAGATTTTAGCGATTCTTGCTGATCTGGAAATAATGTAAAAACAACAGAAGAGCTTTTTGTGGTATTTTCGTGTGTTTTCTATTGGTTTGGGGAAGAAGCCAACATTAAAGTGGCTTAAAAATAATAAATATTTAAAAAGACATAACGTGCCCTACCCTTTTCATCCATTCCTACCAAAAAATAAACTATCATGATGAAAATGGTAAGAACAGGAAGGGAAAGTAGAAACAACAGGCGACAGTAGTATGCTAGGACGGGAAGGATCCAGACGGCTAATGTCTGGTGTTAATACAGAAAGTGCTGGAGAAGGTGTGAGGAAACGCCACGAGGGAATCTTTCCCTTGTGAGGCCCAGGACTCTTTGAAGCGTGAGCTCCTCATTTCCTGAGGTCTCTCGAGATAAAAATTCCAGGCTTGAGACAATGGGTACTTTTTAGGATCTACTAGTTTGGTTTCTAGCTCAAATCCTAGAGAAGCTAATTCATTGAAATTCCATTTGCCTAGTGATCTATCTACCAAATTTACTGATTTTTCTAAAGAAAAAACCTTAATTATTCCCAAATTTGATAGCAATTCATAGTGCACAGGATAGTTTTCACACGAGCCTTGCAAAGTTATTGGATGTAAATTGGCTGGAAAGCACTTTTTTTTTTTTTTTTTTTTTTTCTGCTCCAGCTTTCTGAAGATTCAGTTACAAGTTGCTGAGGCTGGAAAAACAGGCGTCCCTGCTGAGGGATAGGGAAGGGGGAGTTGGTATGCTCATCTTCACATGCTGGAGAGGCGAGAGATGCTGACGGGCAGAGAAGGAGGGATGCTGAGGAGGAGAAGAAAGGAATGGATGTCAGAGGTGATAGATGCTGGAGGACAGAAAGGGTCAAGGATGAGGGGCAGGGAAAGAATTGAAGGCTCTAGAACATCTTCCAAGGCTGCTAAAGCTCTGCCAGTCCTTCTAATATCGATAATCATAAACCTTCTACTTACTTGATCGAAACAGGTTTGGTTAGCTGGGCAACTTCAGTGGAATGGTTCTTCCGAACACTGGCTTTCAGTATATCCGTTTTCAGCAGATTGGCTAACTTCCCCAAGTCCGAGCCTTGCTGAGCCACTCTAGCAACACCTTTAAGGTGTGGCCAAGAGGGAAGCCTTCATGGAGGAAGCTGTCAGCAGGACAGAAGAGGACACATCTCAGTAAAACCCCAATAGTTGCTTTGTTGCATTGGGCTTGGAAAGAGAGCCCAACTTGTTTGGGTTTGCCTGAGACTTCCCTGGTTTTAGTATTGAAAGCCTCAAATCTCAGGCAAACTGAGATGGTTGGCTGGTCTTAAGAAGGAAAAAGATAAAGAAAGGTGGTGGTGACTGGGGAGAGGTGATGCTGAGGCCATCTCTTTAGGGGTGGTCGGTCTTCTCACGGGTATCATTCATGGGGCTTACAGGGAAGATCAGAGGATGCCTGGGGACAATTGCATAGATCTAAGCAGTCACCCCAGTGACCCAGCACCAGGAAAGGCCTAGGTTTGTTCCAGATATCTTGGTTAGACAATATATATATGCAAGTACTTTTCTAAATGTGCTTTTTTCTCTTTCTCTTTTCTTCAGGGAGGCAGGACACAGTGCGTGAGAGAAGTCTGTCCCATTCTCTCCTGTCCTCAGCACCTTAGCCACATTCCCCCAGGACAGTGCTGCCCCAAATGTTTGGGTGAGTGACTGTTTTCAGGTCAAAGAACAATGTAATTTATTCTTGGAGTTTCTGCTGAGAGTCGTCATCCACTTTGTTATCTTGAGGTTCTCAAATTGTGCTATTTCGTGGCTTCTTAGAGACAATGCCTTCTTCTGATTACCCGAGTGTAAGGTGTGTACAGAGTTTGTCTCTCTTCTGGGCCTCCACGGAGCTTTCTTTTCTCTTGTCTTCCCATGTATCTGTAAACCTGGTACACTGGACGACCTGGGATAATAGCCCCTTGTGGGGAGAACAGTATTGAAGAAACCATCTTTAATTGGACATATGATGATTAGTAGGAACATATTTTTGTGGGGAGAACAGTATTGGGAAACAATCTTTAACTGGGCATCTGACACTTAGTAGGAATGTATTTTAAAGGCATGTGAAGTAAACACACGTGGAGGAATATAGTGTAATTGAGTTGGCCAAAAAGTTCGTTTGTTTTTTTCTATATGATGGCTCTAGTAGTGCTTAGTTGTCTTTAACTTCATTCGAAAATTTTTGTTAGATTGTATTGTGACAGCTGTCATATCAGCGTGCATTTAAAAAAAAATCTTATCAAAACTGGTGAATTTTTGTATAGCCATTTTAATATTGAAGATAGAAGAAAAAAGCAACATTTTTGGCATATTATGCTTTATTGTTTCAAAAAAGGTAAAAACACAACTGAAACGCAAAAAAAAAGATTTGTGCAGTGTATGGAGAAAGTGCTGTAACATGAACGTGTCAAAAGTGGTTCGTGAAGTTTTATGCTGGAGATGTCTTGCTGGACGATGCTCCACAGTAGGGTAGACCAGTTGAAGTTGATAGCGATCAAACTGAGAAATTGAAAACAATCAATGTTATACCACGCGGGAGATAGAGGACATACTCAAAATATCCAAATCAAGCACTGAAAGTCATTTGCACCAGCTTGGTTATGTTCATCGCTTTGATGTTTGGGTTCCACATAAGGTAAGCGAAAAAAACCTTCTTGACTGTATTTCCGCATGTGATTCTCTACTTAAATGTAATGAAAATGTTCCATTTTTAAAACAAATTGTGACGGGCAATGAAAAGTGGATACTGTACAATAATGTGGGATGGAAGAGATCATGGGGCAAGCGAAGTGAACCACCACCAACCACACCAAAGGCTGGTTTTCATCCAAAGAAGGTGATGAAGGTTATGTATATGGTGAGATTGGAAGGGAGTGCTGTATTATGAGCTCCTTCCGTAAAACCCAACAATTAATTCCAACAAGTACTACTCCCAGTTAGACCAACTGAAAGCAGCACTCGGTGAAAAGCGTCTGGAATTAGTCAACAGAAAACGCATGATCTTCCATCAGGATAACGCAAGACTGCATGTTTCTTTGATGACCAGGCAAAAACTGTTACAGCTTGGCTGGGAAGTTCTGATTCATCCACTGTATTCACCAGACATTGCATCTTCAGATTTCCATTTATTTCAGTCTTTACAAAATTCCCTTAATGGAAAAAATTTCAGTTCCCTGGAAGACACCTGGAACAGTTCTTTGCTCAAAAAGATAAAAAGTTTTGGGAAGATGGAATTATGAAGTTGCCTGAAAAATGGCAGAAGGTAGTGGAACAAAACGGTGAATACGTTGTTCAATAAAGTTCTTGGTGAAAATGAAAAATGTGTCTTTTATTTTTACTTTAAAAACGAAGGAACTTTTTGGCCAACCCAATACTTCTAGAGGCAAAAACAAGCAGGAGGATAACATGCCAAAAACGAGAGGTTTGGAAGGGAATAATGAATAATAGTCAATAAAAAAGGAGGATTGGCTGTTACTTTTTGAGCAATTACTATGTGCTAGGCACCATGTGAAAACACTGTATATACTTTTTCTCATTTAATTTTCTCAAGAGGCTGTGACATACAGGTGCTAAGTATAGAATTCTGATGTGTACTGTAGGTGCCATTCTTAGTTTTATTATACTGAGAAGGAAGTAGATTCCTAGAAGGTAGCACAGCTATTGAGCTATGAAGTTGACACCTGTACATGAGTCTCTGTGATTCTTGAGCCCACACTCAGCTTCCCTGGTGACATGGAGAGCTGCACGAATGTTACCAACTGAAAGGAGACAACCCATGATGGAGAGTCTCTAGAGCATGACACTCTTTGGCTTTTGTTTAAACTTTATGTCAGCTTCTTCCATGTGATCCTTAGGTCCTTGAGTTAGTTGAGGTCAGACTCTTTAAGATTCAAATAAAAGTAGCTTGATCCATCACATGAATACAATAGACTATCCAGCATCCCCGCCAGAATCTCCAGGGATCCTTGGGGGATGGCTTATATTTTCTCTAGTCACCACTGGCTTTGTGTTTCTGCTTCTGCTGTTTTCTCTCTCTTTGTTCCCTTTCTCTTTCCTCTATTCTCTCCTCCCCCTCCCCCTTCCCTCCTCCTCTTCCTCTTCCTTCTTCAACATCATTTTGTCCTTTCAGGGACAGCCCCCCTCTAGTCTTTTCACATTCTATCGTTCTATTGAGTCAAGGCTTGCGTAGCAGATTTCACTGAAGGTTTACCGTCAATGGGGATGATTACTTTTCAGGGAAGCACAGTGAATAACATAAAATGAACTATTAAGCTCCCTTTGTTCTTAAAAGGTCTTAGCTATTTTGCCTTCCGGAAAATTTCACTGTTTGCCTCTTTTGTTTGGGCTCCAGTCTCCTTTCCTTACTGTCCACACTTTTTCCTTGAATATCTGTCTTTTCTTTTATAGCTTGCTTTCCCCAATTCCAAAACATCTGCTCATTTATTTTCCTCCTTCCCAGCTTCTCATGGCCATACCTTGAAGCCTTATCTTTCTACAACCAAATTGGCAAATAAAAGTATCTTGTTAAACTAAGGCAGTTTTCTCCTCTTTGGAGGATTCTGCTGCTAATTCTTCATCTAACAATGTTTGCCTTCCTGCTGTGTATACACACACACACACACCCCTACTTTTAAAGTAAATACAAAGGTATTCTAAGAACAAAGCAAAATTGTTTAGACATGGCTGACTAAAGGCATTTCCACTGATTTGTGTGCTTCTTGGGTTGCCAGCTTGTTCTTGTGCCCCTGGGATAGAATTAGCCAGTTGGCTGTTGTTGAAATTCTCATGCTGTGGGTCATGGTGGAAGCAGTGTCCTGTCTAAGTGGGAAAGTCATCACAGAGGAGGTGTCGTTTGGGGCCTGGCCTTGAAGATAAGTAGGCTTGATTAATGCTTTGAAGCTGGTATCATGGATATTCTGAGTCAAGTCAGAGGTTTCTCACATGAACAATGGCTGTTGTATTGAATGCAGATTTTTCTGTCTGTTCGTGGTCATAAGACAGACTACAAAAGGAACGTCGAGTCTTAGGAAACTTGAAAGTCATAATTCTTCCAAATGAGACCTTTTACAGTTGGGCTAAGCCCCTGTAGAACAATGTGGAAATGGCTTAAATTAGGCTATGCATGGAGTCTCTGAACCATTGTTTTGAATGTTTTATCTTATTTTGAGCCATGATGACTTTGGGATTAAAGTAAGATTGTATGTTTTTTGAAAGTAAAAAGAAACATACCCACACAACAGAAGACAGAAAGGAATAAAAAGGAAACAGAGGGATGCTTACTAGATGCTGAAATCTTAGACTAATTAGACTATTGGCTCGTTGGACACTGATTTGCTGTTCAATTCTCCCTTGACCGAGATTCATTCACACAACATAACGTACCTCTGCCTTTTGTATGACAACATTCTTTTCCTCTCTTTTCTCATTTTCAACGATAGCCTCATCAGAGGTTTGTGTACACAAAGTGCCCAGTGCACCTCTTATTTATTTATTTGTTTTTGGCTGCGCTGAGCCACATGCGGGATCTTAGTTCCCTGACCAGGGACTGAACCCACGCGTGCTCCCTGCAGTGGAAACGTGGAGTCTTAACCACTGGACCGCTGGGGAAGTCCCCCAGTGCACCTCTTAGGGTGACACAGCCCAGGATCATATTTGAATTATACCACCTCTAATAATTATAACACTTATCATCTGCCACCTATTGGGTGTGTTTAACGAGTACCAGGCTCCGTGCTAAGAGCTTTACACCAATATTTTTAGGTAAAATTTACATTTTCTAGAGGGATAATTCAAGCCATTGGTCACATTTGTTCAGGGGGATAAACTCATTGAAGAGTCTTTTTGTTCAGCAGTCTACTGATGTATCAATCTACCAGTCCAACCATCTATAAAAGATAGGAAAAAGGCAAACCAGGTTATCACAATTTGAAAATACTCAGTTGAAGTGGAGCTATTTTTAATTCTTAAAAGACAGAAATGTCTCTCTGATTTGAACAATTCTAATTCTGAGAATAGCATTTAGCATGTGCTCATAGGTATTCCAGCATTTCATTGGGCCTCCTAATAAATAGAGATTGCTTTTAACCTTTTTACAGGAAGAGTGTGGGTATAAATCTGATGAGTGATGATTAATCTTTGACTTCTCAACTTAGTCCTTAATTGAAGTAATATTTCAGGGATGTTTTATGTGATCCAGGGAGTAGAGACTCAAATACTGAAAGAAAGGAGGATATTGGATTGTACCCTTTATTCGGGGTTGCTTTTTTGGTCCTTCGGGTCCCCAATCAAATCCTCATGTCAGGGGAAACCAAGGTAATTCTACAAGCGGTGTGATGCCTGTGGAAGGTTGGACCCTGGGGGAGTTAGAGTCTGCCTCTCTGTGCTCTGAGTTAGCGTCCCCCTTTATGCTAATGGACTTATCATTTCTTCAACTGAGATGCTATCTCATTAGTTCTTTTTCCTCATCCTAGTCCTTCCTGGGATATCTTGACTTCTCCTGCCTCTTCCCTGCCAATACCCACTTTCTGGATAATTTTATTTATTCTTTAAGATACAGCTCAGGCATCACATCCTCCAAGAAGTCTTCTTTGTCCTCCCTGTCCCCACAGTTCCCAGATTGGCTTCTTTCCAGAGCTGCCCATCTTGCTGTACTGAAATCATCTTTTGTGGGTGTATTTCCCCAGTAGACTGAGCTCTATCAGGATAAGATGTCTTAGTCATCCTGCTTCACTATGATGAACTCATAATAAAGATTTGTCGAACTTAAAGGATTCAGTGTGGAATCAAAGTCTCTTTAGCAAAAACTCTCTAAACTCATGACTCCTGGGGATCCCCTGGGAACATCTGACCCAAGGCTCTGTTTTTGTGCACCAAAATAGCTGGTCTTGTGAGAATGTTTAACACGCCTGTGATGTAATTGCTGATGATGAAGTGGGACATACCTGGCTTCTGTCTTGCTAACACTATGCCATTGCTTCCCTCTAGGTCAGAGGAAAGTATTTGACCTCCCATTTGGAAGCTGCCTCTTTCGCAGCGATGTTTATGACAATGGATCCTCTTTTCTCTATGATAACTGCACTGCATGTACCTGCAGGGTAAGGTGGTTCTGAGGGGCGGTGGTCCAACACTGATAGCATTTTTGGTTTTTAGTGTTAACATAGCCAAACATGATAATGTGTTATTTATAGGAAGGAGGCCTTATTGATGTCACTTTACGAGTAAAATCATACTTCAAGGTCACAAGAATGTTCAAACATAGGACCCAAATTACAACTCACTGTCATCTTCCCAGGACCAATAAGTTAGCTCCTGGTGGTGAGAATTAAACTCTTAGCGGCTGTCCTTCCTAAAGGACTTTCTAAAAAAATCAGACAAATGCACGTGGCAATGTTCTCTGGCTCTAATTATTCAAGATGAATTCTCTGATACACCTGGCAATAAAAATGGCTTTAATTGCATTCAAGAGAAAAGAAAGGCATGGATTCACAGTTTATCATAAAAATAAACCTGGTAGCTTGGGAAGAGAGTATTTATGTGTTGTTCGTTGTAGCATTTCTTACTTGAGTCATTGCACACTTTTCTCAAAAGGCAACCACAAGTCTAGTGACTGGTAAAGAAAGAATTCCACAGCTTCAGAAATTTAAAGGGATACATATCACACGTTTCTAGACTATGTTTATGTGGTGATTTATTTCTGAAACCTAGAAAATCATTTATATGGAGGACTTTAGGATCATTCATTAGTGAGTTAACCCAAACATCTGTGTGACGGGAGTTTAGAATACATTTTGGTGGTGATAGTTGCTGTTTTGTTTTTAATAGCCAGAGGGCTATAGAGGGAAAGAGGAGCTTTTCTCAATGTCAACTATGAGTCAGTAGCTGGGATTAGAGTTCAGAAGTTCCTGGTTACTCGAGGCATGCTTTGTTAAGTAGCATGCACTCCTTCAGGGAGGTGGCCCAGTAAGGTCTAAACTGTCTGTTCCCTGGCACTGTGCAGTGAGTAATTCTGAAGCCCGGGAATACCTTCCTGAGGCTCTGTCCTCTCTTCCGTGGTTTGTATTATCCTGTGCTAAACATATAGCCACTCCTTCTGCCTTGGCCTCCATCGTCAGGACTTCTCTTTCTCTACAGGAATTTCACTGGTTATAGCTTCCTCTTGGGGATACTGAGCCTTTGATGAAACACATCACATTTCCAATTCTCTTGATTACAGGAAAGCCAGGCATCCCAGGAATGGAAATTAGTTATGCTTGCAATATTTTGGGTCTCATTCTATTTCTTGTCTTTTTTTTTTTTTTTGCAGACAAATTTTTTTTTAAATAAATTCATTATTTATTTAGTTTTGGGTCTTCGTTGCTGTGCATGGGCTTTCTCTAGTTGCAGCGAGCAGGGGCTACTCTTCGTTGCAGTGCACGGGCTTCTCATTGCAGTGGCTTCTCTTGTTGCGGAGCACGGGCTCTAGGTGCACAGGCTTCAGTAGTTGTGGCACGCGGACTCTAGAGCGCAGGCTCAGTAGTTGTGGCGCACGGGCTTAGTTGCTTCACAGCATGTGGGATCTTTCCAGCCCAGGGCTCGAACCTGTGTCCCCTGTATTGGCAGGTGGATTCTTAACCACTGCACCACCAGGGAAGTCCCTTGGGTCTCATTCTTTAAGAGATTCTTTGAGAGATGATTAGGCAATATGCCCCAGTACTCAAAAGAAGTGCAACCATTCCTTCAAGATGTTTTTATCAGAGTATGAGGTCACAATCATTTCTGGGAAATTGGATGCTTGAAGAATCAGGCTGCAATCATTTGGGATGATCAGTATTGTTTTTTATCTATTTAGAGCTTCCCTCTCCGGCATCCCCACCCAATGCCATGGCAGGTACAGGAAATAGTTCTCTGAACACAGTATGGTTTCAGGTCTCCATGGCTTCAGATTTAAGGATTCTTCTGCCTGCTGTGTCCTCATCTTCTTTAAATTTGATTAGCAAACTCCTCTTCATCCACAGCAGCCTATCTCAGGTGTCACCTCCTTTAGTGAGGCTTTCCTGACCCACCTAGATTGGTAATTGTTCCATCTTCTCTACTACCCCTACACCTTTACTAGTTCTGTTTACATTATACTGCAGTCTTTGTTCAGATGGTTCTCTCTCCTCTTCGTGAGTTCCTTGAAGACAGAGCACATCCATCCATCTCTGTATTCTCATTGCTTAACCCAGTGCCAGACAATGATCTAATGGGTACTGTGTGTGTGTTTGTGTGTGGGGGGGTGGGATGGGTGGGTGTGGGTGTGTATTTAATGAAAGTTGGGAAATCTACCATGAAGTATGCATTATTCGAGAGCTAGTGAGTGCCCTTGTTTTTCAAACTTGAAATCAAGACATACAGTTTGACAAAGGATTTTTTTTCCAATTTATGAGTTGACTTATAATAATTTCTATGTGCCAGGTACTGTGCCAAGTACTTTACATATTTCATTTAAACTGCACAATAAACCTGAGAAGTAGGTATTATCATCTCCATTTTGAAGATGAGGGATCTGAGGCTCAGGGAGATGGATTTGCACAAGATAACACACTTAATAAATGAACTGGCATTCTACCCTGGTCACCCTCAGAGTTTAAGTGGCCTCATTTAAGGTCACACAGTTTATGGAAGAGCCCTAGAACCCAGTCCCAGCTTTGGAACTGCTTGTTTGGTTCCTTTGTGAACATAGAACACAGTAAGGAATTTCATCTTAACGTGGAACATGAGCTCTTAATTTTTACTCTTTGATCAAAGATACGCTAAACCTTTACACTAAACTTCTAGAAGGTGTCATAAAGCCATGGAGGAGAACAGAGGGAGCACAGTTAATGAAGGCTGCAAAAGAGGAAAAGTGTAGGAAGAAAGAAGGAAGCTTCTTGGCCCACAGTGACCCAGGGCTTCTTGCCACACATTGGCTCTAGCAGAATCATCAGTCTCTTGAGCATTAAATAATAAACCCTTGGAAGGTGGGGAGCATATGTCTCATAGCTTCTTCTTCTTCTGGTCCAGGTACTAAGTCAGCAAATAACATTTTGAAGTGAATGAAAGATTTATGGCAACAAATTAAAATATGGTATCTTCAGGATATGGTTTTTTTTTTTTTTTGCGGTACACGGGCCTCTCACTGTTGTGGCCTCTCCCGTTGCGGAGCACAGGCTCCGGACGCTCAGGCTCAGCGGCCATGGCTCACGGGCCCAGCCGCTCCGCGGCATGTGGGATCTTCCCGGACCGGGGCACGAACCCATGTCCCCAGCATCGGCAGGCAGACTGTCAACCACTGCGCCACCAGGGAAGCCCCAGGATATGTTTTAAAGCAGTTAGTTGTGGGTTGTTAAAGGAAGGCGAAGTAGGGTGTTCGGTAGAGGTGGAAATGGTTTTTAATTTCCAGTTTGCCTTTGGGCCCCCAGGACTCTACTGTAGTGTGTAAGAAGAAGTGCTCCCACCCTGGTGGATGCAGCAAAGGCAAGGAGGCCTGTTGTGAGGAGTGCCTTCTACGAGTGCCCCCGGAAGACATCAAAGTGTGCAAGTCTGGAAACAAGATTTTCCGGGTATGTCACGAGCCAAGCTCATGGGAACTGTTGTACAATACTGAGTTGTAAAAAGCTCCTGACAAAATGCAGATTGCAGTATTCCATCTTTTGTATATACATGTGTGTATGTGTATAAATGTACTTATTTATATTACAATATTATATATACATATGTATTTAGAATCAAGGACACACAGGGACAGAGAAGCAACTGTTTGAAAACATGTTTTTCTTTGGCTTTACTTTTGCTTTACAAAATACTTTAAACCTGTAAAACATTACTGCCCTTTCCAAATGTGGTGGCCAGTGGCTGGGGCTGAGCTGAGGATGTCCCCCGGATGGTACAGCTGCGGGTGCCCAAATGCCCAGGGGCATCTCCAGCAGTCGGAGATGCTCAGTGCTCCTTGCCAAGACCCTGATTCTTTTAGAACTTTTCCACTGAAATTACCTTTTCGAAGAGAGATTTTCTCATTTGGAAGATGTTTGGGTGAGGATGTTCACAGGGTCTGTGGCCAGCAGAGCAGGTGAGTAAAGGTGAGAGAGCTCTGCCCCAGCCGAGCTAGAAGGGCTGTCTGCTGCCCATCTCAGGTATGTTTTACATCGTTTTCTAGCAGCCCGGGTGGGAAGTTGTGCAGCCACCATTTAAACATCTGGATGAAGATGGTTGGCTTTGTCCAAAGTGCTTCCCATCTAGTCTGTTTTCCCCAGGGGTGGAGGGAGTCTCTCTGTATCTGAAGGCAGCATCTCAGGATACCATGAGAATCGAGACCCTCAGAATCAAGTCAGAGACAGAGGCACCTCAGGCCTGCTGCACCTAGCTAGACTTCCTATTACAGAGGTGGAGGGAGAGTCTTGATTCTTATGGCATCTGTAAGAAGCCCTGATGTGTCATGCCTAAGGGAAGGCCGTCGTGTGTGTGTGTGTTGTGGTTACACCGGGCTTCCAGAGCCACTCACGTGTCCACTTTACACAAAGCCTTCCTCTGTCTCCAGAGCCTCCAGACGCAGTAGGCTTACTCTGATAACAGTTTTGTGTGCAAAGTGCTTTCCAGGCTCCTCGCAGAAAGGTCCCTTCATATAAGTAGACGAGGCCTGAAGTAATTTACAGAGTCCTAGAAATGTGCACTCAGAGAATTTGCGGTAGTCAGATGCCCTTGGAGACAGACTCAGTCAGAGAAATAAAAGGCACTAGAGAGTAGGTAGTCCTTAAAATACCTTCAAAAAATGAGAAGGAAGAGAAAGGGAAATAGTCAACATCAAAGATCTGGGCTAGTTTTTCTGCTTTTAATAAAATTTGCTGCTTAGATCCATAAGCCCAGAAAGGAATCCTTGCTTTGCCTGTAACCTCTTTTCTCACAAACAAGGATGCACATTCCTGCATGTTCTCCAGAGGTACAGGGTTTTTGTGACTGGGCATTTGACAATTGCCAATTATAAATCCAGGGAGTCAAAGAAATTCCTCAAACAGCCCTTTCTGGACTAGAAAATGTGTCCCGAAGTGCTACCCAGCTTTTTGGGAGGAGAGTATCAGACAGGCAGGGACATGGGACAAATGGCTCTTGGAATTTTCTGTCTGGGCTCCACATTTTCAGACGGCTTGCTGGTCAGGTGTCCGCCTGGCAATGGGAGTCATATGAATTAGCCTCTGTTCTTTGCATGTTCGTGCCCTGTGTGGGCCAGAACCATGTCACATCTGGGAATGAACTAACCACCTGCGGATATCTCAATTAACTGCTGGCATCTGGGGCAGCTCAAACATTTCAGTCCTATCAGATGGAAAAATTAGACCCTTATGGTTGCATCATGTATGAAAACTCTTGTTTGTCTCCCAGGGTGAAGCTAAGTAAACAATGTAGGAGGTGCAAGATGCAAATATGACTTGGTTAGATGTATGAGAATTCTTTTCATATCCTGGAGGGGAAATGCACACACACACATACACACACACACCCCCTCCAATCTTAGATGTAGATGAACGCCTCAGAGTAATTTAGTCTAATGATGGCATCCATCACTCAGGGTAAGAAATGCTTTCCTTGACAGACAAATCCCAGCCTGCTGGATTAGCTCCCATCAGCCTCCAGCTGATAGCAGAATCCTGTGCTCTCTCCTGTAGGATGGAGAGATGTGGTCCTCTGTCAACTGCACCATCTGTGCTTGTGTGAAAGGCAAGACAGAGTGTCGCAAGAAGCAGTGCATTCCCATCAGCAGCTGCCCTCAGGTATGTGTGCAGGTTGACTTTCTCTCTACCTGAGCACCTTGAGAACCATCCTGTGTGTGGCATGGTCACCTACCATCTTCTGAACACAAAATCCAGAGCCTCCAAAATTGCCAAGTTCCCAAACAGCCACATGTCCCTTGCAAAGCTTGCTCCTTCGCTTTTATGGTTCCTGCCCAGATTCTAGCCTAGCGAGACAATAGCTCTTACCTTGCTCCGTTTCTTACGGACCTCTTCCAGTTCTTTGTTTCAATGTCTCCAACTCCTGTTTGATCTGCTCCCTTGTTTCTTCTGCTGGGTTTTCTGTTGAACACCATAACCATCCTTTGCATTTTCTGCTTTCTCTCTCATTTCTCAAATCAGAGTTTTCTTCCCATTAACCATTCAAAGGAATATGTGGTTGTTTATTAGTAAATTTCCCAAGGGGTTTCACCTGCCCAGCAGCACCCTCCAGCCCCTTTACTGAAGTTTTCCCTCTCTAACCCTGGCCTCTGTTGTAGCCCCAAATGGAAATAGCATCCTTATGGAAATATCTCTTTTCAGAAACCCACAGTTCCAGCGCACTGAATAAAGCAACCATTATCTTCCAAAGCATGAACTTCATTGAATTCACCTCAGCAACTTGAAACCTTTCAAGGTTTTATGCATTTTGGGAAAATGTCAAGCCTATTCAGTACCGTCCGGTGAATGAAAAAATACATCCATATATTCAGGACATGTCTTCCCTTCTCTGTTAGAGACGGCTTTTAATTTTATTCACATCTGTTATTATTATAAACAAAAAGTTGCTGTTTTTACTTGAGGGCCAAATGAGGCACACAAAAACAACAGCTGTTGCTATTGCACAACTGAATAAAAGGGGCAGAAAAAAAAGAAAAAAAAAACCCTAATTAGTCTTGCTTTAAAAAGCCTCAGACATAAAACTGAAAACCTCCTATAAAAGAAACAAAAAACAAAAAACAAAAAAACCAGGCAATACAATAAGGAGACTTGAGCATGGTCTGCTTATAAATATTCATTGGGAAAAATGGGATCACATCATCTCTGCCCGTCCTCGGGGAACCCTTGCTGCTAATGAACTCTGGCAGCACATGTTAGTAATAATGGGCTTCCTTATTCTACAAGACAAAAACAGAGGGCTGTGCTGCAGGCATGATGGTTTTCATTGTCCTCTTGCCATGGGGAGGTCACCGCTCTTTCAGTCACCAGCATCTCATTAGTGTCTCTTCTTTGTGGACCATATTTGGGCCAGGAGCATCCGTCCCTCCAGGCGGGCCTGTTCCTGCCCCACCCCTCCTCGTCTTGTCAGAGCCCATCAGGCAGTGCCCGGCTCCTGCCTCAGGGCTTACTTACCTTTCTGTTTCTAGGCATTTTTCCAACCATTCCTCTGGTTCATACTTTCCCTCCTCAGGGGCCAGCACAAGCACTTTGGAAGATAACTTCGTTCTACCATGGAAATCCTGTTAAACACTTACTTCCCCTCCCCTGCATTGCCTGGGGAAATTAAAAAAAGTTTTTCTGGAGAAGCAGGCTGTATTCCTGCTCTGTCCTTCCTGGCTACTACACATCTCTTTTTCCAGAAGTATGCGTGCCTTGTTGGAAAAGAATTCTGTGGTTGGATTCCCTCCCTGACAGTCCCCCAGGGGCAAAGGAGTGCCTTTTTTGAGAGGGACTGAGGGTTCCACTGGGGACAAGGTCGTCAGGACACTGTCATGTCATCAGTGTTAATATGTACTGAAACTTTCTCTGTAGTCACAGGACCAATGTTGTTTGTTGCTGAGACCACCCCTCTGAGGTGGGTGTTGTTACTAGACCCTGAGGTCGCAGCGGGTCCAGAGTTCCACAGCGCGTTTCATGTAACTCAGGAGCGCAGGCTTCATAGCTTGCCCTTGATTTATTCCCTGCCTAATTTAGTGATCTGACCAGCCCCATTCTCACTTCCTGAAGAAGGGAGCTGGCTGTGTCTGTCGAGGTGCAGACGTAGGGAATCATAGTCACCCTTTGTCGAGGACTTGGTTTACACAGCTCTGCCCCGTTCCGTTAGCGTACCTGATGCCACCCCCCGGGGCTATCATTTCATCAGCCTGAGCCAACCTCCTTTGGCTTTGTCCTCAGCAGTTTTCAGTCACGAGAAGCCGAAGGAGACCTCTGTGCCAAATAGAAAGATAAGAGAGGTCTTGGCCATAAAATTGTCATGGTGCCCCAGCCATGGGAGGGCTGCCAGTTTTAAGTCTCATTCAAACTCGTCATAGCCTTTAATGTACCTTTTAAGGCTTAGCTGATGCAAAAATGAATCAGACATGGTTCTAATTCTTCAATAATCAACTAGCATCTTGGTGTTTTGTTTTTTTTTTTGGTTAGTATGATTGTTTTTAAGTACCTAAATCTATTCCTGATGCAATTGACAGGTAGTAAACCAGTGTGTGGCCTTGACACAAGTCTTGGGCCACCTCTCTGTGGTCTGTTTCCTTAGTTTCCTATAAAGATGGGAAAAGGGCATCTATATTTAGAGGGTTGTTGTGAAGCATAAATGAGATAAAGTAAGAAGAACGTATAACATTCTTTCTACTGTATAGCAGATACCCAATAAATGTTAAGTTCTCTTAAAGATTAAGATGAGACCTCTCTCATCTTAAAACTCTGGAGTGGAAAGAAGGTGGCCCATAAAGTCACACAAAATTAGGTTTGATTTTGGGTTCTACTACCCTTGTGTTGCGTGACATCAATTTCTTCATCTATAAGAAGGAAAATGCTCAGCTCATAAAATTCTGGTGCATCTTAATAACACAGATTATAATAACATAATATTAATTAAACCCTAATATGTTCTTAATATTAACTTATAAAATCCTTACAATTAACCTGATGTTAGATAACCTAGGGGAAGTATCTAGTAGGATGTTTGTTTCATAGCATGTGCTTCCTAAATGTTAATCTTCTTCCACATTTCTTTTTCCCTGTGATTCCATTGAGTCAGAGATAAGAAAGATCCATTTTCTGATAAGGGTCCTGAGAATAAGCTTCTTCCTTTAAATGTCAAGCATCAGCAAAAAATTGAAAGAAATGCAGTAGAGGAGATTACACTGTATTTCCAGAAAGGTAATGGAAATTTACTCAGGATTTCAAAACCCTCAGCCTCATTGGCTTTGACTACATAATAGTGACTTAACAGGGATAGCATACTGCTTTCTGAAAGAAGAAATCAGACTGAATTTGATCTGTAGCACAGATATTGTTCATATGCATAGGCCCAAGCTTGGGTTACTGTTTATTTTTGGGCCCTTCCAATAAGCAAAGACAGAATGAAGGCCTTGCATGGATTGATAGCGTGACAGCCAATTCCCATTTCTCTGTGTGTGCACTTGGTCTCTAGAGGGCTAGATTTGGGTATCAGTGAAAAGGTGGAATCCAGACTGTCTCCATCTTCGCTCCATGTGAGAAAAATCACACCAATGAGGCCTTTAGATATTGTATTTCTTGGAGGATAAAAACAGGAAAGCTTTCTGAATGACTCTGCCTGGCCATAGAACCTGATACTTGAAACTTCATTTTTACCACCATCATCACCATCTGGGCATTGAGTTCAAATACAGCTGGGACTGATTTCATTGGTTTGTCTGGTATTAGATTTAAAAAAGAGTTTTGTCCTCAGCAGACCCTGTTTCTTAACACTGAAATCTTATTTGTTTTTCTCTTGATTAGGGTAAAATTCTCAACAGGAAAGGATGCTGTCCTATTTGCACTGAAAGTAAGTTTGTTAAAAATATGCTATTAATATTTATTTTGCATTTTATAGTGCAACAAGAAAAACGGTGGTGTAAGTTTTCAGCCTATTTTAGTTCTGTAGGTCTAGGATGGGATCATCTCACCTTCCTACAGACAATTTAAGTCAATGGTAATCCTCGAACAGAAGCACAACTGAGACAAATGTAGATGTTTCCTTTGGAATTTGTTGCTCTGAGAAATTTAGAAGACAAATGGTCTGATGAGGTTTTAGGAAGGACCAGATAACTTCACGTGCCTTTTAACTGCTCATAGCATTTGCAGTCCTAGCGGCTAAGATAATGACATCCAGTAAAACCAAACATTATATATAATCTAGGAGAGATTCTCCTTCTGTCATTATGAAGCCAAACAGTTAGGCTTCTTCCTCCCTCACCCCCACCGTTTTGCCCTTTCACTTGGGCACATCCCATGTCGCTGTTGGTAGAGAGAAAACAAGAGTTCATTAGGTTGGCAATGGTTTGGCCATCCTGTTATTTTTAACTGAGCTCTTGAAGGTTCTCTCTAACATGGCTTATTCCGAAAGCCATCTGGGACTGTACTACCCACCACGCAGAGAGCATAGCAACAGATTTAATGTCATCCCCACATGTAGGCATGCCCGGATCTATTAGCAAACCACTGTTTTAGTCCCCTCACGTTCATATGCTTTCGAGATAGCTTTCTGAAGTGTTTTGTTAAAGGAGGAGTATTCATAATGTCACTGTCAAATTAGTATGATAAGCAGGATTAACCAAGCCATGGAGTCTATTAGAAGGTATTTTTGAGCCATTCAGGCGTAGAGAAGTGGGCTTTGATGACAGCTGAAAAGCAGCTTTCACATGGGAACAAGTGTTCCCATTTAGACAATGGATGCATAGGTTCGTTGTATATATTACCATATATACATATATTACTATATATATATACACATACATATCTATATCTCACCAGTTTTTGAGACTGAGAGATATTAGACAATTATACACTATACACTGGATGAAAGTACTGGCTGAATTAATGAAAATTAAATTATAAATTTAATAAAAGAATTTTTATTTAAAGGTAAGGAAGTACATAAAATAACTCAAAGGAGGCCAACCAAGTATGACTTAGTAGAGCCTGGGAATTATGCACAAAGAAGAATTAGCTATGATTAACACACCAGTTGATTTTAAAACATGTGTATAAACTATTACATTTAATCATCTTCCCAGAGACTCTCTGAGGAAATTTTGTTTAGGGATGGTTTGGAGGCTGCTTCCAGCTTCATTCCTTTTTGGATGAGCAGAGTTGAGTCTAAATTGATGAAGTTTTCCTCTGTATCCATGTCGATGAAGATGTTTGCATTTCCCTAGAAAGTACCTCCTGGTTGAAGCAGAGACTTCAACTGAACTTCTCATGAACTCCTCAGATTTTCTAGCTGACCCTTTCGATTTGCCATGAACACAGGTTACATCTGCCCATCTCACTGCTGTCAGGCAGGAACACTGCTTATCAGCTTAATAAAAACATATGGCCAGTCTTGTACAGAAACAGCCTAAATCTTGAATTACCTGACTTTGTGTTGCAAGAATCAAGAAGGAAGATTATTGAGATCGTTGAGAGGAAAGCTACAGTTCATTATTAGTTTATCCACTATGGGCTAGACTTACCAAATATAGAATACTGGTGGCTTATTAGAAAACAAAAAGGAAAGAAAAAGAAGAATAGAAGGATGGGCATGACAAAACTAGACCAAGTTTGTAACTGGTCATATTAAATATTTATTGTACATTGTATTGTAAATATAAATGTACATGTGAATGGGCCTGTGACTTCTGTCACTGAGAGAGGCAAGTTGGCAAGGGAGAAGCCACCCAGCTGGAGGGGCACCAGGGAGATCACTGACTCTGTGCACCTGCGTCCAGCAGGTCAGTGTGGGAAGAGCCCAGGCATGTGGTTCTTGGTCCAGATCGAGATGATATCATCAGATGGTGATGTCTCAGTTTCCTTTGGTGTTCTTTCCATCTGTTTACTGTCTCTTGCTCTCCAGCAGTTCTTCCATCAATGCTGTAAAACACATTCTATTTGTAGAGGTTTATTTATTCAGGTCGAGTTATGAGAAGGGATGACTTCCAGTTTTTTTAAGCAATGCCCAGATTTTCATAGCACATTCAGGTAGACTTATTCCAATGTCCTTTAGCTGCGGCCAAAAGACCTCCTGTTTTGAAATTCCTTTGTCATTATACCCAGGATCCAGAACAAACCTTAGAGCTCGTTTTTTCCTCCTACATCAATTATGAAAGTTCTTCTGGTATATGGGTTCCTAGAGCAGACAAATGAAGGTTGAAGTCCAAGCTAAGGCTAGTGTGTTCTAAAACCAGAAAAATGACCAATTTCTGTCTCATTCAAACAAGATCACACATGCACATATATACCCCATTAGTTACTGCAGAGTTTTCAACCTCAGGATTGCTGATAGTTTGGCCAGATAACTCTTTGTGGTGGAAGCTGTCCTGTGCATTGTGTGATGTTTAGCAGCATCTCTGGCCTCTACCCACTAGATGCCAGTAGCATCCCAGCAATATCTCCCGACATTTCCAAATGTCCCCTGGGGAGCAACATCACCCTTGGTTGAGAAGCATTGGTACTCCAAACAGGGGTAACAGTGTAGGTGAATCCAGAAATAAACACCTGTGGTACTAGTAACAGTAACTTGACTCTTAACACAGGAGGAAGCAGGAGGGTAAACTGAGGCTGACCTTTGCTGATGTAAAAAGTGACAGGGTAGGGGAACTTCCCTGGTGGCCAGTGGTTAAAACTCCTTGCTTTCACTGCAGGGGACACGGGTTTGATCCCTGGTTGGGGAACTAAGATCCCACATGCTGCACGGTGTGGCAAAAAAAAAAAAAAAAAAAAAAAGACAGAGCAGAAGCCTCTGGATTTAATTGAATGTATTTCTATATTTTCATTGCCTAGCCCTAGAAAAAAATTGTAAAGGCATATTATATCTCGATCGATTCAAGTCAACTAAACCATCTTTGCTTTAGTTGCTAGGAAGCTAGAAATAAATTTGTACCCCATCTCTGACAACATGTGGTTCTTGAGTAATAAACTTTCTCCTGACTTTGTCTTATATGTCTACTACCTTTATGTGTTTTGGATTATTTAGCATGTATGTGTGTAAACTACTTGCAATCCTCTTTTGGAAGGAGACAGGAATAAATACTTAGATAGATATATATACGTACATACACAGGTAAAATGGACTGATTACATAGCTTCAAATCTAAAACTTTGGTTATCTGCAGTGAGATGAGTGTTGCATTGTTTCCAACAGTGACCTTGCATTGTCTGTTTCTAAACTCCCACAGAATTCCTGCTTTATTGACTGGCTTAATCTGTCTTGGTAGCGTTTGGGGCTCTCTCAGACCTCTGAAAGGAATAGTGAAGAGAAAACTCGAAGTAAATGTGTAGAACATTTTTAGTCTTCTCTTTGCAAGTCAGTGATAACAGTCATTTATAATTTTGTAGGTAATAAGCAATAATTGAGGCACAACACTGTTATGTCCCTTATAGTACAGTAGTCTTTGGGTTGGTCTGAAAGGCCAATGATTATTCTATCAAAAAAAAAAAGTCCTTTTAAAATCAGACCTGAAGAAAGTATGAAAAGGATTACTGTCTTTTAATAACATGGGAGATCCTCTCTTTCCAACTGAAAAGAATTAAATTTTGTTTAGATGATTTATTTAAAGTAAAATATTTGAAGTGAGCTAAACAAACTTTATAAAGCTTTGGTGCCAATGCTGTTTCCTGCCAAAGTATGAGCTATCGCCTAAAGCGAGTCCTGCTTTCCCTGAGCTGAGTGTGATGGGATCATGAGTTGGGGGCCAAGAAGGCCACTGTCTGTTGTATGTATAGCACTTGGTTTGTGTGAAATGTTATCTTACTGTGTGTTGGCAAACAGTAGGTGGAATCTTGACCTAGCCACCCGACAGAGACCTGAATCAGATAAATTCTTTGCTGGCCGAATGTCTGTTTTCAGACATGGAAATAGTACTTAGTGGCAAAGTTTTCCCTGATAAAAGAGGGAGGTGTGTGTGTGTGTGTGTGTGTGTGTGTGTGTGTGTGTGTGTAGAGAGAGAGAGGGAGGGAAAGAGAGATTGACTTTGAGAAAGAATTTAGTCTCTTAACCATCTACAAGACCAGAGGCAACCAAAGGCAGTCCAGACATTGATGCCCCAGCTCCGGTCTTATAGATTCATTAAGCTGTGCCTGTAGCTACATCAATCCTCACCATCAGAATCCCAACCCCAAAACAAAGTTCACGATTACATAACACAGAGGAGGGCAGGGTATTCTGAGCACAGATGTGCATTTAATTGAAATAACCTCAACTACATGTCCCACAAATAACAGGAAATATCAGATTTCAGCAACTCAGGGTACAAGGAGGCTCACAGTTGCCAGGTGACTTTTAAAAACCCCCAAGGGTTAGATTTCCAGCTATGTGCAGCACTGGGGTGCCTGCTGTCCAAAAGGGGCCCTGCCTGCTGCGTGCACCCACCACGGGCATGGTGGAATTGCCCTGCCTGGTCTTAGCACACTTTTTTTTAAGTCCCTGAGCATCCCTACAGCGATCTTCAATTAAAGAGTGGTTGTAGGAAGGGGAATGCAACAACTTAATGAAACAGTGACCTTAGGGCCCATTTTATGAGAAATCTCCACTGACAGAGGTTCCGCAAATTAGTAATTCTGTGTTTGAGCCTCCGAGACTGTAAGCAACTCCAGGTCCCTTAATGCCAAGAGTCTGTCTTTAACTCAGGAAAGCAAGGAAATTTGAAACCGGAGCTCAAGATGCTTGTAGAATAAGAATTTGTGGTGTTGACTTTAGCCCTGCCAAGGGGGAAGAGGAGGTGTTAAGCTAAGTGGCCACTGAAGTTGGCCTCCAGCATCTGGAGGTGGGTTTGTCACAGCTCCCAAGGCCCACCCAGCAGACGGGGTGGCAAATAAAACCCAACTGTACCACACGTGGCGGCTGGGAAACCCCACGCAGGCAGAAGCGGCATTGGAAGGGTGTGAGGAAATCAGTTTGTTTTCCATTTTATATGCTGCTCTGTTCTAAGGGATACTGTTACCTTCAATGTTCTGGCTGTAAATTGATGCAAAGTTGGAGGAGCCTGAGGTTATTAGGGGTTATTATCCACCATGTATTGTCAGTTTCTACAGGGTGTCAGTAACTTCGTAAGTTCTGACTGTTTAGTTAACAGTCATCATCATGGAACAATAATGGCAGTAATTGTAATAGCAGCAGCAGCTAATTTTTATTTATATTAATAAACAGCCCAAACACTGTCCTGGGCTATCTTTGATCTTATTTGATCCTCACATCCATTTTATGGTCAAGTAATGTTATTAGCTCCATTTTACAGCTGAGGGAACTGAGGCTTAGAGGTTAAGAATGATGCCCAAGGTAGGTAGTGGAGCCCAAATTCCTCCAATGAAGTCTGGCCCCAGGGCCTGGGCTGGAGTTTCTACCATTGACTTCTTAGTCATTTTGTTCGGTTTGACAACTAGGTGCAGTTAGGAAGGGAAGAGAAGGTCCGAAGGGCTTTACAGCTGGTGGGGATTGGAGATTGGAGAAGGATTTTAGGGAGAGTTTCCAATTTGATAGTTTCCCTCCACGCCACCCAGGGAGAAAGGTAGACTCAAGTGCCCACACTTTCATCTACCTGGCGACACCTCCACCTTTCTGCTCAGGTCCAGAACAGTTGGTGTGCTCTGTGCTCACTGACAAATCAAACTGGCGTGGTTTTTCCATGTCCGCTCATTTTTCCAGGTATGTTTTTTCCTTCTGGCAGCTCAGGGTGGAGGTATTTCCAGCAGTAAGTGAAGATCTCCCCAAATTTCTTACTTACAATGATAAAATACCTATAGTTTTAAGTTTGAAATCACTGTGTATAAATTCCATCGGGAGTAAGAAAGAGCAGAATCGCTCTGCCAGTCAAGCTCATCATCATTTTAGCATCATGGAATTGTGTAAATGAATGGACCTTAACTATGAGGTCAACCTTCCTACTTCTTAGGTGAGGAAACTGAGGCTCACAGTAGTATTAACTTTAAGAGTTACGATGAAAACCTGCATTTTTTTTACCTCCTTCTCCGGTATTCATTCTGTAATATCATATGGCCTCCCTGGATTTTTGCTTGGCAAAGTATTCTTAATATAGATACACCATTATTAAATCATTCAGTTAAAAGTTACTCTCTTGCCTAATTTTGAAAGAATATATTTTATACATAAGGATATGTATAAATTCATTATTAGACATCTGGCACATTTAGCCAAGGCTGCCATCTTGAATCTTCAAGGAAGATGCAAATACCCAGTTTTTAAAGAAACTTGTGCCCAAAACCTCTTAAAAGTGGTGCACCTAAAATACCCCTAAGTGACAAAACAAAGAATATAAATCCCAAACTCTGAGAAGTATACTTTGTGGGAAAAACTGTATAATAAATTGCGCATTACTGTATGGAAAGCTGAGGCAGATTTATACATCTCTGGAGGTCACATCTCCTCTGAATAAAATAAGAACAACAAAAAATTGCTACTCTGCTGCCACTACAATTGCTCCAATTACCAGCTGCGATTTATTGAATGTAAATCTGTGTCAGGCATTGTGATAAATGCTCTCCATGCAGTTCTGTCACTTAATCCTCACAATGATCCATGCAGTGGAAGCTATTGTTATACCCATTTTACAAATGAGAGATCTGAGGGTCTGAGAAATTAAATAAGGTGAGGTCAGCCCATAGCCTGGTCCATGTGACTCCAGAGCCCAAACTTTAAGCACTGTTATATGTTCTTTGTTGACTACATTTTTATTCATTTCAGAGGTTTACCGCCAAATATATATGAAGTTTGCCAATTTCTTTCTTCTGTACACGATTAAGGGCTTCTATTTGAAAGCAGTTGTATTTGCTCACCTTTTAAAACCTTATCTATGTTTTTGAGGTCACTTAACCTCTTCTGCTTTTTGGATTACAATACTTGAATTCTAACCTTCCTTGGGAGTTTGGAGATATGACTCATTAGCTGCACTCGGTGGTTCCCTTTGATGTGAAATTCATATTTATGAGTAGTATCATCCTTTTCCTTATCACAGTCCCCTTCTTGGTTAATGCTCTCCACCCCCAGCCATAGCTCCTTTCCTCTGCTCTGCCCTTTCATATCTCTCCTTAGTACACACATCTGTTCTGCTTTTACTTTACACCTTTTCATCCTGTGAGCTCACAGCCCTGCCTGCATCTGCAGTTACTCTCTCATTTTGGTTTCACATTTGTCCAAACTTCCAGGTCCTTAACATAGGACTTCTTGACAAGATACGAATATGGTAGGTCTCAGCTTCTAACTTTTTTGGAGAGTACATTTTTCTTTCACAAAGGACTGTATTTGAATTTGATTAACAGTTGCTACCTTTGATTCTGTAGATTATCTGGGTTGGGAGTTGGATGGAGAGATTAATGACTGTTTCCAACCCCTATCTGTTGACTGAATTTTGGCACCCTCTTTATCCCAGCTGCGCAGGTTTTGAATCTTAATGTTATTTCTCATACTTTGGGCATTTCTCTCCCTTGTTGATAATCAGTCGTCAGGTCTGGTTGATTGTCTCTTTGCGTTTTTTTTCTCATAAATAATTCCTTTCCCATTCCCACGGCAGCCAGAACCTCATCCTATTGCCTGCAACTAAACTCTGTCTTTTCTCCGTCAGCCCCTTCTGCATACCACTGTCGGAACCCAAACTTGGCTTTCACGAAACCAATACCGGCTTCCTTCACTGGTCTCTCTCAGAATTTCCCAAAGTTTGTTTTATAAAACTCTAGTGCTGAGGGATAGTAATGAGTAATATTTTCAAAACAAGGTTCTGTTATTAAATACATTAGGGAAATGCTGGGTCAAGTAAACGGAAATTTGTTTCCTCACTGCAGAATTCGCAGAGCCCTTTCTATGCCAATGTGCAGGGTAGACTTGCAGGAGGATGATGGAGCGTAGAGTCCCTCCCAAGCTAATTTGGGCTGCAGAGGTTTTTTTATTTCTACTTATTTTGGCAGAGTAACAGGCAGGATTGATGTTTCATAGGAAACATGTTAAGAAATGCTGGTTATCTGGAATACATTTAAACTTCTCAGGCTGGCAGTAAATCTCAGGCCAATTTATTTAGACGGCTTGGGTGTCTTAACATCTCCTGAAGCAACTACCCACTCTGGGCAGATCAGTCTCCTGCTATTCTTATGCAAGCTGCCTTCTTTCCCATGTCCACGACCTTGTTAACATTCTTCTTTTGGTCTAGCGGCTTACTCCATTCTACTCCCAAATCTACATTTGTATGTCTTTTATAGATGAACTAAACTCACACTGTCTTTTCAACACATTTACATTTTATACGTATGTTACAGTCTTATCCAGCCCTATTTCAGCTGGCAGTGGGTATCTACTTGCTAGATTTGCATAGCATTTATAATAATACAACTAATAATGACTACTCTCTAAGCATCTATTATGCTTTTGGCACTTTTGCAATGCTATCTTTGTCTTTATAACCACCCTGCAAAGTAGTTGTTCTTCAACCCATGTTACAGGTGAACAGACTGAGGTTATACAGGTAGTGTGCACATGATTTTGTAGTCATTGTGTAGCAAGACTGGGATTCAAACCCAGGACTCTCTTCTAAGCAACTTACTTAATGTTCACAAAGCTCTAAGGTGGCTTTAAAACTGGAAGATAGGTTAATTTAGAGATGTGAAACCCATCTTTTCACTCAGGTAAGAAGTTCTCTTTACTGATAGATAGCAATTTCTAGTTTAAAGAGAGCAGACATTTTAAGGTCAGACTTGGATGATAGAGTGGCAAAAATGCATCGTCTATAACAAGTTTGTATTAACACCCAATGAATTTCCAGCATTCGGAAAGGTGCCCTGGAGGACATGGATAAAAGGCTGATACAGACCCTGAGTTTAGGAGCTTGTAATGTGGTTTGGGAGATGAAATGTAAACACATTAAATGAGAGAACCCTGTAATATAGTTTTAATTAACTTCTAGATAGGTGTCGTTAAACTGAAGTTCATGAACTCTTAGGAGGTCATTGATCAGTCTTAGGAAAGGGTGTCTGTGAGCCTCTGCATTTGAGTGGATATACTCATGTGCACTTGGAAGGAAGAGTGTCCATACATTTCTTCAGATTCCCCAAAAGCTCTCTAATCCCAGTTTGTTAACAACAATGACTGCGTAGGATGCTGTGGTGTAGGGTGTAAATGGAAACCTCAAGTCATGGTGTGGGAGGCACTGGCTTCAAAGCCACAGAGATTGGGTTGGACTCTGTCTTTACTGCTATTGGCTGGGTGACCATGGGCAACAAGGAAACCTCTCCAGACTCATTGCTAAGAAATTAGGGTAATAGTATATACCACGTGTAGAGAAGTAGTGAGGATTAAAGGAGATAATGAAAATATGGAAAGCATCTGGCATGGTACCTGGTGTAACCTAGTCACTCCAGACCAAGCTGCCTTGACTTTTGCTAGATTTATTAGTTTCCTATTGCTGCTGTAACAAATTATTACAAACTTAGTGTCTTAAAAACAATACACATTTATTATCTTAAGTTCTGGAGGTCAGAAGTCTGAAATGGATCTGAATGGGTCAAAGTCAAAGTATTGGCAGGGCTGCATTCCTTCTCGAGGCTCTAGGGGAGAATCCGTTTTCATGCCTTGTCCAGCTTCTAGAGGCTGCCCATTTTTCTTGATGTGAAGCCTTCTTTCATCTTCAAAGCCAGCAATGGCAAGTTGAGTCCTTCTCATGCTGCAGCACTGTGTGACACTCACTTTCCTGCCTTCTTCCTTCATTTATAAGGACACTTGTGATAACATTTATCCTGCCTGGAGATAAATACACAGGATAATCTCCCCATCTCAGGGTCAGCTGGTTAGCAACCTTAGTTTCATCTGCAGCCTTAATTCTTTGTCCTGAGAGCATTAGTTAATTATTCAATTAATTACTTGATTAAGCAAAATTCTGTTGAATTACCTGCTGTACACCATTTATTACACTTAACTATTTTAGTGAGTTCAGTGTGGGCAGTTTATTTTTCTCCACTGAAATTTATTCTTTAATTAATTAACCCATTCATTTAACAAATATTTGATACCTAATATGTATTATACCAGACATTGCTATGAGTAATGCACAGATGACTCCGTTTATCATATATATGAATGTAGATCCTCCAATATCCAAGCCAGTGTGCCACACACTGAGAAGTATACACAAAATTTACGTGTAAGGAGTTTAAGGCCTGTTTTTGGAGTTAAGGATACATTACAACTAAAAGCTGTAGTTGGGTGGAAAGTGATTTATCGTAAGCGTTCTGTGGGTTTGATGACCATATTTTTAACCTTTAACCTTTTAACCTTCAAACTAAAAAACATAGTGTGACTGTAAGATAGAGTATTTGAATTTAAGAAAAGTCCCAGAAAAGATGAGCTGTGTGGTCAGTTTTGCTTTGGGGACTTACAGGAAAGAGAAGTGACTTTGGCTGAGGCGTGGGGAAGGTTGGCATGTGAGCCAGGAGCTGATGAACTCCAGTGCTGTGAACTGAGGTGTGGGGCAGGCACAGGCCACTGCACCAACCAAGATGAGAGGTGGGGAAGCCCTGGGCTCAGCTGGGGAGGCCGTAATAGGATGTCAGCCTCGGCTTTAGGTTTAAATTTAGTTCAAATTAGATTTCGAAGGTAAGGATGCTCCCTGTTCTCTTCTGTTTGAAGTTGGTGAGGATATGAGGTTATGGAAGTTATGTGAAAAGAAATTTACATTCTTAACAGTATCCCTACCAAACCTTTTTTTTTTTTTTAAATGTTAGTTTCAGGTGCCTACTCAACTTTTTTAAAAAATCAACTTTTTATTTGTAGATTTGTAAGTCTGTCTCATGGGTTAGGGATGGGTGGAAAAAACCCCGCTATGACCTAACCCCACATTCACACAGTCAAGTCAGATTAAGTTTTGATTTAAGAAGCCAAGGATGTAAAATCTGAAAGGAATCCAGGTGCCCCTTGGTGGAGCTTCTGTTGGCTTTAAGGTCCCCTGGGGGCAGCAGCTGTCTGAGGGACACCTCTGAGAGAGGCCAGAGCCTCCTGTGTGGGGAAGTTCAGTTCCTGCTGGGTCACACACAGCCTGTTTATATTGGAGGCTTACATCATGTCAGGAGGAGCCTAGACAAACAGCATAAGGGCTTGTGTTCAGGGCAGCGTTTCTAACCCCAGCCTTTCCTGGTTCTTGACCCAAACTTGGCATTATCACGGCTCTTACCCACCGGGGATTCCCAGGAGCCCCTGCATGACCCAGTGGTGCTGGGGTCCCACAGGGCCTGTTTTACTGCAGTTTATGTTGAGGAAAGTTGAAAGCCATGTTTTTCATTTGATAGACCTTCCTCATGGTTAGAAAACTACTCTGGAAAGGTACTGATCTGTGTGGTGGTGTGGTATTCTCTTTGCAGAGAATAATGGACTGAGGATGAAAGTCATTTTCTGTGTTTTCAAAGTGACTTTAGTAACTGGGGAAATCTTACATTAAGTGAAGAGGAAATACAATTTCATGTACAGGATAATCTTAACTATGTTAAAATGTACACAAACACAGACACAGACACACACACACACACACACACACACACACCCAAAATGGTAAACAGTGATTATTTCTTGTTGGCGGAACCGTGAATGATACTTTTTTTATTCTTATGCTTTTCTGTTTTTGTTTTGTTGTGTTTTGGGGGAAGGGGGTTAGAGTCTTCTCAGTTTCTCTTATTTTTTATGACATGAGGTTGTATAATTTTCCCTTAATTTTCGCTGATGGATGTTTTGAGAATAATCACTGTTCTCAGAAGGAAGGCATCTTATTAGAGTAAATATACCCATGGGAGAAGTAAATGTACCTGATGAGGTTAAGAGAAAAACGTTGGAATTTTGTTTTCAGAAGCAGCCCGACTCTCTTAATTCTCATAGCTGTCATATTAAAGTAGGTAACATCAAAGAGATATGTTTTAATCCAGTATTTTTAATTTTTAAAAACAAATGTCCTTATTCCAAGAGTATACATAGCGATTATAAATAATAAAATGTAAATGTAAATAATAATGTATATACACATAAACAAGAAAGAGGAAAATAAATGTCACACGTAATTTAATTACCTAAGAGAAAAAAACATTCTTAATATTCTACTCTTTTTTTTCCAGTTCCTAGACATTGTATACATATTACTGAAAACAAACCAAAACAAAAATGACGTCTGATAATTTGACTTAAAAGACTATGAAAACACATACCACTGCTTGTAAACTGGCTTTTTCTCTCCATCCTCTGACTTAAACATATTCAGGCAAGGATAGTTATGGAAGGGTCTGTTTATTTAGCTCTAACTGCCACTCCAGGCTTTCCAGAAGAGTGTGACCGGACATCAGAACATCTTGGACTGTGACTCATTTCACTGGGTCTGCTGAACAAAAATTATATGAGGATACAGTGTTCATTTTTGTCCCCTAAGTGTTTCTATAGTTTTTTTTTCCTTTTCAGCGAGGCAGATTTTTTAACCCTGAGATTCTCACTTTGCGTCATTCTCTGTGCATGTGTTCGCTGCTCCTGCATGGAGACCTTGAGGATCTGGCATGGGGACCTTGAGGTGCCAAGAAAAAGGACCAAGGTTTCAAAATTATATTAGTTTGTGATACAAATGTCCCAAATGCAACACATAATTCTCAGGCATCTTCCTCATCATGAAATTTTGTTGGCTTCTTCTGTATTGCCCTTATACAGAAAAATCATCCTGATCTCCAGACCCTTCTCTTCCACAAGTTATGGCCTCTTGAAAAATATCTTTCTGGACAGACCTGCTCACACATGATTTCCCTTGCCTGGTCTCCCTGGATGTCTCTCACAGCTTCCTGCCCAGCTATGAGCAAGCTCAGATTTCCCTAGGGCCCCAGGGCCATTCTATAGGCGGTATATTTTCTGTTGCTTCTTTGAGGATTTGGTTTGTCACATAATTGACCTTATCTACATGTACCCACATCTTGACTCTTAAAAACAAAACATAGGGACAACAAAAATGAAAACAGAAACATAAGGCAGAAGAAAAAAATTATCACTCATGGTTCTACCACCAAGAAACAATCTCAGTTTACAATTTTGGGGTATGTGTGTGGATATTTATTTTAACACAGTCAAGATTATCCTATAGATAGAATTTTGTTTGCTATTTTTCACTTAATATGGCATAAGCATTTCTTCAATCGTGAACATTATGTACAGACTTTTTCAATGACTAGATAATAGTTCATTTTATGGATTTACTACCAAGTGCTTAGCTATTTTTTTAATGTTAGGAGACAATCTAAATATCCATTTTCTTACAATGTGTCCATGATCCGTAGGCATGAAGAATAATGCTAGGGTATGTAGTGAATTCTTGGTAAACGTTAGCTGTTACTGTTTCTGTTAGTTATCATTTTGATGCAGTTGGGGTCAGAACACCTGGAGAAGCTGTATGTTGTTCCCTACAGACTCCGGGCAGAAGATGTACTCATGCCCTGTGCCTGCTCACAACTGAGAGAGGATTTCTCAGGAATATAATTTCAGCTCCTTCACTTGTGCCTTGGCCTTTGCCAGCTGAGGTCCATCTATTTCAAGCTCAAGAGCTCAAAAGCATTGATTGGTTCTGAGTTTTTCTTGACAAGTATGTGGCATTAAAAACTCTGAAAAAGCCCTTTTCTTGAATTTGGTGCATCTGGTGGTCAGGTTAACATTTAGTTCTTTGGGGGCACATGGTAGCATTAACTTTGAACTATAATTCTCCTGATGCCACTTGAGGTGTCCCAAAGAACTGCCTTGCTCCCTGTCAACCAAAAAGCACCATCTTCATCCCAGGGAAGGATTCCATTTGTCAGAATGTGAGAGCAATGTGTGATAGGACAATTTTGAAGTAATCACATGGAGAAAGGACTGGAAAATGCAGTATGGGGTGGTTAGATAGGTGGCAACGCTAGTTGGGGGGATATAGGATTAAGAAGGTGAGGGTAGGGTACAGTGTGGAGCAACAAACTGAGTAAAACTGGAGTCACGAGGAAAGAACACCATAAAAAAGGATAAGAAAGGAATCGAAATGGCGGGTGAATTAAAATGTTGCTGGTGAACTTTCAAAGCTTTCTCTCCCACCCTTTTCTTCCACCCTCCTCCCCACAAGTAGTGCCTTTTTTATATTCCTTGAAGTATTTGTTCATTGAAACTCTCCTACTCACCAGAAACAATCTGTTCTGTGAGTCTCTATTAAATGTTGACAAGGAAAGCTAACTTAGAACAAGTAATTAATTTACGAAATTCCCAATACATACGATTTATATGGAGTCACGTGAAATTGACATATGAAATGACATAATGTATCATAAAACAACATTACTCTCCAAACACTTTAGAAATTAAAAGCAAATGTTTGCCTTAGATCCACTTGGCCATGTCAGATCAGTTGGCACATCCTTCCTCTGTATTGATGCTTAATTCTTCTGTTACGTATTCAGAGCAATTATTTGTATAGGATAGTTTCATATTCTTGACCTGTTCTGGAAATCGATCTTTTTATTTTAGTTCTTTCATCATGTGGGCTAATTTCTCTAAATGAATTTCTCATTTCCTGGTTGTTTATGCCTTCTTAAAAACAGATAAAATATCTTTATATAGAAAACAAATCAATGCCAAATTTTGTTTTAAAAAAAGAAATGATATTTAGTTTTCTGTATAAACCTTTGAAATGCCCTAAAGTGTAAAACTTTACTTGGATCTCATAAGTATTTGAATTAGTGGTACTTTGAAGTGATGAATTCATTGGAATTTCTTAAACTTACTAAATGATGGGTTTTACAATTGATTCTTTATCCAACTTTAGATTTTGATACACAGATCAAAATAGAGGAGCCTTGTATTTCTAGAAAATACACGGAGACTATCAACTTTATCCGTGTTTGGTTCTTAACAATATTAAACATATATCTGTTTGGCAGTTATATTTATCTGTCCTTAGAAATACATGAGTGTTGAATACAATACTTTTCTAAGACCGCGAATAACACTGAGAATACCATGTTTCCAAATTTTTTGAGTCAGTTAAAAGGAAACCATACCAATGCTTTGGTGTATTGTCATTTATGTTGCTGCCTTTTATTTATATTTTTGTTCTTATTTATATGGTTTATGAAATTAGGCCAGTTCTGTTTATAAAATTATCCTTGTTTCATTTCTCTGTCTTTGACATTAAGACCATAGAAGCATATCAAGTCTCTAAAATAGAAATGCTTTAAGCATTTAGAAGTGTTATAAATAACGTTTAAGTATAAAAGCACCAGAAGTATTACATGTCCTGTGAGGTTTGGTACAAACTTTTAGAACAACTAAACTTTTTATTTATTTTCTTTTAAGTTGATTTTCCTTAGTGCACCTCTGCTAAGGCCTTCCCTTTACCTGGCAGGTGCCCCTATCAGGTTTATTGCAGAGACCCCTGATTTCTCTTTGAATCCTTCTCTCGGTTTATGACCTGCTTTTGTCTCTCACTCATCCGCAGAGCCTGGCGTTTGCACAGTGTTCGGAGATCCCCACTACAACACTTTTGACGGACGGACATTTAACTTTCAGGGGACGTGTCAGTACGTTTTGACAAAAGACTGCTCCTCCCCTGCCTCGCCCTTTCAGGTGCTGGTGAAGAACGATGCGCGCAGGACCCGCTCCTTCTCCTGGACCAAGTCAGTGGACCTGGTGCTGGGCGCCGGCACTGTCAGCCTCCAGCAGCACCTGACCGTGCGCTGGAACGGCTCGCGCATCGCGCTGCCCTGCCACGCGCCACAGTTTCACATCGACCTGGACGGCTACCTCTTGAAAGTGACGACCAAAGCAGGTGGGCTTCTAGAAGCACGGGCCTTCTGTGTACCTCTGGCTCTTCCCTCTGTCTCACCAACTTGTGCTCAGGAGCTGCAGCTGCTCCTCCTCCGCGGAGGAAAACCAGAGGCAGAGCAGTATTCTAGCCGCAGGTGTGGCCCCACGCCCGAGATGCCACAAAACAGCTGGAGAAATTTGCACACCGAGGAGCCTTGCAGTCTGACGCCAGTTACCCCAGTCTTGCAATCTGTCGACATCCAGTGCCTTTCCATCCTCATTCCAGACATAGCGGTGGTTCTCTCCGAATAACCCCTTTCTCATGTTTTGTTGCTACTTTAGGCCATGGATGTCTAGCTTGGAATTGTGTCTTTCCCAGCTCAGCCAGTAATGTGCAGTTTCACATCCGTGAGAAAGAGTGTTTCCTTGTTAGCATCTGTCCAAGAAGGAGGGACTCCTCAAAAGCAAACTGCAAAAGTGTGGGTGTGAAGATGGGAGTGCGGGTGGTGGACTGTGTGACCAGCAGTCCTGTCCATTCTTGACCCGGGGCAGGATGCTTGTTGAGTTGATGGGCAGAACCACTGGCTTCTGCTGGAGGACACTTAGGATGCTTGCTCTGAAAGCACTTCCCCCAGCCGTGGGCACAGGCAGCTGGCCGCTGAGGCCTTTTCTCAGCATCACATGTTGCCTGAGGCCCCCTGGACTCTGTGTTTCCCCTCCACGGGCAGATACATTGCCCCTAGGCCAAACTGTTCATAGTTGCTAGTAGGTAACTCCTAGGCATTCAGTGAGGCTCAAATTTTTGTCTGTGAGGTGCTGCCTTAGAGAGGCATCTTAGAAGCAGAAATCAATCCTTCATTCTCAGCCCCAAAGAATGAATTCAGTTCATTTACACAGTTTATATTATATCATGTATGGTTCCTTCCATGCTGCCTTTGGTTAATGCGTATTGTTTGTCAACTGGATTTTGAACTGCATGTCCTCCTGGCATATGCTATTTCTTTAAGCATGATACTTGAGGAAATCAGCATATTTCTTACTTTTTGCACTGATGAGAATTTAACAATGTAAAAACATCAGTTGGGTTCCCGTTTCTTTAGCTAATATGGGTTGAAAGGGAAACATTTGATAGAGCAGGCACTTTTGAGGGACTGCAGAGACTGTTCTCCACGGCACTTTCAGAACCCTGTAAATTGTTTCTGTTCAAGCCAAAATATATTTGGTAAATTGGTTTGAGCCGATGGAATGCCAGCTTAGCTAAACAAAGGCAGGAAGCCAAGGAGAAGCCCAGGGAGCTTTTATTTGAGAAATGTTAAATATTAATGTATTGGGACATTCTATAAAGAAGGGAAGGTTCCCATTGTTCACTTTGAAAGTGGTAGATGTGAAGAGCTCTGTTCATTCAACTTTAGAGGGATTAATCCACCCCAGAAAATTCAGACACCTGTTGTTGCATTCAAATGACATGCCACTCTGCACATGTAGGCCTCAGCTCATCCCTTTGAAGGAAGCAACAGTTTGTGGCTTCATGTAAAATGTACACAAAATGACCCATTATTACACAGCTATAATTAGAAGCACCTTGCTTACCTGTTTGCAAGCCAGGTGAACACAGTGGATTCTACTGATACGGAAATTATTAGTCATCTACAACCCAATACTCAAAGGGATTCTGGATATTCAGATATTACTAACAGTTGAGGAGTTTCAATACTGATCCTGTCACAGCTGACAATACCTTATGGAATAAGTGTACTTTTGTAAGGATTTCACATGGCAAAAATGACCATAAGGATGAGGCTGCTAAGACAATAATGATATATCATAAATACCATAATTAGGTTAGTGAATTTAACTCTTCTAGGCCTTGAACTCAGTTTCACAATTTCTTTTCTTTTTCTGTCTCTCTTGCCATGATGCAAGTAATTTATGTGCCCTTAATACCCAGCTGAACAACTTCCTGTATCACACGGAGCGCACAAGCTTTCTGCTCACTAGGGAGGAACTGTATTTCTTTGGGCACTAAACTTGCTTCGCGATTATCCATTGAATGGAACAATTCCACTTCCAGACAATGGTCTCTTCCACTCTGGTCTACCAATCTCGGTTTGTACTACCCCTTAGGGATATTTTCTTTTTATTACCTATTGATTTCCTATCTAAAATATCACAGTATATCCTTTGAGTGTTTGTTCTTCCTCCATAATTTTTTTTCATAAGCTCATGTGATCAAAGGGTACTTTCTTCAAAATAGCAGCTTAAATCAAGCCTGCAGCTGGAAGATGGGAGATGGGGAAGAATGGCTCTGTGGCCCTGTGGTTTATAGACTCAGCACTTCATGATGGAATTGTCTGCCAGAGGAGCACAGGTGGCCGTGTAGCTTGGGTGGAATTAGGCTATAGCTGCATTCCTAATAACAACTGGGGTAGTACAGAAGACACAGAACAAGGCTCAGTAGCTTGAGAAAGCTCTGCTCACCCCTGTCACACACCCCCACCCCAACTCTTGTCACTTAGCAAATCACTTAAAATATTTCCTTTCTGCCGCCTATTCACTTCATCAGCTCCACCTGAAAGAGTTACATCAGATCCACCTGAAAGCATTAACGTGGGAGTGTGACTTTTTATTTTACTTTTGGTAGAGCTCTACACTTGATGAACCTAGAGTATATATATATATATATATATATATATATATATATATATATATATATATCTTTTTCTTTTTTTCCTTTGGTGTAAACTCTAAACAGAAAAATTATCCATTTTTAAGCATCACTATGGTATGTCTACAGATTTTGCATCTCCTCTCTCTCTTAAAAGTGGACTGCTGCAAAAGCAACAATAACAACCAAAAAAAAAAAAAAGAAAAAGAAAACCACAAAATAAAAGAACAACAATCCCTCTACCAAAAAAAAAAAAAAAATTAGTAGTCTGCAGCCAGGTCACACACTTGAAAGGTGAAAAACAGGTTGGTAAAATATTCACTGGTGAGAAGGGAAAATTGGAAGGCTCTTCATACAGTGGAAGGAATGCAGCTGCTGCTCACATCCCACATGAGACGTGTCCTTCAGCTTCGGCCTTCTGACTGCCAGTTATTTCTACTAATTTCCCATGCAGAGAACTGGGAAACTCATCCCAGCTGCAGAAAGGACTAACCCCAAACCCTCAAACACTTCCATAGCATTTTCATCTCATAAGATGCCTATTTAAAATATCTTCAGGAAAACCAATTATGTTTTTTCAATTACAACTTATTCATTTGTTTTTGCCTGTCACTACTGTAATTTACTTTGCATGGATTTTACTCATGTAGAGAGTAAAAGTAACTGTGCAAACACATATGTATATGATACAGCAATAGACAAAGGCATCTGTAGTCTAATAAGTCATCCCTACACAATACGAAGCCTAGCATTGTTCTGTGAAAATCCTCTT